>NC_041004.1:10461029-10815875 GCF_004193775.1 Glycine soja | reverse complement strand
GGTTTCTCGTCAGATGGAGAAAAAAGAATACAATTTCTGATTTGGTGTCTTGGGAACCAGAACCTTGCTTTAAGTTCCCATTATTCCCTAACGGGCCAAACTGGTTTCTACTTATCAAGTCCATATTAATTTTTTATTATAGTCCAATAGACTCATCAAATTAGATCACGTTTATTGAACCCACAAATGTAAATAACTAATATAAATGATAAATATAATATATAGTCCACACTAATTAATTAATTATGAATTATAAAATTATTAATTATGCATTATAAAATTACTAAAAGCGTATTCTTCCTTGCATTAGGGAAGAGTGGTCAAAAGCTTTTAGAAAAATTCCTTGAATATCAGTTGCAAGAGAAAATTAAAGAAAGAAACGAAAGAGAACTAGAACATATGGATACAATTCTTACTAATATCTGGTTGTTCGCGCCATTGGTTGTTGGATATATCATAATAGTATTTACTGCCTTTGAATTTCACAATGCGAAGTACGAGCAAAAATTTCGATTTGCGGCACTTCTCATGGGAGGGACTTATCTGTTGTTCCTCTTTGGTTCTACCTGGTATAGCCGCGAAGACTTGGCTGTTGAAAGCAATATATTAAGATCGTTAAAATCTGCAACGCAGCTTTTGGGAATCTAAGATCAAAATATCCAAACTCAGCAGATTGTTATTACTGGAAGGATTATAAGCAGGGCCATTTTTACAAACACGGCATAGGACTAAGGTTATCACCTCAAGTTTTCCGGCTATTCAGGAAGCACAAAATTTGAGACGGACACTTCGATTAATGTCTAAAATTTAATTAGGACACCGAGACACAACATATATATACACACGGCATATATTCATCTTTTTAAAACCAATCTTTTATATTTTTTTAAGTGTATAAGTTATGTAAAGGTGACAACATAAGTGTTCAAATCAATAAAAAAAATTTAAATTAGGCGCTTAATAAAAAATGTTAAATAAGTGTTGGTATTAAAAACATGTTCAACATGACGACACGAGGAACAAAAGAAGTGTCTTGTACTTCATAGTTTAGGTGGTTGAACAAAGCACCTACTTCGTTAAGTGAATTGGTGATTGGCAGTGGCAAACTCCTCATTATACCACTTGTCTTATTTATCCCCAGCTAGTTCAAGGATAGTGTCAACTCTAGTCATTTGTACATGTTCTATCTGATGTTGGAAATATTAAACGCTGTATTCCTTCTTGATTTTGCATACTACTATTTCACATATGCATACAAGGAATTAAGGGAACTAATTTAGTTGATTGATTAGAATGTCTAAGTGTTATAATTGTAAATCTTATAGTATTTTGTTAAAAAAATGCATACAAGGAAGCATATCCAGTGGATAAAAAAGTTACAAAGTCGTGAACCAAGGTAACAAAGGCTATTACAGTCTTACTTATTGTGTCCTCTGTACCTCTATATCTATATGTTTTGTTCTGTTCTCTTCTTTATTTATTTTTCTTAAATTAAATATGATAAGAAATAGAGAAAATGGTAAAAAAAAAAAAAGTGGATAGGAGAAGAAATAAGATGAAAGTTAAAGAAAATAGTGGTATCATAATAATAACCTACAAATAAAATAGTGGTTTTAAAAAGTGATAAATATAGTAATGTAAGAAATAAAGAAAACGATAAATAGTTGTATTAACTGATTCTACTTATAAATTCTGTGCTACTAGTTATTGTGGGATTGACTAGTAAGTGGGTATTACTTTTGGAAAATGTTTGATCAACACTCAATAACCTATCAAATACCTTAAAAGTGAGATGAAAATTAGAGAAAAATGATTGAAGGTCGTTTATAACGTTGGAGACATCGAATTGTATCAAAGTACACTTGTAAGAACTGGAAAACACAAGATTGATTGAATTGTGTTTCAATAATTTTAGCAAATCCTTTCGTAAGAAGCAGTTGACTTAAGAATAAATTATTACCTCCGACCTTTTATATATATATATATATATATATATATGATAAATTCATAAATTTTAATTTTATTTCAAATCCGTCCATTATATTAATGATTTAAGAGGAGTTGTTTTTCAAAAGATATTTTTTCAACCAATTATCTTCTTTGGTTGACAAGTCAAGTATACCCACTTTTATGTGAAAATAAGTGTAATAATTAATAAGCCTTACAATTAATTAGGGACAAAAACAAAATTTAATTAGGATCGTTGTCTTTTTTGTTCCATATATATAAGATTGGAGGTAATATATGCTAAAAACTTGTTTGGGGAGACTAAATCCAAACAAGATTGTTTGATATAAATGATACTTTTTCCAAAAACAAGGAAAACAAAACTTTTGAAACTCAAGGTTAGATAAATAGAAAATTCCTCATATTTTAACATCTCCAAATATTAAACACTCCATCAATAATCCTAATTTCTCTCTATCTTTTATTTTCTTTTTATCATATCACATCATCTATCCTATCAATATTTTTCTTTCTTCTTTTTATATCTCTCTCATGTTGTCAATTGATTTAGGACGTTTAAAGATATATATTTTTCCTAAATAGAAGATAAAAATACACAAATATTTTTATACTGGTTCGTCTCTATTATTATGACTTCATCTAGTTCTTAGCCAGCACACCAACTTTCACTATATCTTTTCAAAGATACAAAAATTATAAGATTAACTTAGCAGTTAAAGAAAGAACTAAGGAGAGAGAAGTTACTGGTTTAAATCTCTTAATAACAACAAAAATTTCCACTGACTCTTGGGTATGAAATATATCATGTTGGGAGCATAATAGTCACCTTGTGTACATTCATGATTTTCAACAAAAATTAATTATTACTTTTAGTGAAACTATTTGGTACCAATAGGTACCATAGTCGGGATCAAAAATCATAATAATATATAAGATCATAGGAATAAAATAAACAGAAAAAAAAAGATAAAATTAAAAAAAAATTAAGTACTAAATAAAATAGGTATCAGGTTGATGCAAAAGTTAATATTAAAAAGTATAGATTACATCATCCATCGGGTTGGTTCAAATAGAAAAAAAGATAAATTTGAGAAGCAAATTGGTTATAATTGATTTGATTTAACCAACAAAATAATAGGAATTTTTTGTCTTCTTTTTTAAAAAATGAAGTCACGTAATACTTCAGATCATATAAGAAACTATATATTTATTGATAAAAAAGAATACATTTCAAAATAATAATAAAAAGATGACCATATATAAATTTGTAATTGAATGATAAAATATATTTATTAAATTAGTTATAAATATAATTTTTAAATATAAAGATGTTAATATAATTACTATGCCGAAAAACATAAAAAAAGAAAAGAAAAAGAAAATAACATAAAAAAGAAAAAAGAATGAAAGAAAAACAAAAAAGTAAGAAAATAGAAACAAACAAACAAGACGTAAAACATGAAAAGTAAAAAAATAATAATAAATAAATAAATAAACTGAAAGAAAGAATCATAAAAGAGAAAAATTCAAGACAGAAAAAAACTACCTCAATGCAGGACAGTGTCCCCAATAGGGTTACCTTTCTCATATAGAAATAGGTTTCCATTAACCTTTAATAGATTTTTGTCCTTCATCTTTATTAATTCTAATTCAAATTCAAATTCAAATTTTCTCTTCACTATGGAAAGCCTAGCTAACTTATTTGAACCTGTACACAAATAGTTTCACTCAAGCTATCCTTTGTTAAACAGTGCAAGTCTGGATGATTATATGTGCCTACAAAATTGACGTAGCAGATAACTCATTTTTTAAAAGCATTACTCATAGGACTATAAAGTAAATTTTTTAATGACATAATAAAAACCAATAGACCGGCCGAGATGAGTCAATTATTTGCTTAATTGGAAACAAGAAGTCACATTTCTCTTTTGAATAATCGACATGCGATGACATTTATAATTAATCAAATTCTTCTTTTCTAGTTAACTGTTGAAGAAATTATCTTAGTCACCGCAACCAGCAGTAGAAATTGCAAATGTTTTACAAACCAAATTAAGGGACTAGGAAGTTGTCCAGTTAAAATTTGTTAAATAAGAGTCTGACTGCTATGCAGAAAGGTCCTACCAAGATCGAAATTCATTCAAATAATCTGTCAAAAGTAAGAACAAGGTCATGTGAGACGGTGATGAAGACGGTGGTTTATTGGGCAGCAGTCTTAGAATTGGGGGCACGTGATGGTCACGAGGGTCCCCCACGAATGTCTGTCTTAGCCTCTCATGGCCTCTCCAAATATTTAATCAACAACAATCTTAACCTCTCATTGCTTCTGTTAGCATCAGTTAGTCGCTTAGGCTACATTAGTGCATGAAAAAAGATTGCCTAATTCCAACTAGAAAAATGGCCCTAGAGCATAACATTAAACGCATAAACAGAGGTGGATGGAACTATACCACTCAGAATATTTATGCAATTATCCTGCATACTGTTTGGTGCTTTGGTAAATTAATTGAATCACTTATTGGCAATGGGTCCTTTCTGAGGGTTATGGAGAGGGAGTGTTGTGATCGATGTTGTCCATTCACATCTAACCTTGATAGGACCCAACTTAGCTTGGGAGTGAATCGAGATGAATTATTAAAAGTAGACATAATAATGCCTAACGTAGCATGCTATTAACTCCAAAATCGCCCTAAATTATCTTCCATATCTAAGTGGTACTCACCTTATACTATAGTTCCCCAAATGGGTCCCCTTAATCTTCCCCACCATCCATTAGGCCACAGTTTGGCAAAGGCCTCTCCTTTGACTACAGAATATATATTCTGATCACCCTCCAGGCTCCATCCAAATAATTACACTCGTATTAAGGCAATGGACCTTTGACAACCTAATGCATACCCACAATGGTCTTAATAAAGGTAAAATTGAAGGGCTAGTCATGGCCACATAAATTCAAGTAAAATTTCAAAACGTTCTCATCACCCACCGTATGACTAATCAAGGTGATGTTATAGCAGGTTGCGGCATTGAATAGACTGGTGGGAAATGAAATCTGAGTATTACTATTATCCCATTATGCATTTGAATTCCTTAGTTTGTAGATCACCAGTTGTTTCATTGATGTAGCTAGGTGCAATAAATTCTCTACCTGGCAAACACAGATAAATAGCAGTGCAGACCCCATTGGTGATGCAATTTGCAGGGAACCAAGTGGGAAGAGAATAAAATTAAATTCATTGATGTAGGAACTGAAAGGTTCTCGAATTAAATTCACGCCTTTTGGCTGAAAGTGATTGTGTGATCAACTATCGTAGGGATCAAAACACTGGCATTGTATATTCCCTTGGCATTCTAATTCTCCAGTCAGATTTTGTAATAAATTTTCAGTGCTAGATTTTATGAACTCTATGTCTATGTATGGTTAAAATTTTCTGAGACAAAAAAAAGGAACAAAGAGAACTGTCCAAATTAAGAATATTAAGTATCGTCAATGAAGTAGGAAACAAAAGGAATAGTGAAATTTTGCACCAGATTTTGGTAATTATGCACATCTGAGAAAATAAATCTCAGCCAATAAGCATGATTTATGATGAGGAAGCATAGCTACCAGTACCCATACATATATAGTACCCACGTTAAGGGACCTGCATAATATTATATAAAAAATGTATCAAAATAGACATGGCGCATGGCTCTATTATTCCCAAGCCATAAATACAAGTACTCGTAAATTCTAATTACTACTTGTGCAACATAATTTTATCAATTTCTTATAAAAAAATTATCAATTAAATGTGAAGCTTCAAGTTTAGGTCTTTACAACCAAATCCCGTATGATCATCTTAGTATATCTATGAATATGTAAAACCACCTATTTATTGCTCACGATCGTTCAGATTCAAAGTGTTAAATAAGAAGGTTCTGATTTTCAATTAGAAAATTTTGTAGACAAACCGAATCAGATTTGCAAGAATCCTATGTATTTGTTGGTTGTGTTAGGCTGCCAATGCAAGAAATGCAAGGTGCAAAATATTTTTAATTGTAAAACCAAACGAAGTCTGAAATCTAACAGAAGTTTCTGAATTTATAAAGAAAATGATCAAACAAACAATAGTAATGTTTTGGATGTTATAAGCCAAAACAACGTGGATTACAGAGAATGGACCACGTGCTTTTTAAAGCCGATATATTCGATCTCTGACCGTTTTCTGTTAATACTGAAGGACGTAATATGATTTTTTAGTGCCAGATTTGCTTCTCTCAAATTACGTTCATACCATTTTTGATCTCTCGTCACTCACTCCTATAAACAAACACAATATTATTATTGTTATAAGATAGGATATATCTATTCTAACTGCAATTATGTGGAAAAGCCATGCCTCAAGGTCCTGGTCCTGGACCATGACTCGCCTCACATGCTATTGTATCCCTAAAGTTATGGAATGACAATTTTCCTTAACCCAACTATCTTTATCAAATTATCAATATATAAAATTAACTTTTAAGGGCTAGTCAAATTAGGCCGTGTAACCCAACTGTCTTTGAAAATATTAATATGAATAATGATTAGGGCTAAAAATAGATCAAGACAAATTAGATTTTATTAGTCTCAAGTTTGACTTGAATTAAAAGTATAAGGTATGAGTCTAGTCTAATTACATGTCAATGATTGTTTTTAAGAACTAATTGAGCTTAGTTTACATAAAAGTCTGATCTCACCTACAAATTTGTTTAAAAGTTTTGTTTGTGATAATATAATAAGGAGATAGAGGTAAATATATGTACATGAGACTTTTTAAGAATTAAATTTAATTTATTTATATGATATAAACATATTTTTCAGGTTTAATATAACATTAGTGAAAATTTATTTTAAAATATATTTTACAATAAGATATTTAAATAAAACAAATTTATTTTTCAATAAACTTTATTATAGCAAATTTTATATGCTAATAATATTAATAACAAATATTAATTTGTAATTTTTTAAATAGACTTTTTGAATAACCTATAGGGTATGATCAATTTAATTAAATAGATTTTATTAAAAGTTTTCATTGCTTGACTTATTTTATGAAAAAAATTACTTTGACCTGATTCTAAACTGATGTAGACTGGATCATAGATCCATATCGATCCACATAACCTATATTTTCACCTCAATCTAATAATAATGATATATGAATATTTTAGTATTATAAATTAACACTCTTTTAATACTTACTATTTTTCTTTTTATTTCTCTTTAGTGTTATCGCTTATCTTATATGTCCTTATCTCTTTGTGTGTCATCAATTTCTAATTTCTAATAGCTGAAGAATCTAAGTCTAGAATGACATCCAAATCCTCTCTATTACCTAAAGAAATTGATATATATGTTTTGTTTTCCACATCTATGTAACACGTGATGTAAAAAACCGTACGTTGTCACTACTTGTGAACTACAAAACAGACATTGCAAAAGACTAGGCTTTATATTTAATAAAACTTCTTTAATTAGTTTTCTTGTTAAAATATTGGTTACTTTATTACATTTTTAAAACCAACAATTTTGATATTTCATAACTTCAAAATAAACACAACACATATATGTATCATATAATCAATCAAATACAATTATCTGGCTTATTTCACCACAACATGTTATTAACATATACAACCTCAGAGACTCAACAATACTTAACACACAATGGTACAATTAACATCATTATAGCAGACAAACATTTATCACAAACTACCACACTCCTGAAAAATTACTAACTTAATTTTTAACTAAACTTTTGTTATGAATAGAGATTCAAAAATAACAATTACAGAGCAAGACACAAAAACAAATGAGCAAGGAGCAGAACCAAATGAAGAAGAAGAACAAAGGACAAAAAGAAGAATTAATAGGCCACGATACCTGGAAGACTACGTAGCAAGGTAAAGCTGAGTTAGCAGCCAGGTCAGCAACATTCTAGAAGCAATCCAAGATTCCTTGCCATTATGGGTTGTCCCCTGCTAGTAGTGCAAATTGAATTTCTCCAAGGCACACAATGCCAAAATCCGTTAGAATTGTATCTTCTAGAATTATAGCAGAATATCTATAAATACAGAATTGATGTAATTCTAAGGGAACAAACAATAACATTAAGAATTTCCTCTCCTTAACCTCCCTTTCTGGAGGAATCCTAGGCCTCGAACTCTAGAATCATAACAACTTGGTGCTTTCATTGAGAGCATCAATGGTTGCCTTTGCTTCTTCCACGTCCACTATGGACCGCATCGAGGCCGCCACCGCGGAACTCACCTCCGATCAAACCATGTCCACCAAAATGGACGAAATTCTTCAGAGGCTGACCCTTCTTGAAATCTACTATTAGTTTTCCAATGTGCTTCACTCCCAACCTTCTTCGACCCCTTCATCTTAGGAAACCGCCGCCGGCGCGGTTCCTTAGTCGAATACCAAAGATGGAGCCACGAAGTTCGAACCGAGCTTCGCTTGCTTAGACAAAAAGGTGCAAAGCTTCATGGAAGAGTCCCTGAACTCGATTTCTAGTCAAGGGAGGGTTGCGGAAAATCAAACCATGGAGGAGGAAGTTCATGGTGAAGATGGTTCCAAATTCGCACTGGGAGGCAATGAGAAACCAGTGTTTGGATGAGGTTGTGAATTCGGCAACTACGATGACCAGTGTCTTGTCGCCAAGTGCCCCACACGCCATCCTCCATCTTCAACCAGCTTGGCCACGCTTATGTCGTTGTTTTCCTCGACAACCTCTTAAGTGTTGTTGTTCATTATGGTTGTGCAGCGGTTCCGCATGACAAGCTCTTGGAACATGGAGACATGACACTGTTTGAGAGGGGAGTTGAGTCCTATGGGTTTGCCATGGTTGCAAGCAAGTGCCAACTAGCTATTTTTGCGCTATGGATGGCTGCTAAACCAAGTGAGTTGCGCTGAGACAGACCTTGGGATCCTGGAGGATTTGGGTGGACTCGTAACACCTTGAGGATAAGGTGTTACAAAGTAAGACACAAAAACAAATGAGCAAGGAGCAAAACCAAATGACGAAGAAGAACAAAGGACAAAAAGAAGAATTAACAGGCCACAATACCTGGAAGATTACGTAGCAAGGTAAAGCTGAGTTCGCAACCAGGTCAACAACATTCTAGAAGCAATCCAAGATTCTATGCCATTATGGGTTGTCCCTTGCTAGTAGTGCAAATCAAATTCCTCTAAGACACAATGCCAAAATCCGTTAGAATTGTATCTTCTAGAATTATAGTAGAATATCTATAAATATAGAATTGATGTAATTCTAAGGGAGCAAGCAATAACATTAAGAATTTCCTCTCCTTAACCTCTCTTTCTGGAGGAATCCTAGACCTCGAACTCTAGGATCATAACAACTTCTATGAAGGATAATCATCTCATATCGAACACATAAGTTTGCTTATAAAAAATGTTAAGATTTCAAGTCATCACAATATTTGAAAACGTAAGCCATTAATACAAACATTATTACATATAAAATTTGAGTATTAATTGTTAAATTTTTTAAGAAATTCAAAATAGAAATTAAAGTTTTTGTTGGAGTACGTTCACATTGGGTATGCATTGAAATCATGGTAAAAATACATTAACGACACTTTGTAACGTAACTATTGTTCTAAAAGTACTAATAACATTTGTCATGAAAACTAATTTATTTTATTTATAATATGCAAAATAATTGCACGAAAAGAGAGTGTATTATCATCCGTAATTGATTAGTTTGGGACTCTTTTACAAATTAACTATCAAAATGAAACAGTTTTGAAATTAATTCTCAACACATAATGTTTTGAAAACTATTGACAACTATTTTATTTATGGTCTTAAAATGTCGTAAAAAATTACTCTCACTTGATGGAATCGTTTGGGAACACCAGTTTACTGCGACGGTGATCGCATTCGCTGCTAAATTATGGCTCATGAATTATTTTAGATGGGAATAAGTGTGCGCCACGAAGCATGCGGACAATGGAGTCACTATCTTGCAACCGATTAGGGAACATAGGCAAGTTGATGATTAAACCATCATCAATTAAAAACTTCCTTCCTTTCTCTATGAGATCTAGAGATACTAAATACAGGGAAATAGTTGAAGGGATCTTTTAGAAATTTCCCTGAGCTAAAAGAAAATAATTAATCGGGATTTCAATTTTTGAAACAATGAAATTATTGATTGAGATTCGGATCTCAGCAATGGGGAATAGGTGCAGACAAACAATTAAGCAACATGTTCTGATCGAGTATCATGACTATGGTGCTCTATTTTAGGATGAATTTAGATTGGAAAAAAAAAAGAAAGAAAGAAAACAAGCAGTTAATTTGTTTGATATAAAAAAATGAAGAGATACACAAGAAGAAAAAGAAAATTAGACATATATTAATAGTAACATGATTAAAATTGGGAGGTGCATGAGTCAAGTTCAATTGAAGGTTCTAAAGATCATATTTTCGATAAAAAAAGAAATTTATAAAGACAATAATAATAATCATTAAATCCCGATTAATCATTTTCTTTTATCTCAGGGAAGTTTTTTAAGTTAGTACTTATCGCATCTTTTACTTCTCTCTCTTCTTTGCCCTTTTTTTTTTATTTCTCGCTTGATGAACCAATCCATTCCAAAGACAATATTTTCCATAAAATTAGAGGGAATTAATCACTCCTATCCTTACTGATCAGAACAACCTACGTCTCAATACTTTGATATCTCTCGTCATCAGTCATCACTGCTAAGTGTCGAATCAGTATTTGGAACAATCATTGAATTGAGTTTTCATCCCTCTCACCTCTAGCTTTCACCGTTAAGTTTAGAAAGATAAAAAAAGATAGGCACAGAAAGTAACAAGACTAGGAAATTAATAATGATAACACCTTGGTTGCTTCACACTTTCACTGTCTACTATTCTTTTGGCGGTATATATTAG
Organism: Glycine soja; assembly: GCF_004193775.1. Lineage (NCBI taxonomy): Eukaryota > Viridiplantae > Streptophyta > Magnoliopsida > Fabales > Fabaceae > Glycine > Glycine soja. The sequence continues at coordinate 10,804,945 of NC_041004.1, read as the reverse complement.
AGCAACTCTGAAGTATGTTGTTTTTTTATAATACAGAATTTGAATTCGCATCATGTGAAATATGACTCTAATCTTTATAATTTGTAAAAACTTTTGTGGATTTACGTTGGTTCTTATATTAACGTCTAAGTAAATTGAGAATATCATTGGAACATATAAGTTTCTTATTGTAAAAATTGTTTATAAAATTTTTTACAACCAAAGTTACTAAATCATTGAGGAAATATTTTTTAAAATCAAAATAGGAGGTTCTGGTATGAATATATTTCGGTCTCATGTCTCTGAACCAAAAACAAAAACTATATAGTTCATTTCCTCTTCCACAACCTACGAACGAGGGATTTATACTCTTCACAACTCCATCACTGGCAGTGTACAAAGCTCAACTGAGAGAGAAAAAAAAAAGTAGGAAGAAAAGAAAATAACAACATGCTACAAGAGCAAAGACACTCAGTAGAAGGGGGATCTATCATCTGAATTTTGTTCCTTCAAGCATTAAGAGAAAGAGATATCTCGACCAACCTAGGTTACTGGAAACCGATTATTAGTATCGAATTTTCTTCAACTTTGGCCCTCTTACTAGTGAGTAAACAATAAATAAAAGCTTTTTTTTTCAAAATGTACCTTTTCTTTCTTCCCCACATCTCTTTTATTTTGGATTTGTGTGTGGGGGAAACTGAAGTTTCTATCTTTGTTATTATTTTTTATTTGGATTTCTGCTAAGGAATTCAGTCATCTACATTTTGGGTCTTTCTTCATTTTCTTGGGACTGGATTTTTTGTCATGGTTTTTGTCTCATTTAGTGTCTCTTTGTTTATTTCAGATCCACCAGGATTTAGACACTGCTTTTGTGGATAGCAGAGACAATGTTGTCTCAGAAGCAAGGAGAGGACGCAATAATCACAAACCTCAACCACACAGAACATGAAGGTGGCAGCACGAGCACAAGGGAAGAAGAGGAGCAAGACCATTCCATGTTCAACTTCAAGAGCCTTTTATGGCATGGTGGTTCTGTTTGGGATGCATGGTTCAGCTGTGCTTCAAATCAAGTAAATAAATAAACACACCCAATAGACTCAAATACTCCTCACCAAAATACAAAAACAAGAAAATTAACTTTATAAAGTAACTCTTTTAATTTCTTAGTTGATGATTTAACAGTGAATGTTCTCATTTTATAGGTAGCTCAAGTGCTTTTGACACTGCCATACTCCTTCGCTCAACTTGGCATGGTATCAGGCATCTTACTTCAGATCTTCTATGGCCTTATTGGAAGCTGGACTGCTTATCTAGTCAGTGTCCTCTACATAGAGTACCGCACCAGGAAGGAAAAGGAAAATGTCAGCTTCAAGAACCACGTTATTCAGGTTAGTATGTTGTGTTGTGTCGTGTTACCTTCTCAACTCTGGATCTCTTTCTACATAGTGTTCTAGTTCCGATAAATTATTTGGTGATGCTGGATTATCAAGTGTCCGCTGATACAAATGAATATAGTTTATATAACCTATACATGATTATAAATTGCAATAGCCATCGCAGTTACAGTTGTGTTGTGGTAAGTCAGAAAATCTTTATATTATGCGAAAATGTGACTAATGTGGCCGCAATTATGATTGTGCAACACTATTTAAAACCATGAATCTATATTTAAATTTTAGGATTTAAACCAAAAATTATTAACACAAAAGATTGGACACTTTGGGTCTGACTTGAATATGGAATCGCAATTGAGATAGTATTTTTTTCCAAAATTGGCTGACCAGTGAATAGAAGATTAATTGGGATCAAATAAAAAGATTCAAATACCTCTTAGTTACAAAAAAATTATAATTTACGAAAAAATATTAATAACACTTAAACTTAATTATATGTCTCTAAGATACTAATATATCATTGGTTTGGGATCAAATTCCTTAAATAACATCTTGAATTAGAGTTTGAGCTAGAATATAAAAAACATTATTAGAACATGTGACTCTATTAGAAACGGTTAGTAAGATTTCGTACCAGAAATTAGTTACAGAAAACTCATCATTCTCTACACCAAATTTATGATGAAAAAATAATCATGTTAAATTTAACCTAGATCATTGTGGTGTAAAACCACCAAATATTTTATTTCTAGTGACTAATTTGAATTGCATTATTTTTCTCGATTTCAGTGGTTCGAGGTCCTTGATGGGTTACTTGGTCGATATTGGAAAGCAGTGGGGCTAGCCTTCAACTGTACTTTCCTCCTATTTGGATCTGTGATACAGCTTATAGCATGTGCAAGGTAACATCTTTGCTTCGATTATTAAGGCAACTTGAAGTAATCTAAAGTGGGTTCTCGTCTTGTTACAACAAATTTGATGCTTTTCTTCTTTCTTTTCTGTTGCTCTTTTTTTCTTTTTTTTTTTTTTTGAGAACAGTAACATCTATTACATAAACGACAAATTGTATAAACGGACATGGACTTATATTTTTGGAGCTTGCTGTGCATTCACTGTGTTCATACCTTCCTTCCACAATTACCGTATATGGTCTTTTTTGGGCCTTGGAATGACCACTTACACGGCTTGGTACCTTGCTATTGCAGCCATCCTTCATGGCCAGGTGATAAACACTTGTCTATAGCAACAGTTTTTATGGCATATACTTGAAATATTGAAACAACTAAACTACTAGTCAATTCTTGTGTTATGATATTCAACATGTTGCAAATCATGGTTGTAGGTAGAAAATGTTACACACTCCGGTCCAACAAAGCTAATACTATACTTCACTGGAGCCACTAACATACTCTACACGTTTGGAGGACATGCTGTGACTGTGTAAGTTTACCTTTTCCTTGGCAGCATGATTATCTCTCATCCTCTGTCTTCTTTCACTCGTTTTATTCTAATTTTTTACAAGGCTTCTGTTTGCAACTTTTGTCGTTTATCTCGGTTTTCGAGATCTGCCGGCAACAGCAAAATCATGCAAAAACTGCTTTCTCTTATTTTACTTCTTTTGTCTAGAAAAGTGTTACTTCTTCCATGGCATCACTCCTTATATATGTCTGAGAATATTCTGTACTTGAATGGTCTTCATTTTCTACTTTCTGACTGTACACTCCTTCCAAAATTAAGTAAACTTGGGATCGTGAAAAATTGCAGTTTTATTGGATGATTGGTTCATATTAATATCTTTTTTCCCTACCTCAAAAAAAAAAAATTAATATCTTTTGTCCCAACCTGCAGAAAGCCATGAATTGAAGTTCTAGTTGCAGTAAATTCCACAAACGTGTTCAAGTAATCCCTCCTGTCTCAAATATAAAAAAGAAAAAAAAATATTTTTACTCAAATTTAAGAAATTTTTAACTTTTTATTTTATTATCTTTAAAAATATCATTTATTTAATTGAAGTATTAGTTTTAATGATTTTTTTTATACATAATACTAAGTTCCATAAAAGAATAAGTTGAAAAAAAAATTACTCTTTAATTAAGATTAATATAATTAAACGATGTCAACTATGTAAATCAGTTATTTTTCTTATATTTATAACCAAGGAAGTCTATTGAAGTGGAAAAAGGTCTTGAATAGAACCTTTTTAGTAACTTTTAAATTATTGAATAAATGTCAATACAAATTGGTATAGGTAGATAAAGATCCAAAATTAACTCTCATTTTCCTTATGTGGTTTCATTTTTTTTGAAGTCACTGACATATTGGGAGTGCTTTCTACTAATTTCAATAAGAAAAGCATTGGTAAATAAATAAAAGTATTTTAAATATTTTGTCATTCAGATTTTATTTAATGCTTTTAGAAACTACTAATATAATTAATTATTTGAAAATATATCAGTCTCCATTTTTAGAAGCTTATATCGATGTATGTTGTGATAATTTTTCCTAGATCTTTTGTGCATAATAAACTGAATTAATATTAATGAGGACAAACATTGCAGGGAGATTATGCATGCCATGTGGCAGCCCCGAAAGTTCAAATCCATCTACTTTCTGGCCACTTTGTACGTTTTCACTCTAACGATCCCTTCTGCCGTCGCCGTTTATTGGTCTTTCGGTGATCAGCTCCTTGACCACTCAAATGCATTCTCTCTGCTCCCCAAGAATGTCTTCCGTGACGCCGCCGTCATCCTCATGCTCATTCACCAGGTAAAACCCAAGTCAAACCTTTCATTTTGTTGTGCTTTGTTCATTAAAATCATAAAATACAATTAGTAATTGTAAGAGCTTCCTCAAAAATAAAAGTGTAAGAGCTATTATTTTTATATTCTCACTTTTTATAACTAATTATTTTCATCTCATTTTATTGTATTACTTATTTTATCTTATACTTTTATTTTATTCTCTCTTATTGTGAAATAAATTATACACAAATAGATTTTTCTCTAAGAAAAACCTTTAATACGCACTTGTTCATGAGTCCTGTTTATTTGAAAGATTTTTTTTTAAACTTTCTGAAAAAACTTTGAAAACAAGTAATTATTTCTCTAAATTTAAATTAAAGCATACACATTATTCATCCTAAATTTTAACCCTTCTATTTTCGTTTCCCCCTACTCTGTTTGATCTAATGATAAGTGAATGACACCTTTCTGTATCAGTTATAACTTTAAATGATGCAGAAATTTTTTTTGCATCGAATCATCTTTCGGTGTAGAAAGTTCTCTCATTTTATAACGATGGAATCTATATTAGCCTCAGAGTTGATTTATTATTTCCATTTTAACCGACGTAAAATTTATCCTTTAACATAGCCTTCCAGACTTTCGTCGAATGATGGTTTCCTTACCATTCTTAAATTTTTATTACTCACAGTATATATATTTTTTTTCTTTCCTTAATGTCTGAATGCAGTTCATCACATTTGGATTTGCGTGCACCCCATTATATTTTGTGTGGGAGAAGGTGATTGGGATGCACGACACAAAGAGCATTTGGTTAAGGGCACTTGCACGGTTTCCAGTGGTGCTACCTATATGGTTCTTGGCCATAATCTTCCCTTTCTTTGGGCCCATAAATTCAGCTGTTGGATCTCTACTCGTTAGCTTCACTGTCTACATCATCCCTGCCCTAGCCCACATGCTCACTTATAGAAATGCCTCAGCCAGACAGGTAAATCTTCTTCCTCGTCCTAACCATCTCTTTGCATGCCCCATACCACCATCTTCAGCTATATCATTTGTGTCCCAGATTTTAATGAGTGGGCTCACACTAAGTAATAAGATATTAGTGTTGTTTATTTTAAATTTTGGTAGAATTGATTTAATGGAATTAATTTTTAACTACTAAATATGATTTAAATATGTATCTAAATTATTCATAATTACATATTTTATATTAAAATTTATATGACGGTGTGTAAAACTGATTTTGTGGGTAAAGAAAAGACGCACCTTGTTACCCAAGCTTATTTGTTTTCACCGTTATGAAAGAAACTTATAAGCTTTCTGAGTGTCCATTGTGTGGACTCAGAAGTGTATACATGCGAGCAATTAAAGATGGTGTCTTTAGATGAGATGAAAGAAAATAAAGAAAGAGAATATATGAATGATATACATTTAGTTGAAAAGAAAACAAATTAAAGGAAAAACAGCAAAAGAAAACCACAAAAATTTCCTTTCATTTTTTCTTTAATTTAAATTTTTACAGCGAGACTTAGAGATATAAAAGCATATAGTGCATTTGGAAATTATTGTATTGCACTATGCCTCTGCTGAGGTGGTAGAGTTGATTGATCTTTCTCCATAGTAACTCAAATGAGGAGGTGAGCAATGATATATCTTATCAAATAATGATTTGTGCACATTTGCGTGTTGATATAAACGCAGAGAGAAAAGAGAGAGAAATTAAAATAAATAATATGACCTTATAAGAAAATAAACTCACACAAAAAAATGTCAAATACGTGTTTGTATTTAGAGGTATGCATTTATTGAATGAAAAATAATATATTTAATTTTTAAAATATAAAAATATGCTTTCATTCTTAAAGTGTTTTAGAAGATCAATAAGAAGAGGTGTTCGAGAATTTAAAAATACTATTACAATATTAATGATGAAAGGGACAAAAAAATGTACATGGATTTGAACATAATATTTCGGCCTCCCAATATATCTTAGTTTAAACCCCGTACTACCGTTGGAAATCTTGTTAAATCTCTTTATTAATTTGCATTATTGCTACAGCATGCATTAAATCTCCTTTTTTGCGGATTTTTGTGAGTAATACATCAACAGTGTAGGGACATCCTAAGTTATCTAAGGTTTTTATTTTATTTTTCTCATTTTGCAGAATGCTGCAGAGAAGCCTCCTTTCTTCATGCCAAGCTGGACTGCAATGTATGTCTTCAATGCATTCATTATTGGATGGGTTTTGGTGGTTGGATTTGGGCTTGGAGGATGGGCCAGCATGATCAACTTGATAAACCAAATTGACACATTTGGACTTTTTGCCAAATGCTACCAATGCCCTGAACCACCGCCACCTGCTGGAGCACCACCCCCTCTTACCCATCCAGTGGTGGAGGGAGGGGTTGACCTTGTAGAACCATGGGCACCTCCAAACTTGTTGAAGATTATTTAAATTGCCATGAATAAATATATAATTTTCCTAAAATATATATAAGAAAATTATCTATCTAGTATATTTCTTTTTTCATGTTATTTGTATATTCAATACAATTATATTTTATATTAATAAGAAACGTTAGTAATGCATGCTGCAGTTTAGGGAATGTATGTTGTTTTTTTTTTTTTTATCTTTTTTACTTTTGTATCCACTAAAAGAAATTAAAGTATTACTAACAAAATTTTTGTTACTATTGGTAATTTTTGTAAATTGTTTTGTCACTAGAATTAGGAAGATGATGAATTAATTAGGGATTGAAGTTTCTTTTAAAATACATTAAATTAAAAATAAAAATATCAAATTTCCAAAAAGGTCCTTAGACTTTAATTGAGAAAACAAAAAATTAAACTTAATCAGATATAGCAAAATAAGTCATGTATATTATATGATTGAACAATACATAATACACAATGACTTATTTTAAAGTTAAACCAAAATAAAAATCTTGGATATAATGACACAATTTTTTGGTTAGATTGGATGATGCAATCAAATGATATTTGACCTATGTTGATTTCTCATTACAATGGGTAATGCTCATTAGGTAGGTTGTTAATTTATGTAATGACACACTTTATGTTTGCAGTGTCTTCATAGTTACATGTAAAGTACATTTGTGATATGTGAACAAATATCAAAATGTATATTACCAAATTCTAGGAAATAATGTCATGCAAAAAATGTCATATATAACATAATTATTCAAAATAAAAAATCAAAATGCATATACAATGTAATTATACGAAAGTCGTGAAAATATCATTAAAAAATGATAAGAAATTTTTTTATTTTTTTGGAATTTTAACAAATTCTTTTTTATGGTTTAATATTTAAATGATAGAGGGTACTAGTAAGTGCTACAATGCATAAACTTTGTGACCTCAAATAATATTATTTGATATAATTTGACTAATTTTGTTTAAATTTGTATAACTCATTATTGTAATAACTTGCAAACAAGATTGGATAGAAATGAATATTCAAAATAGAAAACTATAGCAGGTCAATTTCGCAATCTACATATAGCATTGTTTCTTCAAAGTTTTAGTACAATATTTCGCATAATATGATATCATACTAAGTGACATAGTTGTTCGCATATTACTTGACTGTTTTAAAAAAAAAATCTAATTTAAAAAAACAAATTTTATTTATACAATAAGCTTCCTTTCGTAAGAAATAGAATATAATATGATAACTCTACTCCTTTTTTAATTGAGAAACAAATATAGTTGGCAATATGATAATTTCACCGATACAAAATAAAAATAAAATACAATTGGATCGCAACCAAAATAACAAAATAAGAATTACAAGTTATATATAATATAAATATAATATTTGAAGACTAATTAAATTTTGATACTGTTACATTATATTCCCCATTAAAAAATGTCATATTGTTATATTTACAAATAAAAATAACTATGAAGGAGTTTGCTAATTTATCTATCAGTATATTTACATGATATTTCCTAAATTTAAATGAATATTAATGTTTCATATTCCAAAAGATGAAATATTTAAAATTAATGATAAAAATAAGATTATTTTACATCAAAAAGTTTCTAACTTCATATAAAATATATTTATTCAAATACTTCTATATTAATTATAAAGTCACGCAGGAATAATGGTCTTAAATATAATGACACAAATTTTTAGTTTATTGATTGTGTAATGCTATCCAACGATATTTGACAGATGGTGATTGCTCATTACAATGAAATGACACAATTTTTGTTTTGTTTGCAGTGTCTTCATAGTTACATGTAAATTACATCTGTGATATGTGAATAAATATCAAAATGCAATATTACCAAATTCTAGGAAATAAAAAAATGTCATATACAACAAAATTATTCAAAATAAAAAATCATAATCCATATAAAACGCAACTGAACGAAAGTTATATAAAAATATCATTAAAAATGGTAAGGAAAAAATATAAGTTTTTGAAATTTTAAAATAATTTTAAATTTAAGAAATTTATATTTAAAATTTTGACACAACCTAACGGCAAATAAGGTTTCAAACTTTTAATATTATTAATGACAATTAAATTATTTTATTTGGTTGATTTTATATATATATATATATATATATATATATATATATATATATATATATATATATATATTTCTCATTATTTCTTTTGACCGCTATTTTAATTAGTTTTAAAATTATTCTATTAATGAAATACTAAATTAATGCAATTTTATATCCTTGACAAATTACATATATAACTTATTTTTTCTATACATATATTTATTTTTCTATTTTTAGTCATTTTATTATGTTAAAACTTATTACAACTAACAATACACATTTAGACTATTTATTTTACATATATAATATATGTATCATATTTTTTAGTTAAAAGAAAATAAGTCAACATGATGTGATAGTAATCATCGAAAAGGTCAATACAATCTTAAGGAATTATTCTTATTTTAGGAACATTATTTTTTCTCTATAAATTAGTGTTCATTTTCCAAGGAAAAATCACAATAAGAAATCAACATCTATACAAAATTCTAAGTTAGACAGTAAGCACTTAGAGAAGAATAATGGTAAAAAATGAGATGAAACTGATTGGAGTAGTGGTTATGGTCATGCTTGTGATGGGTTTCGCACAAGCTTATTTTAATTTTCCATTTGTGCAAATTGAGTCAAATAACATGCCTAGTAAACTAACATGTGGTCCCAAATGTGACCTATCATGCTTACCTTATGCATTGGTTTTCATTTTGTATCCAATGTGTTGCGTCTTGTATGAAAGAATGACGTAAAGCACCCACAGATACTATCGACATTTGTCTTACTAGTTGTAACGTGGTCAAGTTGGTTTATGACAATAATGATATTCACTATTTTATAACATATATTGGTCTCGTTTTAAGATTTTATAATGATTTTTATAATTGAGTTAATTATATTTTTACATGTATTTGATAATTGACTTTATGTTTCAGATGCTCGTGGTCGTGCGGCGTACGTGATAGATTCTTTCTTACAGCAATGTCAGAACAAGAAATAATTTATTTGCAAAAATATTATATTCAAGGAAAAAAGATTGTTAGGATAGATAATACTAGTTCATGATTGCAATAAACAAATCTTATTCAATCAATAACATTTATTCTTTATTTTTCATAATTTCTTTTTGCAATTATTTGACTTTATTTTTCCTATGCTCTATTCATATTTTAGAGAATATTCAACAAATCAAATTAATGAGACTAATAAGTTATTAGAGTCAAATGAAAAATGTAATTGAGAAAATATTGATGAACAACATATCAAATTAAGCTTAACAAATTATTTTAAGAACCTGGCAAGACACTCCACATAACAAATCTAACTGGATTTTTATTTTAATAAATATGTCCACCCTTGTTTGGAGTAATGCTTTAAAAAAATCATTTTGTGAACTAAACAACAAAGCTATTTTACTATGAACAAATTCTTTTTTATGGTTTAATATTTAAATGATAGAGGGTACTAGCAAATGATCCAATGCATAAACTTTGTATCCTCAAATAATATTATTTGACATAATTTGACTAATTTTGTTCAAATTTGTAAGACTAGCTGTTGTAATAATTGCAAAGGAGAATGGATGGAAAGGAATATTCAAAATAGAAAACTATAGTGGATCAATTCCGCTATTTACATATAAGATTGTTCTTCAAAGTTTTAGGACAATATTTAGCATATGATAATTGTACTAAGTGACATATTTGTTTGCATATTACTTGTTTGTTTGTTTGTTTTTTTTTTAAAAAAATCTAATTTAACAAAACTTTTTTTATTTATACAAAAGGTTTTTTTCCGTAATAAATAGAATACAATATGATAACTCTATTCCTTTTTTAATTGAAAAACAAATATATTTAACGATATGATAATTTTCACCGATACAAAATAGAAAACACAAAATTGGATCACAATTAACCAAAATGACAAAATATAAATTACAAGTTATATATAATACAAATATAATATTTGAAGACTAATTAAACTTTGGTAATGGTACATGATATTCCCCATTAAAAAAATGCTATATTAGTATATTTACAAATAAAAATAGCTATGAAGGAGTTTGCTAATTTATCTATCAACATATTTGGATGATATTTCCTAAATATAAATGAATATTAATTTTTTTTATTCTCATTTTAACTAGAAAACATAAATGGATGTTTTTCTCATTTTATTGAAAGGTACTGCAACAGTAGGCAAGAGATTCTAATTCTCTTTTGTCAAAGGAACTTAATTTCTTTTTATTTTCTATTTTTCTATATGATTTTATATATTTTTTTGTAACCAAGCGTTGTTAGATTATTTTTGGAAAGAAAGGATTGATAATTTATATATTTACTATCACATCTCATGAGAACATAACATGTGTGGTGGGATCTATGGTGTCTGAATTATTAAAATAATCAATGCGTAAAAGCAATAATATATCTATTTCAGCCTTTTTGGTTATGTGGCATGGCATACTCTTCTTATTTTCACCACTTGTTATACACTTTAATTTCTTAAAACAAATTCATTTCATCAGTTACAAAACAGTCATTAGCTTTTTTTCTATAACATTCTCTCGGTCAAGGAGTTTAAAAGTCTGAAACAAATGTTATTTATCTGTCACTAAACATTCTCTCAAGTAACTAGATGTTGGTTTACACTTTTTCAACACTTATGAGTACATCCATGTTTTTTTAAATATAATCATAAAAATATTATTAAAATAATTTAAATATTTATATAAAGTGAAGGGATAAATAAAATTAAAAGTTTGAAATATTATTTTCTGTTGGATTGTGTTAAAATTTTTAATATAACTTTCATAAATTTAAAATTATTTTAAAATTCCAAAAAAATATTTTTTTTTCTTACCATTTTTAATGATATTTTTATATAAATTTTGTATAGTTTCATTTTATATGCATTATGATTTTTTTATTTTGAATAATTATGTTATATATGACATTTTTTACAAGTCATTTTTAATTTCCTAGAATTTGGTAATATGCATTTCAATATTTATTCACATGTGAAAAATGTAATTTACATGTAACTATGAAGACACTGCAAACCAAAATTGTGTCATTTTATTACAATGAGCAATTAACATCTGTCAACTATCATTGGATAGCATTACTCAATCAATAAATTGGAAATTTGTGTCATTATATTCAAAGCCGTTATTTCAGGTGACTTTATAATTAATATAGAAGTATTTGAATACATAATTATATTTTATATGAAGTTAGAAACTTTTTCAAGCAAAATAATCTTATTTTTATCATTAATTTAGAATATTTCTCAACCAATTAGGGGCTGCATGAAAAAAGTTACAATAAACCTTACACAAATATATTGAGGAAAGAAGATATTGATTTACCAATTTTCTATTTGAGCTAATGTCACTGAAAACTTTTCATCAACTACGGTTTTGCTTAGAGAAGATGGATTTGGACTAATCTACAAGTGACAAAGAAAACTGATATCCAAAACTTTTATTTTCCTTAAAAAAATTTCTAAGTTTCTATCTCTTAATTTTATTTTTTTTTCTCCTCTGACTATGGGTTAATCAATGGAAGAGAAGGAATAACAAAAGTTCCTAATTTCATGTCAATTTGCCAATGCTTAATCACGTCAACAAATAGTTTCTATTTTAACTAAGCTATATGTGAATTTTTTAATTAATATTAATGATGCTTTAATTGAAAAAATTGATCACACTTTCATGTTTAACGTAATATCAATTTTTTTTACATATTTAATTCATTGCATGCTATTTCAATGACTCATAAAATCCAATTTTTAGTTTTAATTTTTTAAACTTATCTAATTCATTGTATGTTACCTCAATGTTTCACAAAATCTAAATTTTCCGTGTTTCAGCATTTGCAAGGAAACACAACAAGTGATTGTTTTTTAGCACTTGAGAAGTGATTTTTATTCAGTAAAGCAAGGCTTTTATGTATCATTTTTTATTGAGTTATTTCCTCCTATATCTCTATATTGCGCTATTGGTGTTTTGAACTTACCTAATCGATTATATTTTTGTGTTTCAGGTTATACATAAATGTGTTTTTGCACTAATTTGCTAATTTCATTAGTTTATCAAATTCAATCTTTATAATTCTTTTTTTCCCCATTAGAAATTAACCTTGGAGTTTGGGCATTTTTATGAGTCATGACTCGGATTAAACAAGTGTCCAAACTATGCATGTTTATAATTATTAATATCTTTTATTGCTACTAATTTGACAAACAATTTTGATTAGAGCATCCTAAATATTGTAGTGTATTCACATCATATCAATTGTTACTTATCTTAATTTGAATATAACTTATATAATACTTTAGAAATTGATAGCACCACATATATTTTTTGGTTTATTTAAGGTGAATGTTTTTCTGCTTTCATATGCAATAAAATTTAATTGTGTATATTAATTTAATAAAGTAAAATAAATTCTATAACCCATAAAGAGGTACACATTTCACCACACACATTTTTTGCCTCATTTTTCTCCTTTTAGCAAGCTTTTTAAAATCTATATTTCATTACTAAATACTTAATTATCTGGCCAGTTACTAATATTCTTTTTAAACTAGCAACCCATTTTTTGAATTTGTAAATTATATCATTAATAATAAACTATTTATTTAAAATTTTGGTAAAATTGACTATTTTTTCTTTAAAAAAATCAACAAAATTTTTATTTATGAATCCTACCTTTCCTAACACACGAACTATTCCTTTTTTACACTAGTTCTTTTTTTTTTTTTTTTTTCACGAGATAACATGTATGATCTATAATTTATAAACTAAAATATATATCCACAACCTATCTATATAACAATATATAAAGGTATTTTTCAATTTTGGTGTACACAATTGTTTTGCCTCATTTTATGCCTTATAAAAGAGACATGTAACAAATATTTAGTTATCTATCTGTCATTCATGTCAAATATTTTTCTAGCCAAGTATTCAATGTTTTTGAAAATTGTCCATTTTGTAATTTTAAAAATATACTGATTAATAATAAACTTTTTAAAAACTGACCGTTTTAAAAAAATATAATTTTTTTTAATTATGGGTCCTATATCTTTCCTAACACCCAAACTACCACTTTTCTTTACTATCTACTAATTCCAAATTTTTATCTCATTTGTTCAATTTTAAGTTAGTTTACTCATTTGTAAAAACAATTAAGTTACCCAAAAATATTTTCCATCCAACAAATTCAAGCTACAAGTGATCCAATTATTCTAATTTTCAGTTTCTAATGATAGGCAGCATGCTAATACTAAATATTTTACACAAGTTTTGTCAATGCGATTGTTATTGTTAAATAAGTTTTGTCAATGCGACTATTATTGTTAAATAAGTTTTGACAATATTTTTTGAACACAAATCTTCGAATTAGATATATTGACTCAAATTTCATAATTTGTACGTAGGAACAAAATAGAATAGAATTGAACTGCCTATCATAAAAATTGATATGTTAATTGAGTTTTAAGTAGAAAGAATAATATTTTACTATAAATCAGTCATTCTTTATAATTTTAGAAATCAAAAAAATTCTTTTATATGTTTTTTTTTTCTATTTGTAAAAATTTTCAAGTACAAGATTAAATCCAATTTGTATACAACTAGAAAGAAATTTTTATGTTTTTATCTATACAATTTAACAAGTTTTTATGTATAGAACTAATGTCTTATCTCATCAAAATTGTTAAAATATGATTCATTTTACTTGAAATTCAAACCAAATCGATTATAATTATACAATAGTCATATTTTTATTTTTTTAAACCTGAACTTATGACCTAATCAATTATTTTAGATTAATAAGTTTGAAAAAAAAAGATAAAATTAATAAATAATAGAACTTTAAGACAAAAAAATAATTACGAAATAGGAATACGGACACACACACACGACAAAAAAGTAAATAGTGTAGTTAATACTAATAATTTTTTCATTAAATTAAAGAATATAAACATATTAAATCAATTAGTATAATAAAACTTGACAACATAATAGAAATGCAAACAGGCAGGTGCGATAGTGCCTCTGTTTCCACTAGTGAAACATAAATAAAATACATTAATGTAATGCCCTAATTTAGTATCAAGATTTTAAATTTCTTTTGTACTATTATATATTTGTCAATATTTATATTTAATATTATGCGTTAAATACATTTAAATTTTTAAGAATAAAATACCTTTAATTCATTACGAATAATAAAAATTTTCTTATAATTTGATAAAGTAATCAGTAAAATAATAAAAATAAAATTATTAAAAATGTTAAATGATTTATGTATCTCTAAAAAAATATTTTATTGCTAAATATTTAACTAATATTTAGAAACCAAGTTAAATATTATTTCTGTTCACACAAGTATTATTTTGTCGAAAATCATTTAAAACTCTTATAAAAATAAAATTTATTAAAAACAAATTTAATTTTATATATTGTAATACAATTTTTTATCCTATCAACTAATTTAAAATCACTTTAGATACCATTTATAAAATAATTATTAAAATGTAAATAATTATTTTTTTTATGAAATACAAATATTTAATCCATATTGTAACTTTATTTGTTTGGAAATAATTAATCACATCTATCTATATTTTTAACATTGTGATTTATTAATATATCTATTTTTCCATGACTTATTTTAATGGAAAAACTTAATTTATTTATATTGTTATAATGATCAACCACACATAGAATTGTTCCATCATTAACTAGTTGTTTTAGGTTCATATGGTCGTATTAAATACTAAAAAAAATTGTTATTGGCAAATGGCAATAACCTTACTTGACTCAAGCATGATAGTCACCCTTGATAGAAACATGTAATCTTGACAAAAATAAGGTAATTTATTTACTTTAAATTATATATTAATGACAATCAAATTATATATACTTTAATTAGTTTTAAAATTATTGTATTATTGAAATACTAAATTAATACAATTCATATCCTTCACAAATTACATCTATAGTTTATTTTTTCTATATATAAATTTATTTTTCTATTTTTTAGCCATTTTACTATGTTAAAACTTATTACGACTAACAATACACCTTTAGACTATTGAGTTTACATATATAATATATGTATTATATTTATAGTTAAAAGGAAATAAGTCAACATGACAAGATATAAAATCTTGGCGAAGGTCAATGCATTATTTGTTAAGGAATTAAACTTATTTTACAAACATTATTTTTTCTCTATAAATTGGTGTTCATTTTTCAAGAAATATCACAACAAGAAAACAACATCTATACAAAATTCTAAGTTAGACCATAAAGACTTAGAGAAAAGTCATGACAAAGAATGAGATGAAACTTACTGGAGTAGTCATTATGGTCATGCTTGTGATGGGCTTTGTAGAAGCTGATTTTAATTCTCCATTTGTGCAAATTGAGTCAAACAGTATGTCCAGTAAACTCACTTGTGGTCCCAAATGTGACTTATCATGCTTATCTTATGCATTGGTTTTCATTTTGTATCCAATATGTGTTGCTTCTTGTATGAAAGAATGTCATAAAACACCTATCGATATTATCTACAATTGTCTTACTGGTTGTGACATGGTCAAGTCAATTCATGATAACGTTGATATTCACTATCTTATAACATTGGTCTCTTTTAAAGATTTTATAATCATCTTTATAATTCAGTTAATTACATTTTTACATGTATTTGATAATTAACTTTATTTTTCAGATGCTCATGGTCGTGCGGTGTACGTGGTAGATTCTTGCTTGTAACAGTGTCAGAACAAAAAATAATTTATATAATATTATACTTAAGAAAATGATTGCTAGGAAGGATAATACTAGTTCACGATTGTAGTAAACAAATCTTAATCAATTAATAACATCTATTCTTTATTTTCTGTAATTTGTTTGTCCAATTATTTCTCTTTATTTTTCCAATGCTCTATTCATATGTTAGAGAATATTCAACAAATCAAATTAATGATGAGACTAAGTTATTAGAGTCAAATGAAAAGTGTACTTGAGAAAATATTGATGAGCAACATATCAAAAGCTTGACAATTATTTTAAGAACTTAGGAAGACACTCCACATAACAAATCTATCTAGATTTTTGTTTTAATAAATATGTTCACCCTTGTTTCTAGCTATGTTTTAACAAAAATCATTTCGTGAACTAAAAAACAAAGTTAATTTATTATGAACAAATTATTTTTATAAGATCACAGGCCATTGTTCATTGAGGAAAGGAAGAAGGATTGAGTCTCTAGGTGGATACATAGACGATGGTTACCTGAACGGCCAGTTAGGTGTGACTCATGCACTAGGAAACTGTCATCTCCAAGGAATGAAGGAAATTAATGGAAAGGGTGGACCATTGAGTGTTGAACCTGAACTTATATTAATCACATTGACAAAAGAAGATGAATTCTTGATAATTGGGAGTGATGGGATCTAGGATGTTTTTCGCAGCCAAAATGCAATAGACTTTGCTCAAAGGAGGCTTCAAGAGCACAATGATGTGAAGCAATGTTGCAAGGCGGTGATAAGGGAAGCAATAAAGAGAGGAGCAAGAGACAACTTGACAGTGGTGATGATATCATTGACTAAGACTGTTTAGGTGGACTAAGACCGTTAAGACCATTACTTTTTCCCTCAAAGATTTCTTTTTTCACATTTCACAAAAGCAAAAATAATAACAAAACGGCCAAATTACAAGCATGATGCATATTTTCTTCCAAGATGCCTAAAGTACTCACATTGAAACCTAAGTGAACAACATTGCCAACCATGTACCTCAACGGAATGTATCTTCGAGTAAGTGATGAAGAGGTTGCCAAGAAGAGTTTTTAGAAGTCCAAGATGCTCACAATCTGAAAAGAAGCAGCCACGTACCTCAACGAATGCTCACAAGACTTTTTAGAAGTATAAGGAATGCTCAAAATGAGAAAAGAAGCAACCATGAACCTCAATCTCGCGGCAACAGTGATGAACCCCAACTTGCAGAGCAGTTGCAGGTTCAACGGCGCCAATGGTGACGCAAAACAACTGGGGGTGACGAGGAGACAATGGTGATAGTTAGCAAAATACAGTGTCATGACGAGGAGACGGCGGTGTCACAAAATACTGGTGAGGGAGAAAGAGTTTGCGAGACTGAACATGCGGGGGGAAAAGGGTATGGGTTTTAATTTATGAGTAATACAACATCGATTTTTTAAAAAAACCGATGTTAACGTTCTAAACTTAACATCGGTTTCAGAAAAATCGATGTTAACGAATTAATGTTAACATTGGGTTTTGAAAAAAACGATGTTAACATCAACTAGTTAACATTGATTTTTTCAAAATCGATGTGAATTAACTCAATTTATTTACGAAAATGCCACCGTGCTCTTGTTAACATTGATTTTTTGAAATACCGATGTTAACCATGTGATATTAAATCTATAAATTATAGTAGAGTTATAAAGATAGAAAAATATTTATGAAGGAGTTTGCTAATTTTTCTATCAACATATTTATATGATATTTCTTAAATGTAAGTGAATATTAGTTTTTCATATTCCAAAAATGAAATATTTTAAATTAATGATAAAAATAAGATTACTCTACATGAAAAAGTGTCTAACTTCATATAAATTATAAAGCTTAAATATGTTTTTTCTATCTGATATTTACCCATTTTTATATTGCCACTTATTCAATATTTTTTATTTCATTTTCCTACCTGTCATTTGCTCGTTAGGTGATGACATGACAAACGGAATATTCTATTATTACTACCACTTAATTACTATGTCAGGCCTAATTTTTTTTTTATTGTTGTTACATGATAACTGCTAAGTAATTGTAAATTAATAGTAGAGAATTAGTCAAATTTTGGCCTGAAATTAATTATTTAGCAGTTATTTGTGATTAAAAGTTAGAAAATTAATTAAATTGAATTTTTGGTTGCAGATACGAAAACTGAAGCTACATTAAGCAAAAAGGCAACTGGAAGTGAAGAAAAAGAAGAAGTCTGAAGCAGACCCAGCCTAACACGCGCGCTAAGTGTGCGTCACGCGCTAAGCGTGCATAGCAGCACAGGCGCTAAGCGAGGCGTTAAGCTCGAAGATGCAGAATCCGTTACGCGTGCTAAATGCGAGCCACGCGCTAAGCGCACGATCCAACAGAAACACATGCTAAGCCTGCAGCGCGCGATCTAAACGCGCTAAGCATGCTTACGAAGGCCCAAAGCCCACTTCAACAACTATAAATAGAGAGTCAGTCCAAGGGAAACAACACACCTCGCCTTAGAGCACTTCTCTCAGCATTCCAAGCTTGAGCTCTCCCTTCTCTCTATATTCTTTGTTTTTATTACCTCCTTTCTTTCTTTCACCCCCAGTTGTAAAGCCCTCAATGGCCATGCGTGGCTAATCCCCTAGCTAGGGCCTGACAGGCCTAAAAAGCCAACGATGTATGGTGTACTTCAAGAGTTATCAATGCAAAGAGGATTCATTCCAGGTTTCATGTTCTAATTCTTTTCTTTTTATCTTGCATTTATGTCTTAAATTGCTTTTGGGTTTTATTCGCTCGGGAGAGGGTATTTCCAAGTAAGGATTTAAGAATTAATGCATGCATCAGTTTTAGGGGTTATACGCTTGGGAAAGGGTAACACCTAATAGAACATCTTAAGAAAAGGATCATCGGGTTAGCATTGCTAGGCATAGAATGATAACTCAATGCCCACGCATTGAGCAACATCTAGAATTTAACCTTAATGCATTTTAATTATTGAATCTTCGCAAAGGCATTTGGGAGATAGGTAGTTAAAATAGGCTTGTCATCGTGAGGCATCAGGGGCAAGTAAACTTAATAGATGTGGGTAGAACTAATACAATTGCATTGGTAA
Organism: Glycine soja; assembly: GCF_004193775.1. Taxonomy (NCBI): domain Eukaryota; kingdom Viridiplantae; phylum Streptophyta; class Magnoliopsida; order Fabales; family Fabaceae; genus Glycine; species Glycine soja. Next base: position 10,785,375 of record NC_041004.1, on the reverse strand, counting down.
TGAATATCATATTTACATGCATCGTAGGCCAATTGGGTTTTTCCGGTCTTGGCATTTTCTATCAATTATCTTTCTAAACTATTTGATCTAGTAGTAGCAATTTATTCTTGCGCCTATTCCTGTTTTTACTATTTACTTCTTACTTACAAATTGAAGAGTATTCGATAAAGTGCAATAAAATCCCTATGGAAATGATACTCAGACTTTCGAGAATTACTACTTAGAGCAATTTGGTACACTTGCCAAACACCTCAACAAGTTTTTGGCGTCGTTGCTGGGGATTTTATTTTCGCACTTAATTGCCATACTATATCAGTTTGTAAGCCCAACTCTTCTTTTCTTGGCTTATTCTTTTAGTATTCTTTCTCTTCTATTCTTTCTCCCATAAATTGCACGGGTAGTGCCTTTTGTTTTAATGCGAGGTAGAACTGCATCTGGAGACGTTGTCCCTATTAACTTAGAAATTGAAGCTACTTGTCGGCGTAACAACGCTGCAAGAAGAAGAAGGGAGCAAGACACAGAAGGAAGTAGTTACACCTCACCTCCTCTTTCTCCAAATCACACTGAGATGGACGGGGAACCAGTACGAAGAGCCACACTAGAGGACTTCTCTAATACTGCCACTCCTCAGTTCTTCACAAGTATTGCAAGGCTAGAGGTTCAAGCAGCCAACATCTCCTACCCGCACTCTCTTATTCAGTTAATCCAAGGGAACCTCTTCCATGGTCTTCCAAGCGAAGATCCATACGCGCATCTAGCCTCTTACATAGAAATATGCAACACCGTTAAAATCGCTGGAGTTCCAGAAGATGCGATACGCCTTAACCTCTTCTCTTTTTCCCTAGCAGGAGAGGCAAAAAGATGGTTGCACTCCTTTAAAGGTAACAACTTAAGAACCTGGGAAGAAGTAGTGGAAAAATTCTTAAAGAAGTACTTCCCAGAGTCAAAGACCGCGGAAGGAAAGATGGAGATTTCTTCTTTCCATCAATTCCCGGATGAATCCCTTAGCGAAGCACTAGACCATTTCCACAGATTGTTAAGAAAAACACCGACACACGGATATAGCGAGCCAGTACAGCTAAACATATTCATCGATGGCTTGCGGCCTCAATCTGAACAGCAACTTGATGCATCCGCAGGAGGGAAGATCAAACTGAAGACTTCCGAAGAAGCGATGGAGCTCATCGAGAACATGACGGCCAATGATCAAGCAATCCTTCGTGATCGTACCTATGTTCCCATGAAAAGAAGCCTCTTGGAACTCAGCACGCAGGATGAAACTTTGGCACAAAACAAGCTGTTGACGAGGCAGATAGAAGCCCTTACCAAAACCCTCAGCAAGCTGCCTCAACAATTACAAGCGGTAAGTTCTTCCCACTCTTCTGTTTTGCAGGTAGAAGGATGCCCCACATGCGGAGGAACCCATGAGCCTGGACAATGTGTAAGCTAACAAGACTCCTCTTGAGAAGTAAATTATATGGGCATACCGAATCATCACGGATTCTAGGGCTACAACCAGGGAAATTCATCCGGATTCCATCAAGGGGCAATAGGATTCAATCACGGTCCACCGAGAGTCAATCAAGGAAGAAACTTCACGCAAGGCTCTGGGTGGAGGAATCAAGGAAATCAATATAAGAAGCAAAGGAACCAACCACCATACCAACCACCTTACCAGCACCCTAGCCAAGGTCCGAATCAGCAAGAAAAGCCCACCAACGTAGAAGAACTGCTGCTGCAATTCATCCAGGAGACAAGATCACATCAAAAGAGCACGGACGCATCCATTCAGAATCTGGAAGTTCAAATGGGCCAATTGGCACAAGACAAAGCCGAATGGCCCGCCAGAACTTTCGGGGCTAACACGGAGAAAAACCCTAAGAGAATGCAAGGCAGTGCTGACTCGAGGGCAGAGAAGAGCACAAGAGGAGGGTAAGGTTGAAGAAGAAGACCGGCCAGAGGACGAGAGGACAGAGACGCCAGAAGAAGAAAGGACAGAAGAAGAAGAGAATGTGGCATCACCACCTAAGACCAAGAGCCAGAGAGCAAGGGAAGCCAAGAAGGAAGAACCACCAGCCCTACCACAGGATCTCCCATATCCTATGGTACCTACCAAGAAGAACAAGGAGCGTTACTTTAGACGTTTCTTGGAAATATTCAAAGGGCTGGAAATCACCATGTCATTCGGGGAAGCCTTACAGCAGATGCCCCTCTACTCCAAATTTATGAAGGACATCCTCACCTAAAAAGGGAAGTACATTGACAACGAGAACATTGTGGTAGGGGACAACTGCAGTGCAATAATACAAAGGAAGCTACCCAAGAAGTTTAAGGACCCCGGAAGTGTTACCATCCCGTGCACCATTGGGAAGGAAGCGGTAAACAAGGCCCTCATTGATCTAGGAGCAAGTATCAATCTGATGCCCTTGTCAATGTGCAGAAGAATCGGGAATTTGAAGATAGATCCCACCAAGATGACGCTTCAACTAGCAGACCACTCGATCACAAGATCATACGGAGTGGTAGAAGATGTCTTGGTCAAGGTACGCCACTTCACTTTTCTGGTGGACTTTGTCATCATGGATATCAAAGAAGACACAGAGATTCCCCTTATCTTAGGCAGACCCTTCATGCTAACTGCCAACTATGTGGTGGATATGGGGAATGAGAACTTGGATTTTAGTATTGACAATCAGAAGATCACCTTTGACCTTTTCAAGGCAATGAAGTACCCACAGGAGGGTTGGAAGTGCTTCAGAATGGAGGAGATTGATAAGGAAGATGTCAGTATTCTTGAGACACCACAATCTTCGCTGGAGAAAGCAATGGTAAATGCTTTAGACTGTCTAACCAGTGAAGAGGAAGAAGATCTGAAGGCTTGCTTGGAAGACTTGGATCGACAAGACAGTATTCTTGAGGGAGAAGCCAGATTTGAGACGCTAGAGAAGGAAGTTCCTTCCGAGAAGAAGAAGAAGATAGAGTTGAAGATATTGCCCGATCAACTGAAGTATGTGTTCTTGGAGGAAGATAAACCTGTAGTGATCAGTAACGCACTCACAACAGAAGAGGAAAACAGGTAGGTAGATGTCCTCAAGAAACACAGGGAAGCAATTGGATGACACATATCGGATCTCAAGGGAATTAGCCATACTTACTGCATGCACAGGATAATGATGGAAAAGGACTACAAGCCAGTCCGACAACCCCAGAGGCGGCTGAATCCAACAATGAAGGAAGAGGTAAGAAAGGAGGTGCTCAAGCTCTTGGAGGCTGGGCTCATATACCCCATCTCTGACAGTGCTTGGGTAAGCCCAGTACAGGTGGTTCCCAAGAAAGGTGGAATGACAGTGGTACAAAATGAGAGGAATGACTTGATACCAACACAAACTGTCACTAGCTAGCGAATGTGTATTGACTATCACAAGCTGAATGAAGCTACACGGAAGGACCATTTCCCCTTACCTTTCATGGATCAGATGTTGGAGAGACTTGCAGGGCAGACATACTACTATTTCTTGGATGGATACTCGGGATACAACCAGATCGCGGTAGACCCCAGAGATAAGGAGAAGATGACCTTTACATGCCCCTTTGGCGTCTTTGCTTACGGAAGGATGCCATTCGGGTTATGTAATGCACCAGCCACATTTCAGAGGTGCATGCTGGCCATTTTTTCAGACATGGTGGAGAAGAGCATCGAGGTATTTATGGATGACTTCTCGGTTTTTGGACCCTCATTTGACAACTATTTGAGAAACCTAGAGATGGTACTTCAGAGGTGCGTAGAGACTAACTTGGTACTAAACTGGGAAAAGTGTCATTTCATGGTTCGAGAGGGCATAGCCCTAGGCCACAAGATCTCAGCTAGAGGGATTGAGGTTGATCGGGCGAAGATAGACGTCATCGAGAAGCTGCCACCACCACTGAATGTTAAAGGTGTCAGAAGTTTCTTAGGGCATGCAGGTTTCTACAGGAGGTTTATCAAGGATTTCTCGAAGATTGCCAGGCCCTTAAGCAATCTGCCGAATAAGGACGTGGTTTTCAAGTTTGATGAAGAATGTTCAGCAGCATTTCAAACACTAAAGAATAAGCTCACCATTGCACCGATAATGATTGCACCCGACTGGAATAAAGATTTTGAACTAATGTGTGATGCCAGTGATTATGCAGTAGGAGCAGTTCTGGGTCAGAGGCACGACAAGGTATTTCACACCATCTATTATGCTAGCAAGGTCCTTAATGAAGCATAGTTGAATTATGCAACAACAAAAAAGGAGATGCTGACCATTGTCTTTGCCTTGGACAAGTTCAGGTCATACTTGATAGGGTTAAGGGTCACCATTTTCACAGATCATGCTGCCATCAAGGACCTGCTCGCCAAAACAGACTCAAAGTCGAGGTTGATTAGATGGGTCCTACTGTTACAAGAGTTTGACATCGTCATCAAGGACAAGAAAGGATCTGAGAATGTGGTAGCTGATCATCTATCTCGATTAAAGAATGAAGAAGTCACCAAGGAAGAACCAGAGGTAAAAGGTGAATTTCCTGATGAGTTTCTTTAGCAGGTTACCGCTAGACCTTGGTTTGCAGACATGGCTAATTACAAAGCCACGAGAGTCATTCCAAAGGAGTTTAATTGGAGTCAAAGGAAAAAATTCTTGCACGATGCACGCTTCAATGTGTGGGATGATCCTCATTTGTTCAAGGCAGGAGTGGATAATTTATTAAGGAGATGCGTCACAAAGGAGGAAGCACGAAGCATTCTTTGGTATTGCCACAGTTCACCCAATGGCAGTCACCACAATGGGGATAGAACAGCAGCAAAAGTGCTACAATCAGGTTTTTTCTAGCCCTCTATTTTTAAAGATGCTTACGAGTTTGTGCGTTGTTGTGATAAATGCCAGAGAACAGGGGGGATATCTCGAAGAAATGAGATGCCTTTGCAGAATATCATGGAAGTAGAGATCTTTGACTGTTGAGGCATAGACTTCATGGGGTCCCTTCCTTCGTCATACAGGAATGTCTACATCTTGGTAGCTGTGGATTACGTCTCCAAATAGGTGGAAGCCATAGCCACGCCGAAGGACGATGCCAGGGTAGTGATCAAATTTATGAAGAAGAACATCTTTTCCCGTTTCGGAGTCCCACGAGTCTTGATTAGTGATGGGGGAACGCACTTCTGCAACAATCAGTTGAAGAAAGTCCTGGAGCACTATAATGTCCAACACAAGGTGGCCACACCTTATCACCCTCAGACGAATGGCCAAGCAGAAATTTCTAACAGGGAGCTCAAGCAAATCCTGGAGAAGACAGTTGCATCATCAAGAAAGGATTGGGCCTTGAAGCTCGATGACACTCTCTGGGCCAATAGGAGAGCGTTCAAGACTCCCATCGGCTTATCACCATTTCAGCTAGTGTATGGGAAGTCATGTCATTTACCAGTGGAGCTGGAGCACAAAGCATATTGGGCTCTCAAGTTGCTCAACTTTGACAACAACGCATGCGGGGAAAAGAGGAAGCTACAGCTGCTGGAATTAGAAGAGATGAGACTGAATGCCTACGTGTCATCCATAATTTATAAGCAAAAGATGAAGGCATATCATGATAAGAAGCTACAGAGGAAAGAATTCCATCCAGGGCAGTAGGTATTACTCTTTAACTCGAGGCTAAGGCTATTCCCAGGTAAGTTGAAGTCCAAGTGGTCAGGGCCGTTCATAATAAAAGAAGTCAGACCTCACGGAGCAGTAGAATTGGTTGACCCTAGAGAAGAGAACTTTGAGAAGAAATGGATCGTCAATGGACAGTGCTTGAAGCCTTATAACGGAGGACAACTAGAGCGATTGACGACCATCATCTACTTAAATGACCCTTGAGAAGGCCTACTGTCTAGCTAAAGACAATAAACTAAGCGTTGGTTGGGAGGCAACCCAACATATTTTGTAAAAATGTAGTTATTTTTATTTTATGTAAAAAAAAGAAGCCCAACAGGTGCAAATAGAAAACAGCAGGTGCAAAAAGCAAAGGCCCAGTAGGTGAAGTTAGCGATAGGAGGGGTGCCAATAGCAAAGGTGAAGTGGGCTGCAGGAAGCCACGCGCTTAGCGCGCATCCGCGCGCTAAGCGCCCAAGTATGTTTTCAAAATTTGAATTTTAAATTCTGAGGGCAACCAAGGGGCGTTTCCTTGGAGCGCTTAGCGGCCACGTGCGCGCTAAGCGCGTAAGTCATAAATTACTGGGTAGTTTTTGAAACTGCCTGACCCCTCAGCTCCCTTCAGAGTACTTTAAATTTCTAGCGTCATCATTTTTTCTCTTTTTCCTCTTCTCTGCGCATTCTTATTCCTTCTCTGCACTCTCTCTAAAAGCATACTCACTTCTTGTGCATCTGCTCACAAGCCCTTCACGAGAAAAGGTAAGATTATTGATGGAAGCTTGCTTGTGGGGCTTCTATGGAGGCTGGATCTTTGAGCTTCAATGAGGTCCTTTAATGGTGATTTTCCACCATGGAGATGCAGCGGAAGACAAAGGAGAAGAGGTGAGAGGAGGCGCCATCCACTAGGGAATAAGCCATGGAAGAATGAGCTTCACCACCAAGATGAGCCTTGAATAAGAAGCTTGGAGAGGATGCTTCAATGGAGGGAAAAGAAAGAGGGAGAGAAAGAGAGAGGGGGGAGCACGAAATTGAAGGAAGAAAAAGGGAGAACTTTAACTTTGAGTTGTGTCTCACAAGACTCTCATTCATCAAAGTTGCCACAAGTGTTACACATGTTTCTATTTATAGACTAGGTAGCTTCCTTGAAAAGCTTTCTTGAGAAAACTTCCTTGAGAAGCTAGAGCTTAGCTACACACACCCTTCTCATAACTAAGCTCACTTCCTTGAGAAGCTTCCTTAAGAAGATTCCTAAAGAAGCTAGAGCTTAGCTACACATACCTCTCTAATAGCTAAGCTCACCTCCATAAGATAAGAAGCTAGAGCTTAGCTACACACCCCCTATAATAACTAAGCTCACCTCCATGGCAAAATACATGAAAATACAAAAAAAAATCCCTACTACAAAGACTACTCAAAATACCTCGAAATACAAGGCTAAAACCCTATACTACTAGAATGGCCAAAATACAAGGCCCAAACGAAAGAAAAACATATTCTAATATTTACAAAGATAAGCGGGCTCATACTTAGCCCATGGTCTCAAAATCTACCCTAAGGCTCATGAGAACCCTAGGGCTTTCCCTTGGATCTCTGGCCCAATCTACTTGGAGTCTTCTATCCAATGCCCTTGCGGGGTAGGATTGCATCATTCCCTCCACCTTGGAAAAGATTTGACCTCAAATCTTGAGGTTCTTCATACTCTGGGCTCCTTCCCTCAACACCTGTAAAAAGAACAAAAACATATGTATTAGTGGTGTTTGGTATGTTGAAGTAAGGTAAGGTCTGAAAACCCCTTTCATGGACATCTTCCCATGAAGGAACATGGTTCCTCACCAACTCAATGAGTGGTGCTACAAGTATAGAAAAATATGGGACACCTTTTATAAAAGTTTGTTAAGTCATGGAAGCCCCAAATTTTTCTTATACTTGGTGGAGTGGGTCACTCAGGAATGACCTTTATTCTCTTAGGGTTCATGGGAATCCCTTTTTTTGTAACGCAATAAAACATACCTTTTTTTTGTATTTTCATATTGATTATTCCTACCAAAAAGTATGACAAACCTAAGGTGTCCCATATGAGTACCTAAGTTTGTATTGAAACTAAAAATAAGAACAAACCTACCTAATGGGTCCCTATGTACACACACCATGAAGATGTTAGGTGTACGAGTGATTTTACAAAAGAGGGTTGCACCACTCAAAACATTCATCATACCACCTATTTTAGGGACTTGGTGCCTAATAATACCTATTTTGGGCACCAACAAAGCACAATGATTTAAGCTCTTGCGAACCAAACCCTCATCCAACAACTTCTTTACTTGAGGAATAAATTCAACCCCAAGAGGTGTGGCAATGCTAGCAAGTGTCTTTTTACAAAAGAGAAAATGTGGAGGTTGTCTATGAGGGAAAGTTTCTTTAATGTTTGTCTTTATTGTAAAATGAGTTTCCTTCTTAGCTAACCTCTTGGAGGAGACACTTACCTCCTTACACTTCTCTTTAACCACTAATGGTTATCCATCTTCTTGGGGGTAGATCTCTTCACTAGATTCATCCCTTTTTGCTTCTTCACTTTCACTAGAGGAAGGTGAAGTAGTAGCCTCATCTTGGCTACTATAAATGTCTTGGCCCCTCATAATCATGGTTTTTGTGGTGGGGCATTGAGAAGTAATATGTCCTCTTCCAAGACATTTAAAGCACTTTATAGAGCTAGTTTTCTATTGCATACTAGCCTTAGGGGCTTGCTTTTCTATTGCCTTCCCCTTATCATCTTTGGGCTTAGAAGGTGTCACCCCTAAGATGCCTTGACCTTGGTCTTTCTTTGGATAAGAGTGAGAGCCATAAGATTTTGAAGTAGACTTCTTTTTAAGTTGTTGCTCTACCCTTATTTCCCAATCTAAGTTAGCCTCTACATTGTCTTTCCCATGGAAGTATGGGAGGTTAATGTTAGCCTCTTGAGGCTTTCTTTCCTTTTCTCTTCTATGGGAGTGAGGTCTAAGATGTGACCTATGCCTTCCTTCGTAATAGTCACGAAGTTCTTCACTTAGGCTCTTGCAAGAGTTATGACTACTATAGGAGGCATGTTTTTCTCTTTTCATTTTGTAATGATCTCAGATAAAGGAAAGCTTCTAGAAGGAAAAAATGACTCAATTGAGACAGCTCAGCAGAGGGGAATATTTGCTAAATCACACGTGTCCACTATGGGTAACAGAAAGAGTGTGAGAGAGAGAAAAACCAACTCTAGGTTGGTGGATTATGTAACCAACTAATAGTGGTATTTAGAGGGGGAGAATGGGTAGTGAGAGGTAGGAAGGTGTGAACATTTCTCTTTCTTCTTCTCTTTCTCTCTGTGACTATTGTACTCAGTCCTTCTAATTGTACACACTGTACTCTTAGAGGTTGATTCTCTTTTCAATACGGGAATAAAACGAGTACATCCTTCAATTTGCAGTATTTCCCTTTCACATTTCTTTCATTATTTTTCTTCTTTCTTCCTCTCTTATTTTTTTTCTTTCATCTTGACTTATTTCTTCCACTCTTTTTTTTCCTTTTTCTTTTCTCTCGTTTTTCTTTCCATAACTTGAGGGAACTCAAGTCCTCTAAGATTCTAGATAAAAGGGTCTTTATGACTAGTACCCTTACCATTAACACTAGATGAATGATGACTCATGTTGGTTCCTAAGTTGTGGTTCTTTCTTGTTGGAGGTTTGAAAACAAAAGGTAAAAGAAACTATGGTTGAAACTAGCCAAAATAAACACTAAAAGAGGTGTGAAAGATAAGGTAAAAAACTAATTGGTAGAAGGAAAGCTATCTAGGCGGTTTGACAATGGAAGGTAAAGGAAATAAGCTTTGAAAGTAAGCAAGAAATGTAAACTAGGCGAATCCTAAGAGTGTTTGGATGACCACATTCAAGGTTCCCAACAAAACACTCACTATCCTAAGGAAGAATTGCCTAAAATTATTACACACAAATGGAATTTTGGTAACCTATTGGAGGCTCCCAACACACTTCCATTGAAAGGCCTTTTTGTTACAAAACTTGAAAGCAATGAAGGTAAGTAAATTGCAAATTACAAAATTACAAAATGGTCCTCAATTTTGGTGGTTGTTCTCTCTTTGGTGATTCACTCAATTTGGAGTGCTTCTTAGTCCAATAGCTCTTAAGGTGGTTGGTTCCTTTCTTCTTGACTCAAATTCTTCAAGGCATGGCACCAATCCTCCTTCCAATTCCCTATATGGCAACCCACAAACAAGGAAACAAAGAGACAAGCAATAATCAAAGACCAAAAAAAATGAAATGAAAGCTAAACCAATGGATTTTTAACAAGACAATTTTTCAAGGATTATTCAACAATTAAAGCAATGAAAAGGACATAGAAGAAAGCTAGGACTCAAAGAGAAACTTAGAATGACTCTAGAGTAGAGTAAAAAAAACTATAAAAAAAGAGACTCAACAAACCTCTAGCTTTGACACTTGTTTTCACAGTAATTTTAAATTGAAATTTAGGAACTAAGATTGGTATAAGATAGGAACCAATTATAGAATAAATTTTGAGCCAAAACAACAAGCACACTTCCCTTTCACTTTTTTTTTCAGGATACTGATTTTTCTGCCAACTTGTGTGATTTTTCTTATTTTTTCCTTTAATCCAAACCACCTGGTTTTTTTATAACTTTTTTCAGATGTCTAGAAAATTCAGTAAAAATTTCAGGTCAAAATTCAAAGTAACCAATTCTCAGTAATTTTTGCAAGTTTGTATGTCCAAGCTGCTAGCACAAGCGATTTTTTTTTAAGCATGGTATATTGATTGCCTTGGGCTTACTTTCAACCTTCCTATGTATGTTGAACTCACTAGGATTGTTTACCACAGTTTTAGGAGTTCAATATTCACTTAGGATCAACATTTCAGCCAGCAATTCAATCACCAAAACTCAAATTCACAATAGACACAATCGAAAGGAAACCTAAAAGTTCAAGAAAATGTTCACAATCAAAGACTCTCTAAGAATTTTGCATGAACATGTTAAGGACTAATTAACATGAAAGATTTGACTCAAATCAAATAATAGGCTAAGAGAATTTCATACACTCATGAACAAATGAGTTAGACAAAGAAACAAGAAAAATAAAATTCAGCACAACATAAGAAATCTTATGTGACAAGTTTCATGACTAGACATGACTTCTATGACAAAACTACAATAGGTGAACAAGTCACTCTAGATTTTTGAGGTTTTCTTCTACTTTAATATTTTTGTAAGAATTTTATGGTTTAGGTTTCAGCCACAAAAAATAAAAAGACAAAACTCAAAGGAACCTAAACTCAACACAATTCATGGTTCAAGAACAAGAAATTAGAACCATAGAAAATCAAATCTAGCTTCTATAGCAAGTTTAATCAGTGGAAACTCTAAAGAATCATGTTAAAAACATTTATCACAAGACATGTGAGGAGATACATGGAGAAAAATGAAGAAACAACAATGGAAGAGAAGGTAAAGCAAAAAATTAATGGAGGTTTAAGGAGCACCTACTTGAAGCTCTTGTGCTCTGATTACCACTTGATGGAAGCTTGCTTGTGGGGCTTCTATGGAGGCTGGATCTTTGAGCTTCAATGAGGTCCTTTAATGGTGATTTTCCACCATGGAGATGCAGCGGAAGAAAAAGGAGAAGAGGTGAGAGAAGGCGCCATCTACTAGGGAATAAGCCATGGAAGAAGGAGCTTCACCACCAAGATGAGCCTTGGATAAGAAGCTTGGAGAGGATGCTTCAATGGAGGGAAAAGAAAGAGGGAGAGAAAGAGAGAGGGGGGAGCATGAAATTGAAGGAAGAAAAAGGGGGAGAACTTTAACTTTGAGTTGTGTCTCACAAGACTCTCATTCATCAAAGATGCCACAAGTGTTACACATGCTTCTATTTATAGACTAGGTAGCTTCTCAAAGTAGCTTTCTTGAGAAAACTTCCTTGAGAAGCTTCTTTGAGAAAACCTCCTTGAAAAGCTAGAGCTTAGCTACATACACCCCTCTCATAACTAAGCTCACTTCCTTGAGAAGCTTCCTTAAGAAGATTCCTAAAGAAGCTAGAGCTTAGCTACACATACCTCTCTAATAGCTAAGCTCACCTCCATAAGATAAGAAGCTAGAGCTTAGCTACACACCCCTTATAATAACTAAGCTCACTCCTATGGCAAAATACATGAAAATACAAAAAAAAAAATCCCTACTACAAAGACTACTCAAAATACCTCGAAATACAAGGCTAAAACCCTATACTACTAGAATGGTCAAAATACAAGGCCCAAACGAAGGAAAAACCTATTCTAATATTTACAAAGATAAGCGGGCTCATAGTTAGCCCATGGTCTCAAAATCTACCCTAAGGCTCATGAGAACCCTAGGGCCTTCCCTTGGATCTCTGGCCCAATTTACTTGGAGTCTTCTATCCAATGCCCTTGCGGGGTAGGATTGCATCAATTATGGATCTGGATTATAACTAAAATACGTGCAGGTATCAGCACGCTAAGCCTTGCACATAGGCTTAGCGGGAACATGTAACATGGAGAAGAACAGAGGAACGAGCTAAGCTACTGGGAAGCCACAGAAGGAAAACACACCACACGCTTAGCCGGTGTCGCCGTGCTTATGCATCTACGCGAACGCGCTATGCGCCCACCCTTGGCGCTAAGTGCATGCCAGTAACACTAGTAGGGAGGCGCTAAACGCAGGGCTGGGCCTCAGGGCCCATCAGCCCTTGCGCCTTACTTTTTGCACCCCTTTTTCTAATGCCCACACCCCTTCTGAATTTCTTTTTGCACACCCCTGCTTTACTGACTGCACCCTTATTCTGATTACCTTTTGCACCTCCCTGATTGCTAACTGCAGTCTGTTTCTGCTGTTTCTTGTTTTTATTTTTTTTCATATGGCCTCCTGCAAACGCCGAGCCGTGCCTACACCTGAGGAAGAGTCCAACTGGGACTCTTCCCGTTTCACATCCGAGATTGCTTGGCACAGATATCAGGATAAAATTCAGCTCCGGAACATCCTTTCGGAGAGGAATGTTGAGCTTGGACCAGGGATGTTTGATGAGTTCCTTCAGGAGCTCTAGAGGCGCAGATGGGACCAGGTTTTGACTCGACTTCCAGAGAAGCGGATTGATGTTGCTTTGGTAAAGGAGTTTTACTCCAACTTATATGATCCAGAGGACCACAGTCCGAAGTTTTGCAGGGTTCGAGGACAGGTGGTCAGATTCGATGCTGAGACGATTAATGATTTCCTTGACACCCTGGTAGTCCTGGCAGATGGAGAGGATTATCCAACATGCTCTCAGTACCTCTGCACGCCTCCAGATCATGATGCCATCCTCTCCGCTCTGTGTACTACAGGGGGACGATTTGTTCTGAATGTTGATGGTGCCCCTTGGAAGCTGCTGCGGAAGGATTTGACGACACTCGCTCAGACATGGAGTGTCCTTTCTTATTTTAACCTTGCTTCTACTTCTCACACGTCCGATATTAATGTTGACAGGGCCCGACTCATATATGGTTTGGTGATGAAGATGGACCTGGATGTGGGCAACCTCATTTCTCTTCAGATCAGCTAGATCGCCCAGTCCAGCACTTCCAGGCTCAGGTTCCCAGCGTTGATCACAACACTGTGTGAGATTCAGGGGGTTGTCTCTGATACCCTGATTTTTGAGTCACTCAGTCCTGTGATCAACCTTGCCTACATTATGAAGAACTGCTGGAACCCCGCCGATCCATCTATCACATTCCTAGGGACCCGCCGCACTCGCACCAGAGCTTCAGCGTCGGCATCTGAGGCTCCTCTTCCATCCCAGCCTCCTTCTTAGCCTACTTCCCAGAGACCGCGCCATCCACCTACATCCACCTCAGCACCCCTGGACATGCATGGTCAAATACTGAGGTCCATTCACATAGGACAACAACTCATTATGGAGAACATGCATAGGTTGTCCCTGCACTTACAGATGGATCCACTGCTCATCACTCCATAGGCTTATCGTCAGCAGGATGCCTGGCCAGGAGACCAGCCCTCCATTGACAGGGGGGAAGAGCCTTCTGGAGCCACCGCTACTGAGGATCATGCAGTTGATGAAGACCTCATGGCTGACTTGGCTGGCGCTGATTGGGGCCCATGGGCAAACTTGGGCGGAGGCAACTGATTTTATGTTTTGATGTTTTCTTTTATGTTTTTATGTTATGTTTTTATGTTTTCTTTTTTGATGGTTCTTTTATGTTTTTATGTTATGTTTTATGTAGTCTGTTTGGTAATTAAAAAGAGGTAGTAGTAATAATATTAGTATTTCAGTATGTGTTTTATGAGTAATAAGTGCATGATAACTCGAGCAGTCATAATTCTTTAGCTTGTTCTGAAAGGTTCAACACTTGAGATGCTACTGATCCTTGGAGAAACACTGGTTCTGAAAGCACAAGTCAGGTCAAGAAATGGAACATGAATAGCACAGAGTGGAAAAAGGTTAGCTTGAAGGAACAAGGTCATAACTGGTACGCCAAATACTTACTTAGTCCCGGTGAGAGTGTGAACTTAATTGTGAGAGAAAGACGCTTGTTTTTAAGTTCCTAGTTTTGCATCATTCTTAGACTGTTAAAATAGTTACTTAAGGTGGATATGATCAAGGCCATGTTTGTTTTGTTTAGCTACTTAGCCAAAATGCCAACCCAACATAATTTTACCCCTTGCACCCACGATTGAGCCAACATATTATTTTGAATTAACCCTTGAACCAATAAAATGATAATCCTGACCCTTTAGGATTTTGAGAGAGCAAAATGGGTTATAAAGGTCTTAATTTGGGGGATTTTGGGAAATAGGTAGCCAAGACAATAGTACAACACACAAAGTAAGACACCTTTTACAAACTGTAGGCCTAATTTCAAAAAAAAAAAAAAGAGAGAATTTTTAAATAAAGGGCAGAAACAAAAGAGCAAGAGAGGTGTCAAAAGAAAAGTGTTGTGGGGAAGTAAAAGGGCTAAGTAAAATGGCCTAGGCAGAATTTGAAATTTTGCTCTCTTATAATCCTAAATTTGAATTTCCAAGAAAAACCATGATTTTTTGTAAGCCAGGCCCGATACAAGCCAATAAAGTCCTTAGTGATCCACCAAAGGTAACTAAAGATAACTTTAATTGAGATGAAATGCAAAATTCTGGAGTCTTACTTGCAGGTTGTTATTAAATTGCAAACACTAAATCAGATACTTGTGAGCAGAGGGAAATACCAGCCTTGTGAGGAAAGTAAGGCAAGCCAAATTTGATTGAGTTCCAAATGACTAACTAATTCAACTCTTGTGTTTTTATGCTTTCATTTTAAGATGTTGACAGATGCAGAAAGGACCAGTGAAAGAAGGAGGAACTGAAGCCATTGATAGTGTTGGAACATTTAAGAACTTGCTTGAGAATTTACTTGCTTTTATTTTTGGTTTGCTTGGGGACAAGCAAAGTTTAATTTGGGAGATTTTGATAACTGCTAAATAATTGTAAATTAATAGTAGAGAATTAGTCAAAATTTGGCCTAAAATTAATTATTTAGCAGTTATTTGTGATTAAAAGTTAGAAAATTAATTAAATTGAATTTTTGCAAAAACGAAAAAAGGCAACAGGAAGTGAAGAAAAAGAAGAAGTCTGAAGCAGGCCCAGCCTAACACGCGCGCTAAGCGCGCGTCACGCGCTAAGCGCGCGTCACGCGCTAAGCGTGTAGAGCAGCACAGGCGCTAAGTGAGGCATTAAGCTCGAAGATGCATAATCCATTACGCGCGCTAATCGCTAGCCATGCGCTAAGCGCGCTTACAAAGGCCCAAAGCCCACTTTAGTAGCTATAAATAGAGAGTCAGTCCAAGGGAAACAACACACCTCGCCTTAGAGCAATTCTCTCAGCATTCCAAGCCTGAGCTCTCCCTTCTCTCTCTATATTCTTTATTTTTATTACCTCCTTTCTTTCTTTCACCCCCAGTTGTAAAGCCCTCAATGGCCATAAGTGGCTAATCCCCTAGCTAGGGCCTGGCAGGCCTAAAAAGCCAACGATGTATGGTGTACTTCAAGAGTTATCAATGCAAAGAGGATTCATTCCAGGTTTCATGTTCTAATTCTTTTCTTTTTATCTTGCATTTATGTCTTAAATTGCTTTTGGGTTTTATTCGCTCGGGAGAGGGTATTTCCTAGTAAGGATTTAAGAATTAATGCATGCATCAGTTTTAGGGGTTATACGCTTGGGAAATGGTAACACCTAATAGAACATCTTAAGAAAAGAATCATCGGGTTAGCATTGCTAGGCATAGAATGATAACTCAATACCCACGAATGCTGAGCAAAGGCATTTGGGAGATAGGTAGTTAAAATAGGCTTGTCATCGTGAGGCATCAAGGGCAAGTAAAATTAATAGATGTGAATAGAACTAATACAATTGCATTGGTAATGAATATCATATTTACATGCATCGTAGGCCAATTGGGTTTGTCCGATCTTGGCATTTTCTATCAATTATCTTTCTAAACTATTTGATCTAGTAGTAGCAATTTATTCTTGCGCCTATTCCTGTTTTTACTATTTACTTCTTACTTACAAATTGAAGAGTATTCGATAAAGTACAATAAAATCCCTGTGAAAACGATACTCGGACTTTCGAGAATTACTACTTAGAGCGATTTGGTACACTTGCCAAACACCTCAACATTACACTAACTTCATATATGAGATTGTGCAAAAGAGAAGTTATGAAATTAAACCATAGCTCATAGAAATACGCATTGAACAAAATCTCAACTACACATTAATCAGAATTAATTAACATTATAACACCTCATTTTATTTTAATTCTTGACAATTAGAGAGTCCTTAAGAAATAAAAAATAAGAATCCAAGCATGTAATCTCGAATTCCTATAAATCTGATTTTTGTTAATTGAGACACTACGTGGATGTCCCAACACTAGTAACAAAACTAATAATTGAAAAGAAGTGAGATTTGAGAATGAGACCATAAAGGGGAGATGCGAAGAAGAGGAGGAGGGGAGCAAGGAGGCATAGAAAGTGGGAAGCGAGAATAGGGAAATGAGATCCCTTGATTCTGTTGTTGTTGGGTGCCATTGCGGGTCTCAATCCAAATGCAAATGCTTGCTTGCTTTTACTCACTCTGAATCCATCACAGAGAGAGAAAGAGTAGTGTGTGCGTGTGAAATGTGAATGCATGTTTTCCTTTTCTCTTCTGTTAGGAATTTCATTACTTAGCGGCAGCTGTGTTGCGGTGTCTCAACTGAGCTCTGGAATGAATGTTGGTAGAGAGATAACGTTACTGCAAGCTTGAACTGTTGTTTTCATTTGGACTTTTTATCATGCCTTGCCTTGCCTCTCCGTGTTAGCTTCCACAGTTCTTTCTTTCTCTCTCTCTATCTCACAAACAAACACACACTCACTCACTTTCTCTCTCTATACATCCATCACCGAGCACACCATCGTCACCACCAGAACAGAGGTGGTGGTTTTTCATTTCATAAATTCTCTTTTGCACAATCTCATATTTGAAAAAGGTAGTACCGGCCTAGCGGACAGCTTACAACAACAATAAAAAAATTAAGACAAATCTATTATTGGCTGACATGACAATTGTGTGGCAATGATGGCACGGGTGAATAAATAACAAGCTGGAAAAAGAAATATACCTCATATAAGAAAAACATATTTAAGTCAAAATATAATTATGTATTCAAATACTTCTATATTAATTATATTTTTTTACCTGAGATCACAAATCTAATTGGCACTTCATTATTTAGTGGATAGAAAGGATTTAAAATAAAACTTTTAATATATCACGGATCTGACATAAAGGATAAAATTATTAGGGACCAAAAATAAAATTTGGTGATTTATGAGAGATTTAAAATATATTTTATCCTTTTATAAATTAAAATAAACTTCTATAATAATAAAATATATTAAAAAATAAGTTCATTTTATATATTGTCAATATAATTTTGTATACTATCACCTCATTTAAAATTACTCTAGATACCATTTTTAAAATAAATATTAAAAAGTAAATGATAATTTTTTATGACATGTAAATATTTGATTCACGTGATAACTTTATTTGTTTGTAAATAATTTATTGCATTTACCTATATGTTTAACATTTGATCAATTTTAATTATTCAGTTATCTATTTTTTCATGACTTATTTTGATGTATAAATGATAAATTACAATCAAGCGCACATAGTATTGTTTCATCATTAACTAGTGATTTTGAATTGGGGATTTGGGTATACACTCGTGTTAAATAATCTCATAAAAACTTTGCTATCAACAATGATCTTACTTGCCTCAATCATGATAATCACCCATCCAGGAAACATATAATCTTGACCAAAATAATGATAATTTATTTACTTTCAATTATATATTAATCATAATCAAATTATTTATTTTGTTGATTACACACACATATAATCAGCAAAGTAAAATGATTTCATTTTCATTAATATATAATTAAAATTAAATAAATTTTCATTATTTTGGTCAAGATTACATGTTTTCTTTGTGGGTGACAGTAATGATTGTGCAAAGTAAGATTATTGTTGATAGCAAAGTTTTTTTTAGGATTATCTAACATTGGTATATATCAAGACTCGAACTCAAAATCACTAGTTAACAATGGAACATTACTATATGTGCTTGATCATAATTCATCATTATAACAATATATATAAGGGTAAATAGTCACTTTTGTTCCTGAATGTATAATTCACTGAAAAATGCGTCCCTAAAAGATGAAAATGAAAATAAAAATTTATATAGTCCCCGAAAGTGTAAAATGTGCGATGGATATATCCGGCCGTTAACTTCCATCCGTCACCGTTAATAAATAGCCTACGTGGCATAGAGGGACAAATTTATCACTAAAATGATTGTCAATGTGATCATCTCTAATTGTCAATATAGAGATATATTTGTCATATAATATTTTTTTGACTTTTTGTTTTCTCACTCCACTGACAAATGCGCCCTTAGAGATGAAAATACAAAAATTAGTCTCCAAAAGTGTAAAAAGTGAGACAAATATATCTAGACGTTAATAATAGATTGTAACTAATTATTATAATTTAGAAAAATTTATAATAATTGCGACAAAAGAATCAAATTAGTAATTTAATATTTTTTTAACTTAACTCATCTCAAATAACAAACAAAAGTCATTGTACATTTAAAATTTCCTTTTGGTTATTAACTAAAATTCAGATCACGGAATTAAGGTGAAAGAAAAGAAATTAAATAAGAAAAAATATAATAAATAATTCTTTTTTTATTTTCTTTATTAACTTTAAATTAATGATAAAAACTCATAAATTAAATTGAGTTTAAAAGAAAAAAGAATACTTGTTTTATAAACTTGTAAATAATTTTTGTGTGCTCCCATGCTTGATGAATGGTTCAAGGAAAAAATGTTTATTGTAAAATATTATAGTTAAATTAGATCCATGAATAATTTTTAGGGAAAATTACAATTGTAATGACACTTTTAATTTATAAAAAATATTCACCTCCTTTGGAATGATTTTTTTTAAGGTTGTGATTTTATAAATGACCAGTCAATCAAAAATAACTGTATATGATTTAAAAAAATTAATTTAAAAATCAACAAACTTTTATTATAATTTGTAATTTGATGTCATTGAATATACTAATAGACATTTATATTTTATTATGAAAAATTTATTAAAAAATAATTAAATAAATAGTGTTTGATTAAGCAGAAACAATGAATTTTTTGATCATTTTACAGTAATTTTCTTTTTGTGTTGATAACTTTAAAATTATATAACAGAACACAAACAATTACTAGTGTGATAAAGCTCTCCCAAAATTTTGTCGTAGTCATTATAAATTTTTCCAAATTATAATAATTAGTCACAATCTACTATTGACGTCCGGATATATTTGTCTTACTCTTTATACTTTCGGGAACTAAATTTTGTATTTTTATCTTTCAGAAACTCATTTGTTTGCAAAGTAAGAAGAAGAAAAGTCAAAAAAAAATTATATGAAAAATATGTCCCTATGCTGGTGATTAGAGATGATCATGTTGACAATCATTTAAGTGAAAAATTTGTCTCTCTGTGCCACGTAGGCTATTTTATTAACGATGACGGATGGAAGTTAACGACTGAATATATTTGTCACACTTTTTACACTTTCGGGGACTAAATTTTGTATTTTCATCTTGCAGGGACGCATTTGTCAGCGAATTGCACATTCATGGACAAAAGTGGCTATTTACCCTATAAATAAATTAAGTTTATCCATTAAAATAAGTCATGGAAAAATAGATAACTAAATAGTTAAAATTAATCACAATGTTAAATGTATAGATAAATGTGATTAATTATTTACTAATTAACAAATAAAGTTACCACATGAATCAAATATTTACATGTCATAAAAAATGATTATTTACTTTTTAATATTTCTTTTAAAAATGATATCTAGAGTGATTTTAAATGAGCTAATAGTATAAAAAAAATTATATTGACAATATACAAAATGAACTTATTTTTTTAATATATTTTATTATTATAAAAGTTTATTTGATAAAAGGATAAAAGTGAGAAGCACTCACCTCCATAGACACATAGAGATGAGCTATAGGCATTGGGTCTTCATATTTATGCTCCTTCTTCCTCCTCCTTTCTTCTTTCCTTCTCATTTTCTCCTCCTTCTCTCTAACTTTCTTTCTTTCTTTTCTCTTTCTCTCTCTAACTCTTCCTTCTCTTTTCTAGTAAAACTATGTGTGTGTGTGTGGGTTAGTGGGCATCAACCCTCCTTGGGCCTTGGCTCCTCATCTGGGTCATGTTATCTTATTTTCATCCGTTCTTATTATATGATAACTATTATGAATAATTGTAACATCCTAATTTTCACCTTATATGAATTGATTTATTTTAGGAAATTGAATATTTCTTAAAATAAATATTTTTTGATTTAAAGATAATTATTATCACAAGAAATTGTGGTTAAATCTTTGAGTCATGTATTTGTGTGAATTGATGTTGTATGGCTTCTTTTGTAAGTATATTTTATTTGATTACATGACTTTGTAATGATCCTTTAAATATGCAACATTACATGTTTATTATGTTGGGATTAGAATAGGAATATATTATTTTTGGGTTTATATAATAAAAATAAAATAAGGTGTTGTATGGGGGCATTACTACAAAAATCGCTTTCAAAGATGGTTCTTTGTGGATTTCTGCATTGATTATCTTTGAAATCATCTTAGAATGTATTTTTTTTTGTTTTAAAAATGTTAAAAAATTGGCATTTCTAAGATAGTTCTTTCAAAAAACTGTATTAGAAAGTAGTCTTACTAAGATAGTTTTATGAAAAAACCATCTTAGAAACTCTACTTTCTAAGACAGTTTTCTGAAACATGATTTTCTAAAGAAACGTCTTATAAAGTGTACTTCTGAAAAAATTATCTTAGAAAGTAGACTTTCTAAAACGGTTTTTTGAAGAACCATCTTAAAAAGTTCACTTTCATAAACGTTTTTTTAAAGAAACGTCTTAGAAAGTGTTATTTTTCAAAATCAGATTATATATAAATGGATGGATAGATAGATAGAATCACTTTTACTTTGAGTGTACAATTCTATTATAAATAACACAAAAATGTTTAATGCTATAATTACTATAATGAAAAATAACATGTATAAGTTATGTATAAGGCTTGGTACCTGACCACCTTGCTCAACATAGAAGCTTGTAGACTCTAGAACTACACCAATATCGTGGTACTTATAGATTCATGAAATTTGGATCTTAAAAAACCAGGCGATGATGAACGACATGAATCAAAAACATCATACATACTTCTATCACCTTCTTTCATTTTCTGAGCATAAGCTTGGTAATTGAATCCAATCGTATTTTTTTCCACTAAAATAGGATTCCAGCTTGTCCATGTAAAGGTGTTCCTCTATCACCATGTGGCTCCTTGGGTTGTCACGGTAAACAAATATCACCTTTTTGGAAGTCTTAGGTTCTAGAAATGGTTTCACCATATGGTACCATGAAAAACATGATTATAAAACACAAAAAGAAAATGTAGATTTTCAACATAAAACATTACTAGAAAATGTAGATTTAACATCGTCAGATTAACATCGGTTTTTGACAAAAACCGATGTGAACATAAACGGGATGACATAATTGTAAATAATGTGTATTCGTTCACATCGGTTTTTTGAAAACCCAATGTTAATGAACTAACGTTAACATCAGTTCTTGAAAAATCGATGTTAACATGACTTTGTTAACATCGGTTCTTAAAGAAGATGTTAACGTTAGTTCATTAACATCGGGTTTTCAAGAACTGATGTTAATGTATGATAAGTTAACATCGATTTCTTCCAAAAAACCGATGTCAACGTTAACATCATTTGATTAATATCAGTTTTGTATTAAAAATCGATGTTGGACTTACATTTAAAAATATTAGAACGTGAGCCCTATTTTGCTCGCGCTCTCTTCTTCTCTGTCTAAGCTTCTTCTTTGTGACTGTATATCTTCATCTTTGCAACCTTATCGACACCGTGAAACCTCGCCACCATACCTAGGTATTTTTCTTCAACTTTACTTTTTGCTACTCTATCTTCTTTGAAACATATTGTATTGAATACCATACGTGAGTTTGGCTCACCTTTCCTGGTTGAGTTTTTGCCAAGTCCCATGGTGAAGTCGCATGGCATGGCCTCAACTATGGTGGTTGCATGGCTGAGTTCTTATAATAACATTTAGCATGTTAATGTGCTAGAATTGTTGTAGTAGTAGCAATGTTTAGGGAATTTTCACTTTTGTGCAATGACATGTTTAGGCTTTAGAGTTGTTGTAGTTGAACTAGGCTTATTTACTAGCCAGAGAGTCAAATGAAGCATTTTCTTTAAGGCCCATTCTTTGAAGCCCCACTGTTGTTACTAGTTGCCTTGTTGGCAAACCTTCCTGTGTCATGTTATATTTTTTCTCTTCGAAGAACTTGTTTGCCTATGGTTTTGTATATTGTAGGTCAAAGAATTGCTCTGCCTAAGCAATCCACTGTAATGGGTAACTGCAATTAAATGCTTATCAATTCATGCTTTGTTGCCCATGTCCAGCTTTCATCCAGAATGGCCTCCAAAATGAACATCCAGCTGCATTTTTGTACTCTTGCATGAGACATTGTAAATTGAAATTTGATTTCCCATTTCTTTTTAATATATAGGTTGACATTCAAACAACACTTAGGAGTTTGTTTCCTGGAGATTTTTCCACTAGAGTATAGTCCCAACAAATTGATCAAAACCGTCCTACATCATCTTCATATTCTCTGAAATCAATATCCACAGGTAGGCCTGAATACTCATTACTTATATGCAGTATTATATCATATAAGATTCAACATGTTGACACTAAGTGTTTTAATTTGATATTATATATAGTTGGTGTCATACCCTAATTTCATCCGGAGATGTTTGTTTACAACCATTTAAATTCTTGCCAGCCGAGTTGAGATGATTAGCACTCTTTGCCGCGTAATTTGTAAAGTTTCGCGACGTTTTGGAAGGAAATGAGCAAAATACGAAAAATGGGGGTGAACTAATCAATTTAGGGGGGTGTACCTAGTCATGGGCCCATTTGGAATATTCTGGAGGGAGGTTGCTTCAGGTGGAAGCTACCTAGCTCACCTGGGCAAGTTGGCGGCAACCACCTCCCTTATTTTTGCTATAAAATGGCGTTTGGGACTGAAGGGAAGGGGTTCAACACCTTGGATATTCAGTTTTCACATAAAATTAGTGAGGAGAAGAAGAAAGAAGGAGAAAATCAAAGCCGAGGCGCTTCCGTAATGCTTCCGTGATGTTTTTGTGATCAATTCTAGGGACGTTCTTCGTCATTCTTCATTCGTTCTTCATCGTTCGTCGATCTTCAATCGGTTAGTTTTTTATTTTGAAGCTTTGAATTCATTCTATGCACCCTTAGGGGTCCATTCTTACTTTGTATGCTTTCATCTTCATTCTTCTACTTTTGGTATTCTTTTCTTTCATTTTAAACGAGTTTAGACCGAAAGTTTAAGTCTTAATCTCACTTAATCAATGTTTAAATGAATTTCAACCGATCGTTTGTGTTGTAATCTCGTTTAATCGCCTTTAAAATAAAATTCAACCGATCGTTCATGCCGTAACCTCGGTTAATCTTCAAAAAGGCAAGTTTCAAACCGGACATTTACTTTGAAAATGAGTTGGGAAATAACCAAGTGAAACTAAGGCTAAAATCAACTCACAAATCAAGCTTTTGCCCACAAAAAGGTCAATTGAAACCGTTTCAAGGTCCAACGCCTTAACAATCTTTTTTACTTTTATCGATTAAAACGATCCATTTAAAGGTCTAAAATCAACACTCCACATAACTTTATTGTTTTCAAAGAACTACGTATGTCTGAGTTCCTCATCGCAATTGAGGATACGTAGGAGCAAAAGCCTCACTTTTGTCGACCCCAAAAATCAAGAGATCGTTAAAGGTCCAACGCCTTAACGTTTCTCTCCTTTCAAAAAACAAGAGATCATTCAAAAAGGGTCCAGCGCCTTAAATGATTCTCTCTTTTAAAAAATCAAAAGACCGTTTAAAGGTCCAACGCCTTAAACGAATTTTGTTCGTCTAAAATCAACCTTGCAAAAAAAGATAAAAACAATTTAACGAACATTTAGTTATGAAAGAACTACATAGGTCTGATTTCTTCATCGCAATTGAGGAATATGTAGGAGCGAGGGAAACACCCTCGTTGACCACAAAAAAGTAAAAAACATAAAAAGGTACAAATACATAAAAAAACATAAAAAGGGAAAATACATAAATTTGAAGTCATGATTTGTGCACTCGATTAGAGGCTGTCATCCTTTGTGATAGAAGCGTGGGGTGCTAATACATTCCCTGTGCATAAAAACAACTCTCGAACTTTTCATACTTAAAGTTCATAGATCCACTTTTGGTTTTTCTAACATTTTTCTCAAATAAACGATGGTGGCGACTCCGCGCGTTTTCCTCCCTTGGGAGACGCACCCGTGAGCCTCGTGTCGCCCTTCCGTCGAAGGGTAGGTTGCGATAGTTGGTAGCTATCCATCTTGTTAAATTATATGTGCAGCCATCATCAGTACAAAATATCATGATTAATAAATTAAAATGAGTAAATATTTATTGTATAAATTATAAGAAAAAACATTTATTAGTTAACATTTGCCTATTTTAAATTAGAATTACCACACTTTAGATTCTCATAAGAAAGAAAAGAATGAGTAAAGTACTATAACTGTTCCATTATCTCCAACTTGTTACATTTTGAGAGGACACAGAAAAGGGAAACGAAGTATAATTAAATGTAGGATGAAAGATCGACACAGACCACAAAAGCTATCACATAAAAATAACCAGAATGATTTATGTATTAATTGCAATTGCCCTTAATCTCCTGTTGTCTTTCACATCTTCGCTGGTTGCTTGATTCTTTATTGTCCCTGCTGCACAACAAACATGTTTCCATTAATTCCTTTCACACAACTAGCACTTGTGACTAATTGATGTGTGAAATTTTGTTAACCCCACATACCTCCTCAATTTTCAAATCCTTTTCTTCACCTTCAGAGGTTGAAGTGTTTGTGTCTTTTATGTCCTCTTCTTTTTTCACACTGACATCCTCTGTAGACATATAAAAGCAAATTAAAATTTTAAAAATGATTCTCATAAGTCATGAAAGAAGAAGTTATTACATGATCTTTGGTTTCTATCCCATTTCCTTGCCATTCACACCGGATTTCTTGCACTGGAGCATGGTGTTTCCTGAAGCAACATCATGTTTAACTTCCCACAACCCATGCTCTTGGAGCAGTTGTGAACTCAGCCAGAGAATAGAAATGTGGCAAGGCATGAAAGAGGATCACTTGCTTTTGCTAGTTAGAGGTGAGGTTGGATAGGGTAGTTTTCTTTATAGCATTGAAGGCACTGTCCTTAGGAACAAAGATGGTAATTCCTTCTTTAGTGTTGTTGACTTGGTTTTGGAAGTGTTAATTGTGACATCCTGGAATTTCTACTCGGAATTTTGTAAGTATTACATTTAAATAATTATATAAATGTGTATATATATATATATATATATATATATATATATATATATATATATATATATATATATATATATATATATTCTTGGTAGAAGTATGTACATTGGGGGAGAAATACGCAGGTTAGACTAATTAACGAAGAGTAACCCATAACCGGACGATTATAGATTAATTCGCAATTAATTAGTCTACAAATTATCGTTTTGCATGCAACTTAAAATTTAACAAAACCAACCTTTGAAAGTTTTGATATATCTATTGCCTATCTTCGAAAACGGGTCCCGACGGGTGCAGAGAAACGCGAGGAACTGGAACCAATGAGGCGGCACACAAACCGAGGTAGGATTTCAGCATCCAAAAAGGTCCAGTTTTTTTTCTTCTTTTATGGCTGAGTATGTTGTCAAATCAAAGGAAAAGGTGGGCCCTTTTTGGCTCCAATTAAAATAGGACATGTGGCATTTGCTTTTTGAAAAGAAAATGAAAAAGAAAAGAAAACCCTTTTTTATAAAAAAGCCAAATCCTCTCTCTCTCTCTCTCTTTTTCAGAAACTTCCAGCAGCCCCTCTTTCTCCCTCCACGTTGCTTTTTCGGAGTCTAGGAGCCTACCTCTACTTCGTGGGACCTTAAATTTCAGGTAAGGGTGGACTTCTTCTCACTTGAAATCTATGGGTGTTGGGTTTTTGGGAGCTATAATGGATAGTTCTACTAGGTTATTGCTTTAGGGTAGTTGTTTGTGAATGAAATTGTTGAAATTATGCTAAACTTGACATGTTTGATGTAAGCAAAACTACCCATGTTGATTTAGGGTTTAATAATGATGCTTTGAGATATATGTATGCTTAAAATGTAGATAGAAAACTGGTAGAGAGGATGAGGAGAGTTAACTTAGAGTTAAATGTGAGAATGGTAGTGTTGTAGGTGGAAAAGTGTGAGATTTTGAGGGTTAGAAAGCCAAATTTGGGGTTAGTGGAAATTTGAGTCTAAGGTGAGTTGATTCTAGTTTAGAATGTCAATTAGGACTTGTAGGAAAGCTTGGTCATAACAAATGAGGAAAATGAGTGACAAATGTGAAAGAAAAGAGCCATTTATAGGGTAAATTGGGTGTTGAGAGGTCAAATTTTGAATAGGTGGAGATTTCACCTTAAAATCAGTTTGAGCAAGTCTAAATCAATGTTATAGACTTGATGAAGATGAGAGTTTACCCCAAAATTACCCAATTTTCATTTTCACCTTTCAAACCTTGAAAATTCACTAAATTGGTGGATTTTGGATACCTATGTTTTGCATTACCTTGGTTTGAAGTTTGTTTTTGGCTTGAACATGATTTATACATGGTTTAGGACTTGTAGGATCCAATTTGATTGAAATTGGATGCATGCAAGCTAGATTTCGAAATCTGCAAAATTATGCAGAAAAAGCTGTCAAATTTTGCAGCAAATTTGCCAATTATGCAGAAAAAAAATGGTTGTGCAGTGTTGATTTTTGCTGTCACGGGAAAGGTAGCATATCTCGTGTTCTAGATCCCAACGGTCAAAACTTAGATTTATGTATTAGGAACCCTCAGTTAAATTTTCAAGGCGATCCAATGGTTTACGAATCGGAACAAAGAGGATGTTACTGAGGTATGTGAGTAGGAAAAACTGTGGAATTCGAATGAATCTTGTGCAAAGATTTCTGCCTCCACTCTGTTTTTCTTGGTTTAGGGTAGTTTCATGACAAATGGAATTGAATTGTTTGGATATTGTGAAAGCTTGGCGGGGCTGATGGGGACCCAGGCTGAGAGGAACGAGGAGAAGGCTACGTGCGTGCACGTGAGCTAAATTTAAAGGTGGGCAACTGGGGATGGTGTGCTTATGCCTGGCTTGTGGAAATGGGATAGTTGATTTGTGCCATCGCCCGATCGCCACCTAGTACCACATATGACGGGTGCCCCCATAATCCAATAAGCTTGGTGTGAGAAAGCATGTAAGAGTCAGTCTTCCTACTTTTATTTGTTGACCACAGAGTGGTACCTGGAGATATGTCGCAGGGGTCAGGAGACCTTGGGGACGTCAGGTGGGGTGCTATTGCCCAAAACCAAGCTTGGCCAATCCCGAACCAACCCGGGCATAATCAGTCAGTGAGAACCTGTGACATACCTAAGCAGGCGAGCTCCTGGCAGTCAACCAATAAAAGAACAAAAGTCCACGAAGCAAGGAGGCTTGTGTGGCGGTTGGCCAGCTATCTATTTTGTGTTATATCTGAAAAATCTCCTCTGGTAATCGATTACAGGGTCTAAAAAAATTGAAACAGAACGTCCAGTAGCCTCTGGTAATCGATTACCAATTGTGTGTAATTGATTACACAGTGTCATATGCTACTGGTAATCGATTACCAATTGTGTGTAATCGATTACACAGTGTTATATGCTACTGGTAATCGATTACCATTTATGTGTAATCGACTACACAGTGTAACTTTTAGGTTCCAATGTGCAAAGGTTGTGGTAATTCGTTTTTGGGAACTGGTAATCGATTACTTACTTTGGTAATCGATTACTAGAGAGGAAATCCCTTGAAAAAGACATTTTGACTATGCGTAGCCGTTATGGGACGCATTGTATTGCTACCTGTGTAGTTAGATTTCTTGTGAAGGAGTCTACCCTTTTTCTTTTATCTCTTGTAGATCGCGATGGCAGCGTAGTTGATCCATGATCGTGTTGTGATGGAGTGCCTAGAGGGTGTTTGGGAGACCCTCGAAGGCAATGAGAGGTGCCGATTCTGTGGCACAATTCGACTCACTGCTACTTCGCTAGTACATCCGGAGCAACCCGCATGCACACTTTAGCAGCTTGTGGAGTGGATACTACCTACACCTACTCCATATCGACTAGTTGAGCCGGTTCAAGTGATAGAGGTGTCATCCTCTGAAGAGGATCTTGAAGAGGACCCAGAGGAGTTACCTCCTGAACCTGCTGTGGATGCCCCTGACTTCCTAGAGGATGATGAGGACCCACTCCCTGATGTTAATTCTCCAGAGGATATTATGTCAGCATCTGAGGCAGACTCTACAGAGGAGAGTGGCCCTGGAGGGACAACGAATAGTGACGAGTCTTCATCATAGCAGACGGCTCCTTAGATTAGGCGTACATACTTTTTGTGGGTGGGTGTATCTAGTTCAGACTGCTAGGTTTACTCTTTTGATTTTTGGGTGGGTAGACCTCTTGTATAGAAATTTTGATGATTGTATATATTGTGGCTGAAGCCACCACAGTTGTTACCTTTGCTCTGGATGTCACTGTGCTATTTTGCAAACTCCCATATTTTAGACAGTTTTTGATGATGGAAACAATTATGTTTTATCTTGTTATTTGAAAAAGAAATGTTAATGAACTTTATTTGAAAAGAGTTTACCGACCGCACCTTATTATCTTTCACGTGACGACCTAAAATGATGGCTGGTATATTTTTGAAAGAGAAAAATAGTTTGGAGGTTATGAGTGATCAGAAAGAAATGTATCCGAATAGAGTTGTGAACTGGTCATTCAGGACTCTATAGTGATAATTTTCCTTCTGAATTTAATTACCATGAAATGAATAACAGTGTGAAAAAAAAGAGAGAGAAAAGAAAAAAATTTCCCATGGTTTCTGCTATTTGATTTATTACTATTAAACCAGTCATTATTTAGGGACGCCACATTAATCACTTTAGTGGACTCAAGGTATCCAAGGAAGGTGTGAAATGGACCAGCAACAGTGAGTAACTCAGTGAGGTTTAGGAAGTCTGGTGCCGGGGCTGGTGCTGGATTTGGGCTCAGAGAAAAAGGACTAGCAGTTTTGGCAAATGTTGAACTGAAAAGTAGCATAATGTTGCTAACAATGAAAATCATAGAAAACTCCATATCTTCCTTGGCTACTGGTTTATCCTACCTTGCTATATCAACACTCTCCAAATTCCTATTTGAAAAGAACTCCACAATGGTTAGATCTTATCATAACAAAACCTCTGAAAAATGAATAAGGTAGAGCTATTAAAAAATTTCCAAGTTCCTATACCAACAATTATTTTTGCCTACATAAATAGGAAATTCATCTTTCATTACCTGAAGTTCCATTAAGCACAAACATAAGGACCAATTCTGAGGTTAACATAGAGGCCTGCTTGCTACACTAGCTTTATAAACCTCACCAGATCATAGTTTCCTCCAGAATAATACTACAGTAACCAAAAGAAATAAGAATATTAATTATTAATCATTTTCAACAGCTAAACTCATATTTTCCACCCAAAAAAATAGCTAAACTTGTTAAAAAAGATAATAACAACAACAAAAAATCGCTAAACTTGTTTAAAAAATAATAACAACAACAAAAAATGCATTTTTTTCAAACACTGCAAGCAAACATTGTTCATTACTTTTCCAGGTGAAGGTTCATGTCCATTCCAGAAACATAAGTTTGAATGACATCCAAACCTCCTTCCTTTGCCTTCTGAACAAGATCTGGCCACATCTAACAAAAGGAAGAAACTTTAAGGTGCCCATTTGATAAAAAAAAAAGAGGCCAACATGGAAAGAACCCAGAAAT
The DNA here is from genome assembly GCF_004193775.1 of Glycine soja. NCBI lineage: Eukaryota > Viridiplantae > Streptophyta > Magnoliopsida > Fabales > Fabaceae > Glycine > Glycine soja. The sequence continues at coordinate 10,754,987 of NC_041004.1, read as the reverse complement.
ACATTTGAGTGAAATACCTCAGGGGTGCTTCTAAGGTAGTGAATGGAGCCAGAAAGAAGTATCATTCTCTGTCCATTAATGATGATAGCCTTGTGGTCACGGGACACAAAAGCTAAAGCTTGACCAAGCAGTGAACATGTAAACAACACCAAGAGTAGCTTGATCAAGCAGTGAACATGTGACACTCTCTACCCTTACAATTATAACTAACTAATTAAATAAATCATACAAAATTTATTTAAAAGATTATAAACACATAATAATAAAAGAAGAAAAAAATGCAAAATTAATTAATAATTTTTCTTTTTAAACACATTTAATTTAAATCAATTCAAAAGGGTAAAGGTTCACATCCACTTAGTGAAAACATAATAGAATATATTTTATTTTTAATAAGAGATAAGATTATCCCGGCTCAAAACAAGGCCGTTCACTCTAAATAAATAATAAAAAGAAACTAAAGAAGAAAAGTATAACACAATTATATCATTCAGTAAATCATAATCCCTATCACAGACTAAGTCTCTCCATCTCTAGCATGTGACTCATCATATGAAGGCTCACCTGAAACAAAGTGGCAATCAGCCCAAACACAAACACACACCGGGAGTGAGTTATCACATTCGTATATAATAAAACATTAGAGCATGTGAAACATATAATACTTAAAGCTGAATTTATATAAATAGCATTACTGCACAAAATCGCACACATTATTCACACCCATTCAAGTTTACACACTCCATAAAATAGCATCAACCACAATTGTTAACTCAATGAAATTCAAACACAAGCGTTATGCAACAATTATACTAAGACTCAAGCCTATATGCAATGTGGTACCATGTCAGTGAAAAACAACACTGGGGCGCTTAGGAGTACATGACAAAGCACACCACACAATGGGTATACTCAGTCACTCTCACTAAGTAACATCATAAGGTGACCAGTCAGGGTTACTCTGTTTTGCGAGAATGCCCCAACCACATGGGATCAACATGGGCTTAAAGGAGCACTCAAACCGAGTATCTTTACCCCCAAGGCCTAGACTCCGAAGAATCCGTTTGGGCCTCACCTTTCTGATTCAGGTTCAACCCCTAAAATATATTTTTTTATTTGCACGCAGACACTGTTTATGAGTTATATAATACCCACGACCTCACTCTTATATTTCAACATATTTAACAAAATGCGCTACAGTTTAACCCTTCAGGATCCTAACTAGGAATCCTACAATTTTCTTTAACACTGCGCATAAAAGTTCTCTCAAGGTACACATTGGTCGGGTTACTGTATAACTCATAACTCACATGACAAGTAATATCTCTACAAATATCAATCACACACTCATTCACAACCATGTTTCATGTCTACAGTCTAACATTTCACACTCTAACTAATTACAAAATATACTCAACAATTAGATAACAATTTATCATAATAATAATAATATACAATATTTAACTTCAAGGCTTATAAACAAGTAACTATAAAATACACGTAAAATATATATATAAGTATATTATATTCAAAATATATAACAAAATATATATATTAACGTATACGTAAACGTACATATCACATATAACATATAAAAAGTATTAAATATATATTAATATAAAGTAATCACAATAATATCAAATATATTATTAAGTAAATACAAATTATATATAACAATAAAATATATACTCATATTGATTTCTATGAACAACATGTATACCTATATTTTAAATATATTTCAACTAAGTTGCCAACATCAAGAAAATGCCTAATTACAATGTGAATACAATTTTAGTTAATTTCTTTAAATGATTTTAGCCAATTCAATTATCCAACAATCCCTACACCTATGAATTTCATGACAAGAAATTATCCACGTGAAATAAAATATACAGTTTGTAAAAAAAACAGTATCAATATATATGTACACGTATACACTGCGGTGTAAAAATAATTATCTGGACACAATATACATTAGCACAGGAAAAAGATTGAAAGGCCAACATATCTGGTATAAACAAAATCACCACCACACAATTTTTATGTTAATTATAAAGAATTCTAATTCCTAAGGTACACACCTAACAGAGAAACACATCAATCCTACAACAAACTCACAACAAAACACCAATTGGTTCATCAAACACACTCAATCCGCGATTAAACATGAAAACATAATTAAATTCATAAACACCCCAAAATAACCCAAAAATTGATCCTCTAGGGATCCCTACACATGTTCATTCTAATCTCCAAGCGTGAGTAACTCATCCCTTACCTCGAGGTAGTCGCTTAAATGTTCTCTGTTAGCAATGGTGGCGTCTCTGGTGCTCTCTAGAGCTCCTCCTCTGATTGCTCTGTTAGGGTTCTTGTGCGTCAGAAAAGAAGAAAGGAACAGAATGTGTTTTCCAAAAAGCTGCTCTAGGTTAACATTTGGCTTATATAGTGGAAATTTATGACCTAATAATTTTTTTTCTTATTTATTTATGTATTAATTTATTATTTTCTTATTTACTTATTAAAGTTACGGCTGTTACAATTCCACCCCCCTAAAAAAAAAGTTTCGCCCCCGAAACTTACCGGTATCGAATAAGGTAGGATATGCATCACGCATTTGACCCTCTAGTTCCCAGGTGGCATCCTCGCCCGAAGCACTTCCCCATACTACTTTGACCAAGGGAATCTCTTTCCCCCTTAGCTGCATAACCATACGATCGTCGATCCTCAGTGGTTGTGTTTCATATGTCAAGTTCTCTTTCACTTGGACATTGTCTAATTCGATCACGTGCGACGGATCATGGACATATTTTCTGAGCTGAGAGATATGGAAGACACTGTGGAGATTTGAGAGAGATGGTGGCAAAGCCACCTGATACGCAACTGGGCCGACACGCTTTAGGATTTCAAAAGGACCAATGAATCTAGGTGTGAGCTTACGGGACTTCAACGCCCTACCAACCCCAGTCCACGGAGTGACTCTCAGAAATACATGATCACCTACAGCAAATTCAAGATCATTTCTTCTCTTATCATAGTAGCTCTTCTGCCTACTTTGGGCTGCTCTCATCCTTTCTTGGATTAACTTGACCTTTTCTGTGGTCTGCTGAACTACCTCAGGTCCTAAGGCAATGCTCTCACTGGAATCTACCCAACATAGAGGTGTCCTACATCTTCTACCATACAATGCCTCGTAAGGCGCCATACCTATACTGGAGTGAAAACTATTGTTGTAGGTAAACTCTATCAAGGGTAAGAAACTATCCCAACTACCCCTCTGCTCTAACACACAGGCTCTCAAGAGGTCCTCTAAGGATTGGATGGTGCGCTCGGTTTGACCGTCAGTCTGTGGGTGGTAAGCAGAACTCAACCTAAGCTTGGTCCCCAAGGCTTTATGAAGACTCTCCCAAAATCTAGAGGTAAATCTGGGATCTCTATCAAAAACTATGCTAGAAGGAACACCGTGTAGTCTAACTATCTCACTGACGTACAAGCTAGTCAACCTCTCTAAAGAATATCTGATGTTTATTGGGATGAAGTGAGCAGATTTGGTCAACCTGTCTACAATAACCCAAATGGAATCTAAACCTTTGGGGGTCCTAGGTAACCCCACTACGAAATCCATGGAGATGCTATCCCACTTCCACTCAAGTATCTCTAAAGGTTGCAACTTCCCTGAAGGCTTCTGGTGTTCTATCTTAGCTTTCTGACACACTAGGCATGCAAGGACAAACTCATTAACTTCTTTCTTCAGACCCGGCCACCAAAACATCTGCCTAAGGTCCTGGTACATCTTAGTCGCTCCCGGGTGGATACTCAGACTACTTCTATGGCCCTCTTCCAAAATCGTTCTTCTAAGCTTGGGTACACTAGGAATGCACACCCTATCCTGAAACCTCAAGACTCCATCAGTTCCCACTCTAAAACTACTCTCTCTCCATGTGACTATGGACTCTAACTGGGCTGACAAGAATGGGTCAAACTTCTGACCCTCACGGATCTCGCTCAAAAGTTCGCTGGTGACTCTCAACATACCCAACTTAATGCTACTAGAGGTGATCTCACATGCCAAACTCATGTCTCTAAACTGCTCTAAGAGGTCCAACTCTCTAACCATCAAAGCAGACATTTGAAGGGATTTTCTACTTAAGGCGTCAGCTACTACATTGGCTTTACCTGGATGATAGCTAAGCTCAAAATCGTAATCCTTAAGGAACTCTAACCATCTCCTCTGCCTCATGTTAAGCTCTTTTTGATCAAACAAATATCTAAGGCTCTTATGGTCACTAAACACCTCAAATTTAGATCCATAAAGGTAATGCCTCCAAAGCTTAAGAGCAAAAACTACGGCCGCTAACTCAAGATCGTGTGTGGGATAATTCCTTTCATGTATCTTAAGTTGTCGAGAAGCATAGGCCACTACCTGTCCCCGTTGCATAAGCACTCCACCCAAACCCATCTTGGACGCATCACAATACACCACAAAAGATTCACTCGGATTAGGTAACACTAAGACTAGTGCAGTGGTCAACCTTTCCTTAAGGGTACGGAAACTACTCTCACATTGGGCATCCCACACAAAAACGTGACCTTTACGAGTAAGCTTAGTCAAAGGTAAGGCTAGCTTAGAAAAACCCTCTATGAATCTACGGTAGTATCCTGCTAAGCCAAGAAAGCTCCTAATCTCAAACACTGACTTAGGACTCTCCCAACTCATCACTGCCTCTACCTTGGAAGGATCTACCGCTATCCCTCCCTTAGATATAACGTGCCCTAAGAAGCTCACCTCCTCTAGCCAAAAATCACACTTGGACAACTTAGCATACAGTCTATTGTCTTTAAGGGTTTGCAACATAACTCTCAAATGCTCCTCATGTTCCTCTCTCGTCTTAGAATACACTAAGATATCATCTATGAAGACCACTACAAAACTATCTAGGTAGGGGTGAAAGATCCTATTCATATAGTCCATGAACACACCAGGGGCGTTGGTCACACCAAAAGGCATAACCAAGTACTCATAATGACCGTAACGGGTCCTAAAGGCAGTCTTCGGAACATCTTCAGGTTTCACTCTAATCTGGTGGTAACCTGACCTAAGATCTATCTTATTGAACACACAAGCCCCTACTAATTGGTCCATCAAGTCATCTATCCTAGGCAAAGGGTACCTATTCTTAATGGTTACCTTATTCAACTGACGATAATCTACACATAGCCTCATGGTCCCATCCTTCTTCTTAACTAACAACACCGGTGCTCCCCAGGGTGACACACTAGGCCTCACAAATTATTTCTCTAAAAGTTCCTCTAACTGTTTCTTAAGCTCGCCCAACTCCACAGGGGACATCCTATAAGGTGCTATGGATATGGGTCCAGTACCGGGCACTAGGTCTATCGAGAACTCGACCTCTCTCTCAGGTGGTAATCCTGACACCTCCTCAAACACCTCTAGAAACTCTTTCACCAATGGTATATCACTCACAGGGGTTTTGGTCTCAACACTCATACTAGCTAAGATCATGTATACCTGTGCATCCTCCCTTAAAGATGCCTCAACTTGGTTAGCAGACAAAAACATATCACCTTCACTCACACCAGACTCAGGAAAGACAACAGATTTCTGAAAACAATTTAATAAGACATGATTGGAAGATAACCAGTCCATACCAAGAATAACATCAATCTGACTCAAAGGTAGAACAACTAAGTCAATAAGAAATTGTCTATCAGAAATTAAGACAGGACATTGCAAACACACATAAGAAGTTAAAACAGAACCACTAGTAGGTGTATTCACAATTAAGTCAAATTTCAAGGAAGACACAGGCAAGGCAAGTTTTTCAACACAGACACGAGAAATAAATGAATGGGTTGCACCTGAATCATACAATACAACCAAGGGAACTTGACTTATGAAACACATACCTTGGATGAGTTCATCAGACTGTGCGGCATCAGCACCACTAAGAGCAAACACTCTCCCTGTGGTCCTTGGTCGTCCACTCTGATTATTCAGACTTCCAATCCTCTTCTCCCTCCTCGGATATGGGCAATTGGTACTGAGGTGGCCCTTACCTTGGCAGTTAAAACAAGTCACCTCTCTATCTGTGCACTCACATGCAATATGCCCAAGCCGACCACACTTCCCACACCTGAGTGGTGTAGTAACAATAGCAGGAGCACCACTACCACCACTACTTCTACCCGCAGACTAAGACACCCTGTTAATTGCCTGAGAACTCCCACCAACTGGTTGAAGTCCTCCACTAGTCCTCTGTCCTCCAGAATGGTTTCCATATTTCCCGGGAGGGGCAGAATATGGCTTAGCACGATTGTGAGTCACAGGCTTCTTATCTTTCCCATGACTAGCATTGGCATTCCTGTAAAAAGCAGTCTTCTCCCGCTGATCTTCATCAAAGATTCTACACATGTTGGTCAACTGTGCAAAGTCATGAATACCGTGATAATTTACCATCATTTTTACTTCTGGTCGAAGGCCATTGACAAATTTCACGCATTTGGACCTCTCCCCAGCTTCCCCCTGATAATGAGGAAAATACCTTACAAGGTTCTCAAACCTCGCCGCATACTCTGCCACCGTCATACTTTCCTGTTTCAACTCGAGAAACTCCATCTCCTTCCTATTCTTCACATCTTCTGGAAAATACTTCTCCAGAAAAGTTTGTCTGAAAGTCTCCCATTGGACAACAACACCACCTGCTCCCTCTAAACGTGGGCGAGTGTTCTCCCACCAGTACTCCGCCTCATCTGCTAGCATGTGAGTAGCAAACAACACCTTCTGATGGTCCTGACACTCCATCACCCGGAAGATCTTCTCAATCTCCCTCAGCCAAGCCTCAGCACCCTCAGGATCATAACCCCCTTTGAAAGTAGGTGGGTTGTTCCTCTGAAAGCGATCTAACCCATGGTACATAGTTGCTCCTCCACCGCCTCCCTGATTGGCCATAACTTGCGCCAAGTTGTTCAAGGCCTCGGTAAGAAGTCGTTCTCGCTCATTTCTCGCAGCCATTACTTCCTATGTCACGCAAGAAACAAAACTTTGAAGAAAAAAAAAATAAAATAAAAATATACTACACAATAGAGTACACCTCTAATCAAACAAAACAAACACAACACATCAGAGTACACAAGGAAACACAGAAAGCTCATAACACACATGGCCGAAAGGTTCGACCTGCTCTGATACCACTAAATGTGACACCCTCTACCCTTACAATTATAACTAACTAATTAAATAAATCATACAAAATTTATTTAAAAGATTATAAACACATAGTAATAAAAGAAGAAAAAAATGCAAAATTAATTAATAATTTTTCTTTTTAAACACATTTAATTTAAATCAATTCAAAAGGGTAAAGGTTCACATCCACTTAGTGAAAACATAATAGAATATATTTTTTTTTAATAAGAGATAAGATTATCCCGACTCAAAACAAGGCCGTTCACTCTAAATAAATAATAAAAAGAAACTAAAGAAGAAAAGTATAACACAATTATATCATTCAGTAAATCATAATCCCTATCACAGACTAAGTCTCTCCATCTCTAGCATGTGACTCATCATATGAAGGCTCACCTGAAACAAAGTGGCAATCAGCCCAAACACAAACACACACCGGGAGTGAGTTATCACATTCGTATATAATAAAACATTAGAGCATGTGAAACATATAATACTTAAAGCTGAATTTATATAAATAGCATTACTGCACAAAATCGCACACATTATTCACACCCATTCAAGTGTACACACTCCATAAAATAACATCAACCACAATTGTTAACTCAATGAAATTCAAACACAAGCGTTATGCAACAATTATACTAAGACTCAAGCCTATATGCAATGTGGTACCATGTCAGTGAAAAACAACACTGGGGCGCTTAGGAGTACATGACAAAGCACACCACACAATGGGTATACTCGGTCACTCTCACTAAGTAACATCATAAGGTGACCAGTCAGGGTTACTCTGTTTTGCGAGAATGCCCCAACCACATGGGATCAACATGGGCTTAAAGGAGCACTCAAACCGAGTATCTTTACCCCCAAGGCCTAGACTCCGAAGAATCCGTTTGGGCCTCACCTTCCTGATTCAGGTCCAACCCCTAAAATATATTTTTTTTATTTGCACGCAGACACTGTTTATGAGTTATATAATACCCACGACCTCACTCTTATATTTCAACATATTTAACAAAATGCGCTACAGTTTAACCCTTCAGGATCCTAACTAGGAATCCTACAATTTTCTTTAACACTGCACATAAAAGTTCTCTCAAGGTACACACTGGTAGGGTTACTGTATAACTCATAACTCACATGACAAGTAATATCTCTACAAATATCAATCACACACTCATTCACAACCATGTTTCATGTCTACAGTCTAACATTTCACACTCTAACTAATTACAAAATATACTCAACAATTAGATAACAATTTATCATAATAATAATAATATACAATATTTAACTTCAAGGCTTATAAACAAGTAACTATAAAATACACGTAAAATATATATATAAGTATATTATATTCAAAATATATAACAAAATATATATATTAACGTAAACGTAAACGTACATATCACATATAACATATAAAAAGTATTAAATATATATTAATATAAAGTAATCACAATAATATCAAATATATTATTAAGTAAATACAAATTATATATAACAATAAAATATATACTCATATTGATTTCTATGAACAACATGTATACCTATATTTTAAATATATTTCAACTAAGTTGCCAACATCAAGAAAATGCCTAATTACAATGTGAATACAATTTTAGTTAATTTCTTTAAATGATTTTAGCCAATTCAATTATCCAACAATCCCTACACCTATGAATTTCATGACAAGAAATTATCCACGTGAAATAAAATATACAGTTTGTAAAAAAAACAGTATCAATATATATGTACACGTATACACTGCGGTGTAAAAATAATTATCGGGACACAATATACATTAGCACAGGAAAAAGATTGAAAGGCCAACATATCTGGTATAAACAAAATCACCACCACACAATTTTTATGTTAATTATAAAGAATTCTAATTCCTAAGGTACACTCCTAACAGAGAAACACATCAATCCTACAACAAACTCGCAACAGAACACCAATTGGTTCATCAAACACACTCAATCCGCGATTAAACATGAAAACATAATTAAATTCATAAACACCCCAAAATAACCCAAAAATTGATCCTCTAGGGATCCTTACACATGTTCATTCTAATCCCCAAGCGTGAGTAGCTCATCCCTTACCTCGAGGTAGTCGCTTAAATGTTCTCTGTTAGCAATGGTGGCGTCTCTGGTGCTCTCTAGAGCTCCTCCTCTGATTGCTCTGTTAGGGTTCTTGTGCGTCAGAAAAGAAGAAAGGAACAGAATGTGTTTTCCAAAAAGCTGCTCTAGGTTAACATTTGGCTTATATAGTGGGAATTTATGACCTAATAATTTTTTTTTTATTTTTTCTTATTTATTTATGTATTAATTTATTATTTTCTTATTTACTTATTAAAGTTACGGCTGTTACAGAACACGCAACCTCCAGCTTGTCATACTTTGTCCAGAAAGGAGAAGATGAGTTTTTGTCAATGTCTGCACTGTGTAAAAGTCCCATAAGGATGCTCTTCAAATATTAAAAGTCTTTTGTAGTTGAAAGATCTTAAGTTGGTAGGCTTAAAGTCTCATGATTGCCACGTCTTGATGCAACAATTGTTAGCCATGGGAATACGAGACTTTTTGCCTAACAAAGTCAAGCTTGCCATTACTCGGTTGTGCTTATTATTCAATGCCATATGTAGTAAAGTCCTTGATCCTGTCAAGTTAGATGAGCTGGAAAACGAGGCTACCATTATATTGTGTCGGTTGGAGATGTATTTTCCTCCTACTTTCTTCGACATCATGGTTCACTTAATTGTTCATCTAGTCAGAGAAATCAAATGTTGTGGTGATGTTTATTTGCGGTTGATGTACCCAATTGAGCGATACATGAAGATCTTAAAAGGGTATACAAAGAATCTACACCATCCGAAAGCATCTATTGTGGAAAGGTACATTGTAGAAGAAGCTATTGAATTTTGTTCAGAGTACCTTGAAAAGGAAAAACTTGTTGGACTTCCTGAGTCTCGCCATGACGAAAAAGTGAAAGGTAAGGATTCAAGAGGATTGCATGTTATCACTCCAAGTGTAGAAGATTTGCAAGTAGCTCATTTGTATGTATTGAATAACAGTAACGAAGTTTTGCCATACATACTTCGCCATGAAGGTTTAGTGAAGGAAAGTAATACAAAAATGTTGAAGAATAGGGTGTTGAAAGAGCATAACAAAACATTCCTAAATTGGTTTAAAGATGCAATCTTCAGTGATGATAATGCTTTTGACACATTAAGAAAACTAGCAGATGGGCCTAAAAGAAATGTTATCACTTGGCAAGGATACGATATAAACAAGTATTCCTTTTATACAAAAGAACAAGACGAGAAAAGTACAATGTAAAACAGTGGGGTTACCCTAAGGGATGAATCTCAACACTTTGCTGGTGTACATGATGGCAATCCCCGTGTAGCTTCCATCCCTTACTTTGGTTTCATAGAAGAGATTTGGGAGCTTAACTATGTCAAATTTACTGTATGTGTTTTCAAATGTAAGTGGGTTGACAACAATACCAGTGTGCGGACCGATGATGTAGGATTTACGTTGGTAGATCTTAAGAAACTCGTTTACCAAAATGATCCTTTCATCATGGCAGAACAAGCTAAACAGGTATTTTATGTCCAAGACCCTTGTGATGAAGGTGGTCAGTGGTTCTACACGGGAAAACAATTGGTGTTAATGTTGAAGATGACAATTCATACATTGATACTTATGTTAGTCCTTTGTCCATACAAATTTCGCCTAACATCGTCGAAGAAGAAGAAGCTGACGACATTCATGCTAATCGTAATGATCATGATGAAGGAGAATTAATTAACATCGCCTAATGTAATTTTTTTTATTATGTTCTTAATGCAGTCCATTAAATTACATAGCTATTAAGTTTTGTGATAGTATTGAAAATTAATTAATGTTTTTTTCTTTACAGGCAAATGACTACACCACTCAGCTCTCCTCCTCCTCCTCCTCCTACTGAAGCAGCATCACATTCCCCTCCTACCTTGAAGTGGACAAGAAAAGCCACATGCTTGAGATCATTGGCTACTAGACCAGTTGGGGCAAAAAGACCCCTGGTCCTTGAGGATTCTGCGACCAGGAAAGCCGACGGTCCCCACAAAAAGAAGTTAAGAACATATTTGGGGATTGTGTGATAAGGTGGATGTCACATACGAGAATTGGAAACAAGTCCCTGCGGCCCAGAAGGATTTGATATGGAAGGATATTCAGATATTTTACTTAAATGTTGCATATTGTTGATTAACAATAAAATTGTAATTTAGTAACAATAAATTAAAATTTAATTTTTGTTTGTCAGGCTGAATTTGATATCCTTGAAGCATCTGATCAGAGGACAAAAAAGAAAATACTTCAGACTGTGGGGGAGTGGTGAAGACAATTTAAGTCTGATTTGACGTCTAAATGGACACTTGCAAGCGACAAGGACAGTGTCGATGACACTGTATGCGAAAAGTACAACATTAACAAGGAGAAGTGGACACAATTTTGTCAGAGCTGTAGAGACCCTTCGTGGGAGGTAACTTTGTAATTTTCATTGTTTTAAACTTTAAATTTACTTATTATTGTCAGTAATCATAGTTTTCGATAATCTTTTAATTTTTACAGGATGTGCGAAAGAAGGCACAAGCCATCTAGAAACAAAACATTGCCCCTCACGTGTTGTCTCGTGGGGGTTATGAATTTCTAGAAAACAAGTTGATGGAGGAGAAGAAAAAGAAACAACGGGAGGAAGTGGATAAATTTGGAAGCACTGACACCGTCATTGATCCTTCATCTCCATCAGACGACACGTGAAGTGGAAGATGGCCCGAACCAAGAAAACTAGGCAAATGACTTATGAGGCAGCAAAGGAAATTGCTGACAAGATTGCAAGTCACTTTCAATTATGAATTGCAATTATTTATGTTTTTTGTTTGATTAAGTAAATGAATAAATATGTTCGTTACAGGATTCCTTGGAGGAGCAGGCCTCACAGGGTTCCTTTGTTGCCCATGGACGTCAGGATGTACTGACTACTATCATTGGGCGACCAGAACACCCTAGTCGTGTGCGTGCTACTGGAGCCAGTGTCATGATCTAACAATACTTTGGATAGACTCCAAGGACCTCCCACACATCTTCGTCTGTGGCTCTCGAAGACCTAGAGTAGCTGGCGCAAAAAATCAGGGACTAGCTGGAGGAGTCAATCACAGAAAAAGTGACTTGACAATTAATGTTGTCCTTCAGCCAGATGCAGCCCCAGATTCAATCGCAGATGCAATCACAAGGACTCGCACTGCCTCTTGAGCCTGAGGTTGGTCCTTCAACTGCTCGTGTCAGTACAAAGGAGAGTTGTGTTGATCCCTCAGGGAACGATCCAAACATGGGTGACTTAGAGGGGTTGTACGTCGAAGAAAATCCTTCCTGCCTAGTTGCCCTAGGAAGACTTTATGAGGGGTCGACAACCGTTCACAACATCCCTTTGTGCCATGATCAAGTCAAGGTTGGTGTTAAGGAAATTAGAGATGCAGATACTCTCATTCATGTACCCACTGAAGAGTTTCAGTTAGTGGGGCAGACACTTAACACCTTTGTTGCTTCGCCAACACATCTTGTCAAGCATTTATCAGAACAAGTATTTCGCTGTCATTAAATGTTTTTTTTTTCAATTAAAGTGTTTACAAAAAATCGATGTTGTATGTATATATTAACATCGGTTTTGTGAAAAACTGATGTTGTCATTTTTATGTTAACATCGATTTTACAAAACTGAAGTTAACGATATTACTTTCAACGTCAGTACTTTCAACATTGGTTAATAACCAATATTGAAAGTCCTTAATAACCGATGTTAAAATCCTATTTTCTAGTAGTGAAAGGAAAGCATAAGAAATTATGGCTTGTCTTTCTACTTATAAACCACTAGAATCATCTTATCTGACCTATCACAACTAACTTGAAACTAGTATTACTTCACTCTAATTGGAATAACGTTTTCTCATATTTAATTATTCAGCACAATGGAACAAAAATAAACCAAAAGTATCTTCAAATTTTTGTTTCTTGTAGAATTTTTAATTTAGTAAAAATGTGTTTTAGTCCCTATGTTTTCTATCAAATCTAATCAAGATCCTTATACTTTCATATTGATGAATTTGGTTCTCAAACTTTAAAATCAAGTGGGTTTAGTCTCTCCTAAATGCATGTGGATTTAGTTCCACTTAACTTTAAAAAACAAGATGAATTGATAGAGGTGGCAGGCTAAATCAACATGTTTTTTAAAATTTGAGAACCAAATTCATTAATGTGAAAGTATAGGGACTTTGACCACCTTTAACCGATCATGAAAGTATAAAGACTAAAAATACATTTTTTTTCCTTTTAATTTTTATAGCAAAACAACAAATGCTTCACAAATAGCCAATCAATTGAGACAAACCTTTTTCCTATCCATTTCATAATCAATATCTGGCAACATTAGTAAGTCAATATCATTACATATACAAGGCTCAACTACTAAAGTACAAGTGTGCAACCATAACAAAAATGAAATTTGTACTTTATTATTCTCATCAATTTATATAAACTACCTGAATACCAGGCCTAATAACAAAAACAATCCTTCCTTGTTTTTCCAAGTAATCACCTTTATATAGCCTTCCTCTCTCATCTTCTTAAGCAACATCATCCTAATTGCATAAAAAGTAAAAAATAAAAGAACAGTTGTCTTTCAGTTTCACTTATCTAGTTAATAGTATGCAACTTATCACTAGTTAAAACCTTCTTGTCATGCCCTGGAATTCTATTATGTAATTGTTAGTCGTCTTATACGACTAACTTTTGTATAGAAAACATTTTCCAAAACTTGTATAGTTCCCCAACTTATGGTTATTTTGTAGTGATTTTTGTAAATAAATCTTGTTTTATTGTTAAAGCTGTCTCTAGAACATTTCCATTGGATTTAATGATGAAATTTGTGCAATTTCAGGTGAAAAAGAGGCTAAGTCATGAAGTGCTAAAAGTGATAGTTGAGCTTAGCTCATCAGTGGGCTAAGCGCGCATCCACCGATAAGCGCAGCTTCAGTGCACTTAGCGCGACAGAAGAATCTGGCAGAGCATCAATATCAAGACCGCACGCTAAGTGCGAGATCAGTGCGCTAAGCGCAGGAGTTGTCTTCAGCCAGGCTCAGCGCACGACTGGCGCTAAGCTCAAATCCACTTATGCGCGCTAAGCACAAGGGTGGCGCTAAGTGCAACGTCGCGAATTCAGAGCCTATTTAAAGCCTGTCTTGTGCAAAATTAGGGTACAGATCTTTTAGGTAGATGATTTGCACATGTTTCAGAGCACACCACAATGCCTATTTTCAGGAATAGAGCTTTGGAGGCAGCAAGAGGAGCAGCTTTTGCAGAGATACCTAGGTTTTGTAATCTCATTATTATTATTAGGGGTTTTTTTGTAATGGCTTGCTAAACACCCTTGTTGGGGATTTCTAAAAAACAACTAATGTAATTACTTTAATATCTAATTGATTGTGTTTATTGTGTTCAATGCTTCTTTCAATGCTTAAATTCTGTATGCTCTTGGTCTGATCATCCTTTTGTGTGCATAGTTAGGTGATTTTAACATTGGGAGATGTTTTGTTGCCTTAGAACTTGAATGAAGTAGAATTGAAACTTAGTCTTACAAGAGGGATCTGCGGATTAAGTTTTGGTTTTAAGTATGCTGTTACAATACTGCTGTTTGGTCTAAGTCTAGTCCAACAAGAGGGATCTGAGGACGAAGCTTAGGGTAAATTAGGCTAAACTTTCGTAAGCTAATTAAGCTGAGTCTAGTCCAACAAGAGGGATCTGAGGATGAAGCTTAATTTAAGTTAGTCTAAACCTAGGAGGGCTGTCTAAATTGAGCCTAGTCCAATAAGAGGGATATGAGGACGAAGTTTGGATTCATTTAGTCTAACAAGGGATCGAGGTTTAGTAATTTAGGCTACAACATAGAACACAAAAGCATGTTTGCTTAGAGAAATATCTTTATATACATCAGATGGTTCGTTAGAAAGACCCAACACATTTACCTACTGCTATCAATTTTATGTACTTGCATTTTTATTGTTTTTAGCCTAAACTTAGTTTAATTCTGTTCCAAATCATCAATTATCAATGTTTCTTTCAACAATGCCTTATTTCTAAATTTAACCCTGTCTTAGACTAGTTCCGTTAGTTCGATAGTCGGATTCATCCATTTTAATTTTAAATACTTGATGATCCGGTGCGCTTTCCGACAAATCGGATTTCCCTAAACATATTTGCATAAAGAAAAAGTGGACCAAAAAGTAACTGCAGGGGAAATCCAACAATAATTGGCTAAACAAAAAAATAAACCTTAACCAGAGATAGTTTTGCTGATAAAGCCACCAAAATTACTTGCTTTCATTGACTATTAGTATTATGAAATGATTAACCTATCCTAGTTACAGTTAGTACACAAGTTTTTACACAGTAAATGTACTACAAAGCATTTAGAAAACTAGGATATTTAACCAACTTTCAGGCTTCATTCTATTCCAAATTGTACTCTAATATATTTCATTTTATTTTGTTGAAAAATTAAGATACATAATATATATATATATATATATATATATATATATATATATATATATATTAAAATTGGTCTTTGAAGTGTTTGATGGACATTGAGTTTGAAATAGAATCCTGAAGGAAATGCCTTGGCTTTAGCCTTGAAGGGATTTTTATCCCAATACTCCAGCTCCATCTGCAAAACAATTGAAAATTTAATTTTGGAAATATAAACGTTAGTGGATTTTTGGGCTAGTGTTGCCTTTTTGGTTGTTGGGGTCAATGTTTGTTCCCCTTTTGAAATGTTACAGACAACTTTTGATTCTTTGGTTTTTTAGATAAGGGTTTTTAAATCAATTTCAGATTCATCGTCTGATTCTGAGGTTATGTCAGCCCATGTTTTCTTTGGAAGTTTGGTCAGACCAATTTCTTGAAGGGTCGAAAGTCTTTGTATTGGGAAGGCATAGTCAGCCTTGGTTTGCTTTAACGTTGGGTTTTTTGGGAGTTCCTAAATGGATGACTCAGGTTTAATTGAGACTATTTAGGTCGATGACCCTTCTGTTTTTGGCTTCTGGGTAGATGACCCAGCCTGGGTTGGTGACCCAGATGATGATGCACAAAACAATTGCTAAAACTTCTTTTTTAATAGTTGAATATTTCAATTATGTATAATTCTAATGCTTTGATGTGTATGCAATGACATTTTCTTGGGTATTGACTCTTTGTTTGAGAATACCACCATAACCTATGTCAGATGCATCTGTTTCGATAATTTTGAATGCCTGCAGAACTGGGAGTTATAGACATTTTATAGATTGGACTTTGAGTTTAATATCCTTGACAACTTGGGTATGAATGTCAGACCAAAGAGGAGGATTTTTTCTCAACCTATCATCCAGTGGTTTGACAATATTATTTAAAGATGGTACAAATTCTCCGACATAATTTAGACAACCAAGGAATCTTTGTAACTGGGTTTTATCTAAAACTTGGTTGGGAAATATGCCGGGGAACTCAATTGACCTATCTATTGGTATGATAGTTCCCTGATGTATGTTGTGACCAAGGAATCGGATCCTTGTCTGAAAAAGATTGATTTTCGATTGGGAGATTGCATGACCATTTTGTTTGATAATGTGAACGAATTGCAGATGTTTAAAATGTTGATCAATATTTTGAGAAAAAAAATTAAAACATCATCTATATAGACAATGATAAAATTTGAATAGGGATTAAAGATGTTGTTCATGATTTTTTTGAAATTTTGAAGGCGCATTCTTTAGACCGAATGGCATAACGTTCCATTCATATTGCCTAAAAGGTACAGTGAAGGCAGTTTTGTACCTATCAGATTCTTGTATTTGGATTTGCCAAAATCCCGGCTTCATGTCAAATTTGGAGAATATCTTTGTAGAATTTGTAGAAGCAAGGCTTCAAGAAGATGTTTTGATGATGCCAAAGGAACACGCTTCACAAGTTTTATTCAAGACAAGAATCCAAGAAATCCAAGATATATGATCAAGAAAACCTCTAGAATCTTAGGAAGAAAATTCCAAGTTGAAACATCAAAAGGTTTGGCCAAAGGATTTGATTTAAATTGTTTTTAAAATAGATTTACTCTCTGGTAATTGATTACTAGAGGCTGTAATCGATTACCAGTGGCCAAAATGCTTTCTGAAAAGCTTTTAAATGTTTTAGAAAGCATGTAATCAATTACACATGGCTTGTAATCGATTACTAGTGATTTGGAACGTTTTAAAACAGCCAGAAGAAATTTGAATTTAAATTTCAAAGTTGTGTAATCGATTACAGTAAGTTGGTAATCGATTACCAGTGTTTAAAAATTCAAATTTAAAATGAGAAGAGTCATAACTCTTCAGAAGTAACTGTGTAATCGATTACACCATTATGGTAATTGATTAGCAGTAAGGATTTTCGAAAATAATTCCCAACAATCACATCTTTTCATTTAAATTTTGAATGGCCATAAAAGGCCTATATATATGTGACTTGGGCATGAAATTCTCTCAGAGTTTTTACTAACCAAAAAGTCTTATCCTCTCAAAAGATTAAATTGTCTTATCTTCTAAAAATTCATTGGCCAAACACTTGTGAGATTCAATAAGGAATTGAGTGCTTCAATGTAAACATCTATCTCTTTCAAGAGAGATCATCTTCTTCTTGCTCTCTTTCTAATCAAAGGGCTAAGAGACTGAGAGTCTCTTGTTGTAAAGCATCTGAACACAAAGGAAGGGTTGTCCTTGTGTGTTTCAGAAATTGTAAATGATTTGTGAGATAGTGGAACTCCTAAGAGGGTTTCTTGGGGACTGGACATAGGCAACAAACTTTGCTGAACTAGTATAAAATTGTGTTTGCATTCATTCTTCCCTCAAACTCTTTTATTTATTGTTGCTTATTATTTCTATTCAGTAAGTTTAATTTGAATTATTATTTAGAAATTCATTTTAAAAGGAATCTTGGGACTTGGGTTAAAATCTATATAGAAATTTTAATTGGGGAATAGTTTGTAAAATCTTAATTCAACCCCCCTTCTTAAGATTTCTAAGGCCTCTTGTCCATCAAGTGGTATCAGACCTTCATTCTTGTACAAAGTTTAGAAGCTTCAAGAATTATGGCCTCATCAAACTACTTGTTCCCCGAAGGCAATTCAATTAATAGGCCTCCTATTTTTATTGTAAAGGGTTACCATTATTGGAAAACCCGCATGCAAATCTTTATAGATGCTATAGATTTAAACATTTGGGAAGCCATTGAAATAGGGCCTTATGTTCTCACCATGGTGGCTGGAAATATTACATCTGCCTTAGGAATGGATGAGTATTTTAAGGTATCAAATTGTAAAAATGCAAAAGATAAGTGGGACACCCTACAAGTAACACATGAGAGCACAACAAATGTAAAAAGATCTAGGATAAATACATTAACTCATGAATATGAACTGTTTAGAATGAATACAAATGAAAGTATACAAGACATGCAAAAGAGGTTTACTCATATAATAAATCACCTTGCATCTTTAGGAAAAACATTTCCAAATGAAGATCTCATAAATAAAGTATTAAGATGTTTAAGCAGGGAATGACAACCTAAGGTAACATCCATTACTGAGTCACGAGATTTAACTAACATGTCTCTTGCTATATTATTTGGAAAGTTACAGGAACATGAAATGGAACTGTTGAGATTAAATCAACATGAAGAAAATGATAAGAAGAAGAAGGGAATTGCTTTTAAAGCCTCATCTTCAATCCAAGAAGAAAGTGATAAGGAAGGTTCAATTGACTTGGATGAAGATGAAGATCTTAGTCTCTATGTCAAAAGATTCAACATATTCCTTAGGATGAGAAGAATTCAAAGAAGACAAAACTTCAAGCCTAAAAGAAGGACTCAAGAATCATCCCAAACTCCAAGATGCTATGAGTGCAATCAACCCGAACATCTGAGCGTTGATTGTCCAATCTTTAAGAAAAAAATGGAGAAGCTCGAAAAGAAGAACATTGGATAAAAGAAGGCAAAGAAGACCTACATCACATGGGATGATAATGACTTAGAATCGTCTGATGATTCTGAAAAAGAAGTGATTAATCTTGTTGGATCAAGTGGCCTTGGAATAATTAAGAAGGGGGGTTGAATTAATTATCACTAGACCTTTACTAATTAAAATTTACCCTTCTTAGGCTTTTACTATGTTGTTAAGAAAGTAAAGAACAGAAATATAAACTTAACCAAAAGTAAAAGTGGTAATTAAAGTGAACAGCGGAAATTAAAAGAGTAGGGAAGAAGAAGACAAACACACAAGAGTTTTATACTGGTTCAGCAACAACCCGTGCCTACATCCAGTCCCCAAGCGACCTGCAGTCCTTGAGATTTATTTTCAACCTTGTAAATTCCTTTACAAGCAAAGATCCACAAGGGATGTACCCTCCCTTGTTCTCTTTGAACAACCTAGTGCATGTACCATCCACTAGAACTGATCCACAAGAGATGTACCCTCTCTTGTTCTCAGTCACAACAACCCAAGTAGATGTACCCTCTACTTGTACCACAAAGGATGTACCCTCCAATGTGTTAAGACAAAGTTCTCAGGCGGTTAGTCCTTTGAAACTTTGTGAAGGGGGAAACAAAAGAATTCTCAGGCGGTTAGTCCTTTGAAATCTTTTGTTTTAGGGAAAGGGGAGAATCAAAAGAATTCTCAGACTGTGTCATTTTGAATTCTTTAAAAAGGGAGAAGGGAGACACAAAGAATTCAGGCGGTTAGTCCTTTGTTCTTTTGGAAAAGGGAGAAGAGAGACACAAAAAGAATTCAGGCGGTTAGTCCTTGGCGAATTCTTTTTGGCAAAGGGAGAAGAGAGACACAAAAGAATTCAGACGATTAGTCCTTCGTTCTTTTGGAAAAGGGATAAGAGAGACACAAAAAGAATTCAGGCGGTTAGTCCTTGGCAAATTCTTTTTGGCAAAGGGAGAAGAGAATGAAAAAGATGAATAGCATAAGTTTTTGAACAAAGAACTGGAAGAGAAAGTTTTGAACAAAAACTTTTAGAAAGATAAAGAGAAAAAGAATCAGAAAAATTCTGTAGAAAGAAATGAAAGAAGATGTTGAAAGATAGAAATGATTGAAAGAGATGATAGATCATTATTTAAATTCATGTCATGGTCACATATTTATAATCTCTTGATGACTCAAGTCAAAGTTTGTGACTCTTGGCAATTTCTTATAAAACTAGTCACTTAGAAAAGTTGTGACTTTTGAAAGAATCTTCATAAACAAGTCACTTGAAGAATTATGACTTTTGGAAATGAATTTTTCGAAAACAATCACTGGTAATCAATTACCATTAAGGTGTAATCGATTACACATCAACAAATGTGACTCTTCATTTTGAATTTTGAAATTCTTAACGTTTTAAAACACTGGTAATCGATTACATGATTATGGTAATTGATTACAGCTTTGTAAATCAATTTGAAAAGTAATGCTGGCTACTGGTAATCGATTACTACCTTATGGTAATCGATTACCAGAGAGTAAAAATCTTTGGTAAAAGATTTTGTGAAAACTTCATGTGCTACTCAATGTTTTGAAAAAAAATTTAGTACTTATCTTGATTGAGTCTTCTCTTGATTCTTGAATCTTGATCTTGATTATTCTTGATTCTGGATTCTTGATTCTTGAAACTTGATTTTGAAACTTGAAACTTAATTCTTGAATCTTTGCTTGAAACTTTGCTTAACTCTTGATTCTTTGGCATCATCAAAATAACCTTGGAAGACATTGCTTCCACAAATCTATGTCTAATGGGCAAAAACTATGAAAGCGACGAAGAGGTAACATCTTCTAACAAATCTATTTCTTTTGATGAGTTACAAGATGCATTTGCTGAATTACATAGCGAATCTTTAAACTTGCAAAACTTGTTTCTTCATCTAAGAAAACTATTTCAGATTTAGAGAAAGAAATTTCAAAATTAAACAAAGAGTTAGACCTTCTTAAAACTGAAGTTTCAATCTCTAAATCAAGTAATAAAGTAAATGATTCTACTATGACAAATGAAAAAGAAAATTCATGTAAATGTTGTAGCAAGTATGTAGATGAAATTAAAGATTTGAAAAACTCATTTGCTAAATTTTCTATTGGAAAAAATAACCTAGATGTCATATTAGGAAAACAAAGATGTGTCTTTGATAAGGCAGGAAAAGGTTTTAAACCTGAAAAACAACCAAAATTTTATAAAACTTTCTTTGCTTCCACACAAAAATATAATTCTCCTTTCATCACTTGTTTTTATTATGGAAGAAAAGGGCATGGCACATCTACATGCTATTTTAGGAAAAATTGCAACAATATTAAAATGATATGGGTCCCAAAAGGATCTTTAGTTAACACTAACATACAAGGACCCAATAAAGTTTGGGTACCTAAGTCACAAACCTGATCATGTAGGTATCTTTGAAGAAAAGATGGTACATAGATAGAGGATGTTCAAAACATATGATGGGAGATGCATTGGAATTCACACATATCTCTCCCAAGAAAAGCAGACATGTGACTTATGGTGACAACAATAAAGGTAGAATTCTTGGAGTGGGAAAAATAGGTACAAACTCATCTTCCTCTATTGAGAATGTTCTACTTGTTGAAGGTCTTAAGCACAATTTGCTTAGTGTTAGTCAATTATGTGACAGAGACTATCTAGTATCATTCGATTCTCATAAATGTGTCATTGAAAATGAACTTGATAAGAATATAAAGCATATAGGCTATAGAACCAATAATGTTTACAATATAGATTTGAATCAAAAACAAAATCATAATCAATGCTTTCTTAGTAAAAATGATGATCCATGGTTATGGCATAGAAGGATTGCACATATAAACATGGAACATTTAAATAAGTTGATTTTAAAAGATTTAGTTATTGGCCTGCCAAAACTAAAATTTGAAAAAGATAGATTATGTGATGCATGTCAAAAGGGAAAACAAGTAAGGGTTTCATTTAAACCTAAGAATATTGTTTCAACAACTCAACCCTTACAATTATTACTCTAGGTATACTTGGACATTATTCATTACTCATAAAAGTGATGCATTCCAAGCCTTTAAGAAACTTGCTAAAATTATACAAAATAAGAAAAATCTTAAGATTGCACCTATTAGGAGTGATCATGGGGGTGAATTTGAAAACAAAGATTTTGAATTATTTTGTGATGAATATGGCATTGAGCATAACTTTTCTGCACCCAGAACCCCTCAACAAAATGGAGTTGTTAAGAGGAAAAATAGGTCATTGGAAGAAATTGCAAGAACTTTATTAAATGATACTCTTCTTCCAAAATATTTTTGGGCTTAAGTCATTAATATTGCATGTTACATCATGAATAGGGCTTTAATAAGACCCATTTTAAAGAAAACTCCATATGAATTGTTTAATGGCAGAAAACCCAACATTTCACACCTTCATGTATTTGGTTGCAAATGCTTTGTACAAAACAATGGAAAAGATAACTTAGGAAAATTTGATGCAAAATCTGATGAAGGCATCTTTCTTGGATATTCATTGCAAAGTAAAGCATATAGAGTATATAACAAAAGAACTATGATCATAGAAGAATCTATTCTTGTTTCCTTTGATGAGTCTAATGCTATTCCTCCAAGAAAGGATATTTTAGATGATATTGCAGAATCTTTAGAACAAATGCATATTCATGAACAAGATTTTAAAGGAAAAGGAGATGGAAGCAATGAAGATCCTCCAGTTGAAGCCAAAACAAATGATGAACTTCCGAGAGAATGGAAAGCTTCTAGAGATCATTCCCTTGACAACATCATTGGTGATATCTCAAAAGGGGTAGCAACTAGACATTCTCTTAAAGATATATGCAATAATATGGCTTTTAATTCAATGATTGAACCTAAAAATTTGAAAGAAGCCATAATAGATGAACATTGGATAGTAGCCATGCAAGAAGAATTAAATCAGTTTCAAAGAAACAATGTTTGGGAACTAGTTGAAAAACCAGAAAATTATCCTATCATAGGGACAAAGTGGGTTTGGATCCACTAATGAATTGTTATGCAAGGAATTCTCTCATGACATGCAAAGTGAGTTTGAAACGTCTATGATGGGAGAACTCAACTACTTTCTTGGATTACAAATAAAGCAAACCAAAGAAGGAATCTTTGTCAATCAATCGAAATACTGCAAGGAATTAATTCAAAGATTTGGAAAGCAAAGTGCTAAGCACATGGCTACACCCATGAGTACTGCTTGTTATTTAGATAAAGATGAAACCGGTCAATATATAGACATCAAGCAATATCGAGGTATGATCATATCACTTCTTTATTTATCTGCTAGCAGACCTGATATCATGTTTAGTGTATGCATGTGTGCTAGATTTCAGTCCAATCCTAAACAATCACATCTAAGTGCAGTTAAATGGATTATAAGATATTTGTCAGGTACAATAAATATAGGTCTATGGTATCCTAGAAAACCCACATGCACTTTAGTAGGGTACTCAGATTCTGATTTTGCCGGTTCTAAAAAAGATAGAAAGAGCACAAGTGGGACATGTCAATTTATTGGATCTGCTCTTGTATCATGGCATAGTAAGAAACAAAATAGTGTTGCTTTATCTACTACTGAAGTGGAATATATTTTTGCTGGCAGTTTTTGTGTCCAAATTTTATGGATAAAGAAACAACTATCTGACTATGGAATCCTTCTTGATCATATACCCATTAGGTGTGATAATACAAGTGCAATCAATCTATCCAAAAATCCAATACAACACTCTGGAACCAAACATATAGAAATTAGGCACCACTTCTTAAGAGATCATGTTCTGAAGGGAGATAGTGTTCTAGAATTTGTTGATACAAAGAATCAACTTGCTGATATCTTTACAAAACCTCTCCCTAAGGAAACATTCTTTGCCATTAGGAGAGAATTAGGCCTCTTAGATGTTAGTGATCTAGATAAATAAGGATTGATTAGTTGATTGAAACATTTGTGTTTAATGATTGATTTATAGAGTTTGATGATGTTTTTCAGACATAGACATCGGTACACTTTGGCTTTTTGATGTTGCCAAAGGGGGAGAGAAACAAACTTAGAAATCAAGAAGAAACAGGCTTAGAAATCAAGAGATAAATTTCAAAAAAATTAGGCATAATCTCCAAAAGAAAGGGGGAGTATGGGATGAGTGAACGATCAATCAAAACTTGTATATACTATCTTGATTTTAGGATTTGTCATCATCAAAAAGGGGGAGATTGTAGAAGCAAGCCTTCAAGAAGATGTTTTGATGATTCCAAAGGAACGCGCTTCTCAAGTTTTATTCAAGACAAGAATCCAAGAAATCCAAGATATATGATCAAGAAAACCTCTAGAATCTTAGGAAGAAAATTCCAAGTTGAAACATCAAAAGGTTTGGCCAAAGGATTTGATTTAAATTGTTTTTAAAAGAGATTTACTCTCTGGTAATCGATTACCAGAGGCTGTAATCAATTACCAGTGACCAAAATGCTTTCTGAAAAGTTTTTAAATGTTTTTAGAAATCATGTAATTGATTAGACATGGTTTGTAATCGATTACTAGTGATTTGGAATGTTTTTAAACAGCCAGAAGAAATTTGAATTTAAATTTCAAAGTTGTGTAATCGATTACAATAAGTTGATAATCGATTACCAGTGTTTAAAAATTCAAATTTCAAATGAAAAGAGTCATAACTATTCAGAAGTAACTATGTAATCGATTACACCATTATGGTAATTGATTAGCAGTAAGGATTTTCGAAAATAATTCCCAACAGTCACATCTTTTCATTTAAATTTTGAATGGCCATCAAAGGCCTATATATATGTGACTTGGGCATGAAATTCTCTCAGAGTTTTTACTGACCAAAAAGTCTTATCCTCTCAAAAGATTAAATTGTATTATCTTCTAAAAATTCCTTGGCCAAACACTTGTGAGATTCAATAAGGAATTGAGTGCTTCATTGTAAACATCTATCTCTTTCTTGGGGACTGGACATAGGCAACGAACTTTGCCGAACCAGTATAAAACTGTGTTTGCATTCTTTCTTCCCTCAAACTCTTTTATTTATTGTTGCTTATTATTTCTATTCAGTAAGTTTAATTTGAATTTTTATTTAGAAATTCATTTTAAAAGGAATCTTGGGACTTGGGTTAAAATCTATATAGAAATTTTAATTGAGGAATAGTTTGTAAAATCTTAATTCAACCCCCCCCTTCTTAAGATTTCTGAGGCCACTTGTCCAACAGAATTCAATCTATTGAGTAAATTTTGTTTGTTTGGAATATGATACCTAATCCATTGTAAGGCTTGATTACCTCATTCAAGTTCAGCTTGTTTGTTGACATAGAAAGCAGCATAAGACCATGGGCTTTTGCTCTTCCTTATTAAACCCTTATTAAGAAGATCCTTAATCTCCTTTTGGCAATATTGAAGGAGTTCTTCATTCATTTAGATTGGTCTGGCTTTTGTGGGAATTTGTTTTTCCCTGAAGTCTCTCTCATAAGGGAGATCAACTATGTGTTTTTTCAGGTTCCAGAATGCATGAGGCAAATCAGAACAAATGGTTGATTGAGTATGTTGTAACAGAGATTGGATTTTTTCGTTTAATTAAGGTTTTTCCAATTGTAACTGAATATTGTCAAAAGAAACTTCTTTTAAAAAATTGATTTGGCTAATCTTCTTTTCTAAAAAGTTTATGTTTCTTGAAATAGGTTTAGTAGAAAAATTAAATGTGATTTTTCTTCCTAGATGGGTAGTGGTTATTCCTTCCTTTGATATCTGAAGGGGGAATAAAGATCTAATGAAGGGTGTTCCTAGGATAACTTCATTCTTAAGGTATTTTACCAGAAGAAAATTTGTTTCAATCTTAAGACCTTGATTTTCTATAATTGTGCTTGATAACTTGTAATTAATTTTTAATTTTGAACCATTTGTCGTACTCAGCTTTTCTGAGGTTTTCTCAAAGAATTTTGTGAGAACTAATCCTTCCAAAATACAATTTGAATCAGCCCCGGTGTCAAATAGGGTCGTTGTGTCTAAAACAAAATCATTTATAATGATTCTAATATTAATATAAAATTTTTGGATCTTAATCTTGTTGATTAATCCCATGAACATTTCATCTTCTTGATCTTTATTTTTTATCTCCTTTTCTTCACTCTCTGAATCACTGTGTTCTTCGAAATGAGATAGGATGATTTGATGAATTTCTTGTTGTTGCCTAAGTTCTTTAACTTCTTGTTTTAGATTGTTAATTTCTGTTTGAAGGTCTTGGATTGTGGTTGGTTTCGCAGAAGTGTTTTCTAATCTTTTGAAAATATTGCTAACACCAAATTTGTTATTGGTAATGAATTCTCTTGGTTTAGGTTTGGTTTCTAAGGATTTTTTTCAGTTTATTCAGGAAAACCTTCTTTTCCTGAGGGTCAGGTATGGAATTGATTGCCTCAAACACAAGATCTTGTTCTCTTGTTAGAGTATTGATTTCTTGGATATCTTTATTATCCTTAGACGATGGTTGGTCATCCTGTTGAATTAGATTAAGATTTTCTTCAGAGGATACATCTTCGATTTCTTCTTCTGAGGTTTCAATGAGCAGATTATTAATCTATTCTTCTATGGATGGGTCTAAATTAAGGTTTCTTAATTTCTTATTCAGCCTACAATACTTGCTAATGTGACCTTATTTTCCATAATTATAGCATACAATTTTGGTTTTCATACTAGGTTTTGGAGTACTAGCATCTTTGCTGGTCGAGGGTTTGTGTGAGTATTTCCTTCTTGGAAACCTTTTTTTGCTGAAGGTTTTGTTTTCATGAAATCCATTTTTAGGGTTCTATTTTTTCTTTTGTTTTGGACAAGCTGGTAATCCAAATTGCTCACAGAAAGATCCTAGATCTCTTTTAGTCTAGGCTTTTTCTTTGGCTAGTTGTCTTTGGATTTTGTCATCTAGACAAATTTTTAAGGCTACTTTCTGGACATACGAAATTAATTGACCATAACTTAAACTTTCATATGGAATGTCTCCATTGAAAGATTGGCTATAGATTTTATCTCTAACCTTATCTCCTAATGATCTTGGAAGATCGGCTAGAAATTTTTCTTTCCAGAAAGGTTGTTGGCTATCTTCTCTGGTGTATACTCTAGTCAAGAAGGTGTCTCTATACCACCTAAAGTCCCCTAAAGTTCTACACTTAAGATTGGATGATAATTCTGCTAACCTATCCTTCCAAAGTGACAGGTCACCAATAAAGTGTTGGGCTATTGTGAAAATAAGGGTATTAACAGCATCAGGAATCTTCCTATTATCATCATTTTTAATGACTTTTCCATTGAGATTTGTTTTGATAGCACTGTAAATTTTTTATTTTTCATCATTAGTGAGATAATTATCCCACCATTCTTTTGATTGGCCGGAAAATCCTGCAACTAAAATATCTATAGTTGTTTCTTCTAAACACCCATGGGATGTTTGGTATGTCGTGGCTACCATGGTCATATGTTGGAGTGTATTCATGATATTGTATTCTTTTTTAGCATCCATGTTCCACTCATAGATGTTGTTTGCACTTAAGCTTTTAAAATTACTTTTGCCTCTTTCTTCCAGTAAAAGATCAGGGGTGGTTGGTCTTTGGTAATAAAGTTTAGAAAGTGTTTTCCAATGTTTAGCATTTATTGGATCAATATCTTTTTCAGATACTGAACCTTCTTCAGTTGTTTGTTCTGAGTTTTGGTCATTATCACTATTAATGACATTTATTAGTTTGGAAGTGTTCCTAGTTCTTATTCTGGATGATTCATTTGAAGGTTGTGGTGTTTCAGGGATGACTTTAAGTGCACATTAATCTGGCTTAATAATTCACTATTGTTATCACCTATTTCTTATATAAGAGACTTGTGTTTCCTAAATTCCATAATTTTTTGTCTTGCCTTTTCACTAACCTTGAACGGTTTGAATAAAGGTTTTTCTATCTGGATATTTGATGTAGATTCTTCATGGGTTTTGTGTTTAGGAGATACCTTTTGTCTACTAATGGATTCTCCTAATACTTGAAGATATTTGTTGGTGTAATTAGCATGTTCCATTAGGATTTTGATGTCTTTTGCGGTAACGTCTTCATTGACATCTTTTTTTTAAAGGGTGTGGCCATGACAGGTTTATCATTACTGTCTTTGACCTTTGGCAGTTGGTACTGTATTGTTGGAGGTAATTCGGATTGGATTAACTACCATCTTTGATCTGCCAATTGGTAATAACATTGGTTGTTGGATCACCTATGATGTCTTATTTCCAAGGGTAATCTAGATTTTCTCTAATGGTATAAGCATGAAACCAATCAAAGAAAAGAATGTTAATTTTGACTCTTTCGACAAACTCATAGAATTTGTCTTGGATTTGTTTTCTTTTTGTATCCTTAAAGTGTTGAAAAAACCATCTCCTTTGAGGTTCATTCTCTGGAGAATAAAAGTCTTTTCTAAGGGTTTCCTTATCAATGCTAAATTTGTCAGATAACATCATAAGGTTCATGCATAGAGGAATATGTTGGAGATTGGATTGAATTTTGGTCATCCTCTTGTTCTTGATTATATGTGGTTCTAGGTATACTAGAAGTTGTATCTAATCCTTGGAGGTTTATACTAGGAAACTGGTTTTGTGACTCAGATCTAGATAACCTTACTGGAATTGACCGGGTTCTTACCTAGAAAGACCTTCTTGCTGATTCATGCTCAGATCTTGAGGCTTCTATTCTAGATGAGAAAGAGCTTCTCCTATTGAAGGTTATTTCTACCTTACCGAAATTATCCTGCTTGATTTGTTCTATGGTTGGAGCGAGTCTGGGGACTGACGGTTTGGCCTTGTCCATGACCCATTTTTCAGGAAGAGTTACCTCATCCCATTTTATGGTTCTTGGGAGAGAAACATTAGCCTTTTTCATATCAATGATAAACAAAGTTGCCTCTCCTCTTTGAGGTTTTAGAAGGATTTTGACGCACAAGTGTTCATGACCTTATACTAGATCCTATAAATTAAGGCTGCTGGAATTGATCCTTCTTTCATGTCAAGTCCATGAAAGTGGATATTTAAGAATAGAGAGTCAAGAATGTTTCTATCCATCAGACTCACAATTTTGTTTGGGTAACAGTTGAAATAGACTGGTCCTTGTCCTAGACTTGTTTCTACTATTCCTATTAAAGAATCTTTGAATTTATTGTGTCTGATATCTCTAAGACACATTAAAATGGCAGCATCTATACCCATATCAATTAATGGTTTGATTGTTACCTAGACACATCCTATGTGTAGGTATTTGTATTTTCTGCTATGTTCGAAAATTGAATTTTTTTTATAATAAACGGAATTCTTCCTCTATGTCTTGTCCTAGAGGAATATTATTTTCTACAATCTTAATTACATAATCAAAACTGTGTTTATCCTTGATTGTCTCAGGAACATACAATGTGTCCTGAGGGATTTCTGGAATACTCTAGTCATCCATATTTTGGTTTATCTCCTCAAATCAAACTTCTTCATCGAAGAGATTATTTTTGGAGTGACCTCGTGGGTCTGATTGTCTTGCTCAGTGAGAAAATTAAATTTTCTTGAGCTAGAGTTTGAGGATGAAGATGATGAATTTGTATGGAAAGAAATACGAGAAAATGATCATAACATACGGGACATATTATTTTTCATCCTCTAGTATCTTTGCCTTCATTTGGTTCCATAGAAATGTCTCCATAAGGTTATATGTTACTAAGTTTCTTGGATCTAGAAAAATAAAAATTTTAACTCTATTTTTTTTTTACAATACGGTTTGAACATTACTCCTATAGCCACTGGTATATTATGTCTTAATATTTTATTTAAACAATACACCTTAGCCTTACTACCCTTCTCATCCATGGGACTTACTGCTACAGTATCATTCAACTAAAATATCATACTGTTGTACTTCCAAGAATACTGTTCAAACACATACTGTTTAGATTAAACGTACTGTACATGAACGGAAACATTTACTATACCAAATCCTAGATCCATGAAATTAGTTAACATACTTTCTTATGGACTATATTCCTACTTCCCCACCAGGCTATGATACCAGAGATCAGCACCTGATGGGGAAGTAGGAATATAGTCTGTAAGGAAATATGTTAATTGATTTCATGGATTTGGGATCTGGCAATCAATACTCTAACAAGAGAACAAGATCTTTTGTTTGAGGCAATCAATTCCATACCTGACCCTCAGGAAAAGAAGGTTTTCCTGAATAAACTGAAAAAATCCTTAGAAACCAAACCTAAACCAAGATAATTCATTACCAATAACAAATTTGATGTTAGCAATATTCTCAAGAGATTAGAAAATACTTCTACGAAACCAACCACAATCCAAGACCTTCAAATAGAAATTAACAATCTAAAACAAGAAGTTAAAGAACTTAGGCAACAACAAGAAATTCATCAAATCATCCTATCTCATTTCGAAGAACACAATGATTCAGAGAGTGAAGAAAAGGAGATAAAAAATGAAGATCAAGAAGATGAAATGTTCATGGGATTAATCAACAAGATCAAGATCCAAAAATTTTATATTAATATTAGAATCATTATAAATGATTTTGTTTTAGACACAACGGCCCTATTTGACATCGGGGCTGATTCAAATTGTATTTTGGAAGGATTAGTTCTCACAAAATTCTTTGAGAAAACCTCAGAAAAGCTGAGTATGGCAAATGGTTCAAAATTAAAAATTAATTACAAGTTATCAAGCACAATTATAAAAAATCAAGGTCTTAAGATTGAAACAAATTTTCTTCTGATAAAAAACCTTAAGAATGAAGTTATCCTTGGAACACCCTTCATTAGATCTTTATTCCCCCTTCAGATATCATAGGAAGGAATAACCACTACCCATCTAGGAAGAAAAATCACATTTAATTTTTCTACTAAACCTATTTCAGGAAACATAAACTTCTTAGAAAAGAAGATTAACCAAATCAATTTTTTAAAAGAAGTTTCTTTTGACAATATTCAGATACAATTGGAAAAACCTCAATTAAAGGAAAAAATCCAATCTCTATTACAACATATTCAATCAACCATTTGTTCCGATTTTCCTCATGCATTCTAGAACCGGAAAAAACACAGTTGATCTCCCTTATGAGAGAGACTTCAGGGAAAAACAAATTTCCACAAAAGCCAAACCAATCCAAATGAATGAAGAACTCCTTCAATATTGCCAAAAGGAGATTAAGGATCTTCTTGATAAGGGTTTAATAAGGTAGAGCAAAAGTCCATGGTCTTGTGTTGCTTTCTATGTCAACAAACAAGCCGAACTTGAACGAGGTACACCTCGTCTAGTTATAAACTATAAACCATTGAATCAAGCCTTACAATAGATTAGGTATCCTATTCCAAACAAAAAAGATTTACTTAATAGATTGAATTCTACAAAGATATTCTCCAAATTCGACATGAAGTCGGGATTTTGACAAATCCAAATACAAGAATCTGATAGGTACAAAACTTCATTCACTGTACCTTTCGGGCAATATGAATGGAACGTTATGCCATTTGGTCTAAAGAATGCCCCATCAGAATTTCAAAAAATCATGAACAACATCTTTAATCCCTATTCAAAATTTGTCATTGTCTATATAGATGATGTTTTAATTTTTTTTCTCAAAATATTGATCAACATTTTAAACATCTGCAAATCTTCATTCACATTATCAAACAAAATGGTCTTGTAGTCTCCAATCGAAAATCAATCTTTTTCAGATAAAGATCTGATTCCTTGGTCACAACATACATCAGGGAACAATCATACCAATAGATAGGTCAATTGAGTTTGCCGACAAATTCCCCAACCAAATTTTAGATAAAACTCAATTACAAAGATTCCTTGGTTGTCTAAATTATGTCAGAGAATTTGTACCATATTTAAATAATATTGTCAAACCACTGCATGATAGGTTGAGAAAAAATCCTCCTCCTTGGTCTGACATTCATACCCAAGTTGTCAAGGATATTAAACTCAAAGTCCAATCTATAAAATGTATGTATCTCCCAGTTCTGCAGACATTCAAAATTATCGAAACAGATGCATTTGACATAGGTTATGGTGATATTCTCAAACAAAGAGTCAATACCCAAGAAAATGTCATTGCATACACATCAAAGCATTGGAATTCTGCACAATTGAGATATTCAACTGTTAAAAAAGAAGTTTTAGATCCTAGAGGTTACACCTATTAGGATTATATGGATGCCTGGACCAAAGTATTTTGGCATCAAAACAACAAATACAAACATCCATGGCTCATTTACTTCAAGACTAACACAATCTATAATTTTCCAAATTGGATCCTTCAATGGTGGGATTTTTTTGGTCCGATTCCAGAAATTTATCCGGAACAAGTTCAACATGGATTTGCTCAATTCAACAAAATGTTTAATTCTCAGGAATCACGAATTCCCGCAAACTTAAAATATTTTTCTAGTTTTGCTTTGTCTTGGATATTTTCATAGCAATACAGGTATAGCAAGACGGAAAACAACAAGCAATTTCCATCCCCGTAGCGACATGCATTTGTCAAGTGGTGGAATCAGTTTGATGCCTCAAAGGCCGAACCAAATCAGGTGAAAATCTGGTTTAGAACCCATCCAGAGTTCCTGAAAACTACTGATCCAGAGACTTCTTTATTCCTCAATCAGAAGTCTCAACTAGTTGCTTTCGTGACAGGATCCAACTCCAAGGAACATCTCACCAAAAACTTTATGGATCCTTTCAACATCTTTGCAGCCTTCTTAGTATTGTAGTTTCGCACTCTAAGGTATCTTAGAACTGATGCATCCGAACACAAAGTAGAGAACTTGTTAGCAATTGAACCAATTATCTTTGTGACTTATCCAATCTAAAAAAAAAAAAAGGAATCAAACATTTTCATCCGTTAGGGTTTTTCTTTAATTTAAAATAAGTAGTATAAATTATTTATATAGTATTATATTATTCGAAAAGTCATCCAGCTTTCCACTATACCATTCTCATAGTTGGCCACGGACTATCTGCCGCTATCAAACATTGATAACTATGCACTACGAGATCCTTTAGATACAAAAATGATATTTTTATTTTCTAAACATTCTAACAGTAGACAAGTCAATATAATTTACCAAATATACTTCATAGTTCATATTTAGTGTTGTGATCAATTACAGTATTTAAACTCACCGAAAAAACACAAAGCTACACGGTTATTTAAGCTACTAAAGGATACACGAGAACATTGGAACAGACAAGACATATCACATATTATAGAACCTACAATACATGTTCAGACATAATACTAACTTGCACATTAACGGATTATGGATATCTACCTTCACAACCATAAAAAAACACATAAAAATATTAAATTATTTCTATTAATCAAGTCCACTGTCCACAATCACCAACATAAGGAAGTATGGAATTGGCAAGCATTAACATAAAGTTTTGTAAGTGGAAAGCAACAAACATGGCCAGCCTAAGGCAGAAAATGCTAACTTGCTAGCAGATTTGGCAGCCCCATCTCCACCATGCCCATCACAAACGCCAAAAATTCCAAACTGAAAATTAGGAATAGAGGTGGGTTAGGTCCCTCTGGTAAGCACAAGTGTTCAACATCGAAGTATCAACCAGAAATTTGTTGCCTAATTTTTCATCTAAGATAAAAGAGTAGGCTGGAATAGAATTCATAACCATTTACCTTCTCTTGGCCTTCCCGTATGGGTTTATTCCTAGCATCAAGGCTCAGATTGAATTTCATTCCAGATATCCATTTTCCAAATGTCATGTACTATGGTCAAGTATTCCAAAAACAAAAGTGCACTGCAGCTTTTATCTTACAAAATAGCCATCTTCCTCACATATCATTTTGAAGCACATAGTAGCAAAGAGTGTTCCTTATTTTGTGTGGACAAAAAAAATTGTCACAGAAAAATTATTAGAACTATGATCAGGACAAAACATTTTATACACAGAATAACCAAAATACCAAAAAAAATGGAACATACAAGTTAAAATGCAGCAAATTTTTCAATTAACTATGCATATAAAAAATAGAACACACATTGAATAGCAGTGGGTTGAAACATCAGAGAAAGAAGCCATAAGGCATAAGCAAAATTTAATTCATAAAATGTTTAAGGCTTCAAAGAGAAACGATAAAAAAAAAAAAAAAAATCACTATAGATGAAAGAGTTACCTGGCTTCCCAGATTCAAGTTTCTCTTTCCCATGACTCCAACCAAAATTGTACCTATCAATTCAGGTGGATGGAAGCAGCATAAGTTATTTGCCGCTGTAGAAAGCTACAAAACATAGGTATTTAGACTAATGGCAAAAGAAAACAATATGTATGGACAATGAATGAAGTAGACTAAAATGTAATGTGAGAATTTTCAAAAGTAAGAAGTCTTAAATATAGATAAGTTACCTACTATGAGGATCTTCAAGATCCTCATCTTTGGAAGATTTGCCAATCTGGCAAAAGGACACGGATACGATATCATCAACAAATATTAGCTTCAAGTGGTATCCTTTGATGATTTAAAACTAAGGCTCCAGGAATATATGCCGAAATACCATCTCAAAGCACATACCTTGGTGCAAGATGCAATAGATTTCTGCGCAATGAAGAGCATCCTGGGACCTGTAATTAATTCCAATAAAATAATCATGACAGCATAAATTATAATGCAGCCAGAAAATAAACACCCAGGAATTGCCAGCTCCAAAGAAATACTCAGTTTTAAGTAAGTACTCTCCTATTTGAGTTTTTATTTTAAAAAATAAAAGAAGTAAAATGAGATAATATATGTAATTTTTCAATCATCCCCGTTCATCTTTTATAAATATTAAATAACTTTCTCAATTTAAAAAATGAAAATACACACTCCCTTTGCTTTCCCCCTAAACCCCTCCATAGAAAAGTTGCTTAATTGTGTTTGGGTGGAGGATTTGAAATTTCTAGAAAATTTAAGTATACAATATTTTAATTGTGTTGATTTAAATTTCATTCATTTTCTAAACATTTTGTTTAGATGAAGCAATTTAATTTCTTGTATTTTAATTTTTTTTTGTCAGGATAAAGTAATTCAATTTCAATGAAATTTAAATTTTTATTTTTAAATATTTATTTAAAAATTAAAATTTCAATATTAAATAGAAATAAATATTAATCATTTTTAAATACTTAAATATTCAAAATAATTTTAATGCTAAACAATATTTAATAATAAAAAAGTAAGTTGTTTTGGCTTACTCGTTGGTTAGCAATCACATATGGAGGCAGTAGGAACAGAAAAAGGAGAATTGTTTGCATAGTCTTCTTGAGTCTGAGGATTCCATAGCAGCATAACAAGAAAGATGTTGGAAGGGTTATTATGGTGTTATTTCATTTCCCCACTGAAGATTCTGTGGGAATCTCTGAGAATTCTTCAAAGCAACGAGCTAGTTTTTACTTCCATCCTTTATTTCACAATGCTCCCTCTCTCCTTCTTAACTTTCACCCTTGCAATCTCCACCTTCCCCCTCCGATCCCATGTCCTCCACCTTGAGGCCGTCGTGCGCATCACTGCCATGCGCATCGAGGCACGTCACGTTTGGCATGAGTCCTGTGACGCCACTGTCTCGCTCCTCTGCATGCGCGCCATCTTCGCCCTCCTCTCTTCCCACCTCTCCCTTGCCGTCGCCATCTCCGCAGTCCATGCCACCTCCTTTGTCGCCCAGGAAAATCCCTCTGCCCTCCATGGCGGCAGCAACTGGAAGCTCCCCGCCGTCACTGTCGTCATCGTCTTTGTGATCCTCATGGCCTTCGCCCTTGTACCACAGGTCCTTGCCGCCGCAATGTTCACTTCGCTGCCGTGGATTCAGATCCTCGTTCGTGCAATTACCTCCGGCGCAAAGGTATATCTGATGACATTGCGGAGCCTTGCTCTCATGGTTTTCATAATCAAAGATAGGGTATGAGAGAGAATGAAGAGCCTACTGCATAAGAGGAGAGAATTTGAAATTCTTAACAATTAAGTGGAATTTTAATTCATACTATTTTAGTTTATTAAAATTCTTTTAAAAAATAACATACATTTAAATTCTTTAAAATCATGTATCCAACAACTAAATTATGATAGGGGTATTTCAAATTCACTAAAAAATAAATTACCTTATTTAAATATCGCATACAAAGACACATGCTAGAGAGAATATTTATTATTCTTAGCCAGTTATTAATCTCTTCTATTAATCTTGACTAAAAATAATTAAAGAGAATGAGAAATTAATTCTTCTTTTCCTTAATCATTTGAATTAAAGTTTCTCACATCTAGACACATACATGTTCTAAACATTCATTAATCTATCTAAATCTCTTTGTTTGGCCTAAAAAAATTTAATTACTAAACTACCATTAGTGAAATTGTAGTTGACTGGTAGTTTGACTAAGGGTTCTCTATATCTAAACCACTATTCCTTAGACTCCATACTTAAATCTAATCACCTGACTATTTAATGATGATTCTATGTCTTATATGTATGATTACACTAAGAATAATTCTACTACACTACATATCAACAAGCATAAACAATTTCCATATATGACTTCCCAACTTGAGAAAATTGGGATGTTACAAATGTTCTTTATATACTTAATTCATGAAGGAGAATATGTTTTGGAATTCTATAGTTTTATCTAAGTTATACTTATAAAAGTTATGATAATCATTACTATAAACTTTTATGAGAAACTTTTATTACAAATAAGTGTTGAAATGGTATAAGCTAGCAAAGTTAATATTATCATTATTTTACAAAGGAAAATGTTGTTATTATAAAGTAGCCATTATATACTCCAAATTTGTTTTACAAGGAAAATTCTGTAATCAAAGTTTAATAATTAGATAGAAATAAATTATTGTTATTATTATTATTATTATTATTATTATTATTATTATTATTATTATTATTATTATTATTATTATTATTATTATTATGTTATTATACATGTGCTTTGTGTATTTATATATACACATAAGTATAAAAATTGATTTTATAAATAATTAGTTCTATGTCACAATGAAATTAAATATAATTGACTTATTAAATTATTTGTAATTATATAAATGTGAATGATTCTTATAAATTTATTTTGATAAGAAAGTAATTATTAGTATTATTATGTTTATCTTATAATTATTCTAAGACAAGAGTACTAAGGAATAATATTATAAGATAAGAATTTTAATATATATATATAATTATAAGGATGCATCAAGCATGTGATGTAATGATCACGCTATTATCGTTATATATGAAATTTATGCTTTGAAAATGTGATGGTATACCATTATTATTATTGTTGATGTTTCTTGTACCATATCCTTATCTATTATTGTTAAAGGGTGAGAAAGACCCTTGTGTGTTGATCTCGATGGTTAATCCACAAATATGAACCTTAGAGCCTAAAAGACTTGGATTAACTAAGTAAGGTGGAAGGTTTTGCATGTGGTGCGAGAAGCTACGGTTTAATATATATCATTATAAGGATGCATGAAGCATGTGACATAATGATTATGTTGTTATCGTTATATATGAAATTTATGCCTTGAAAATGTGATGATGTACCATTATTATTATTGTTAATTTTATTATACCATATCCTTATATATTATTGTTAAAGGGTGAGAATGACCCTTGTGTGTTGATCTCGACAATTAATCTGTGAATATGAACCTTAGACCCTAAAAGACTTCGCTTAGCTTGTAAAACTTAAGGGTTCCCTAGATTAACAATTATAGGAAACCAATAGGATCTTAAAATATATGATTCTCACAAATAATAGATAATCAGTGCATACCTTTCTCCATGGTGAGGCTTCTTTCTAGTGTACTTTGATTCCTTGGAAGGGGAGAGAAACAAGATTTTGCTTTCTTGACTATTCTTTTTGTCTTTCTATGTTCATGATGGCTAGGGGTTAGAGAGAACACTTTTCTATCAGGAAGACCCTGTTTTACGTTAGTGGATATTTACCCCTTTATAACCACTACTCTCATCAAGTAGTAGTTATCTCTAGAAACTTCTCTTATTTAACTTAATTACAATTTAATCCTTAATTATTTATTTATTTATTAGTCCCTTCATTAGTCACATGTCTTTCACATGAGACATTAATTTTAACATTCTTCCAATTGGCTCATGTGACGTTACCAAACATTATGGGCTAAATAAATAAATAGATTAAACTAGCATAATGCGCATTAAAATGACTAAACCATTCTATACATTGGGTACATCATGATTTCATGATTAAAAATAGGAACCAATTCGAGTCATGGCAGTTGTACATCACTTAATCGACATAGTCCCTTCCATGTACTACAAATTAGTCTTCTCCTTAATATGACCATTAGTTAGGCGTACGTAATTGGTCCAACATAATGTCATTATTCAAGACAAAACCTGTTAACATTACTCTAATACAAATATGCATGCAAACATAGACAACAAGTACTCAAAAACGTATCATAAATGAACTTAGAGTGTCAATAAAATGCATAAGTTAAATTATACTTAATAATCATCAATAACAATAATGATCCTACTTTCAACATGTTCTATAAATGTCATGGGCGGTAATCCATTTGTCAAAGGATCAGCTATCATAAGATTTTTATTAATATGTTCTATTGATACTTTTTGTTTCTGAACTTCTTCCTTCACGACAAAGTACTTCAATTCCATATGCTTAGCACCCTTAGAGTACTTGTCGTTCTAGGACAAAAATACTGTTGAGGAATTATCAATATACATTTTCAGCGGCCTAGCAATACTGTCAACAATTCCAAGCCCTAAAATAAAGCTCTGCAATCAATTAGCCTGAATTGTAGCCTCAAAACATGTTACAAATTCAGCTTCCATGGTAGATGCAATAACAACTGATGCATACAAAATTGATTTCATTTGTTTTCATTCCAAATCATTTCTAAGACATTGAGCGAGACTAAATTTGTCTCCTTTCTGATTTGAAACGGGTGATGCTGGGCACTTTTCCATCCTGAATTTCTCTAGTACTTTATTGATGTATGCTTTCTGAGATAAGCCTAACAATCCTTGTGGTCTATTTCGGAATATTTCTATCCCTATCACATAGCTTGCCTCACCCATATCTTTCATTGCAAAGTTTCTAGAGAGAAACTTCTTAGTCTCATGAAGAAGACCAAGATCATTAGTTGCAAGCAAGATATCATCAACATACAGAATTAGAAAAAATAACCTTACTCCCATGGACCTTTAGATATATACATTGATCAACATTATTTTCCTTAAATTCAAAGGAATGAATGGTATCATTTAACTTCAAATACCATTGGTGGCAAGCTTGCTTATGACCATATATTGATTTCTTTAATTTGCACACCATTTGTTCCTTTCCTTCAACTGAGAACCACATTGGTTGGTCCATATAAACATTTTCCTCTAAATCTCCATTAAGACAATTTTCACATCCATCTGATGTAGCTCCAAGTCATAATGGGCTACTAATGTCATGATAATCCTGAAAGAATCCTTTCGTGAGACCAGTGAAAATGTCTCTTTATAATCAATGTCATTTTTCTAAGTAAATCCCTTATCAATAAGTCTAGCCTTGTAACATTCAAGGTTGCCATGAGACTCACGTTTAGTCTTGAAGACCCACTTACAACCAACTCTCTTGCAATCCTTTGGCAATTCTACAAGGTCTCAAACACCAATATGTTCCATGGAATTTATCTCTTCTTTCATGGCATTTAACCACTTCTCAGAATTATCACAGCTTAAAGCTCATGCAAATGAAAGTAGATCATTATCATTAATGCTTAAATCTATTTTTGTTTCATGTTGATATACCACATATTCATTCGAAATAGCTTATCTCTTTTCTCTTCGAGACCTCCTTAATGTTACTTCTTGTGCTTCTTCCATAATAGGTTCATTATGTATCATGGGCTCATTATTGTGTTTCTCTTCTTCATATTTGTTTGGAACAATAACTAAATGAGCAATCACCTTACTGCTAGAGGCACAAACTAAAGGGACTTGCACTCTAACTTCTTTAATTTCCATATCTCGTGGAACTGTACTCTTACTGATTTCACCATTTCAATGAACCTTGCATTTCCCTTTTTGACAATTCTCATACTATGATTAGGACAATATAACATATACCCCTTTGACTTTTTTGGATAACCAATAAAATATCCACTAATTTTTCTTCACCAAATTTTCTTTCTTATGGATTATAAATCCTTATTTATGCCTGGCAACCCCAAACATATAAGTACCTTGTACTAGTTGTCCTATCCGTCCATAGTTCAAAAGGTGTCTCAGGAACTGCCTTACTAGGAACCCTATTCAACAAATACATAGAAGTTTTCAAGGCATACATCCACAATGATACGGGTAAAGATGAATTGCTTAACATACTCCTAGCCATATCCATTAAAGTTCTATTATGCCTTTCTGAGACACCATTTTGTTGTGGTGTAGTAGGCATTGTGTATTGCACACAAATGTTACATTTCTAAAGGAGTTTAGAAAATGGACCTGGGTTTTGCCCAATTTCATTGTATCTTTCGTAATACTCGTCACCTCTATCAGACCTAACAACTTTCACCTTTTTGTCTAATTGTCTTTCTACTTCATTCAAGTAAATTTCTAAGGCATCCACTGCTTGAGATTTCTCATGTAGTAAGTAGACATAACCGTAATGTGAATAACCATCAATAAAGGTGATAAAGTATCTTTAATTTTCGAAAGAATTAACATAAAAGACCCACAAATATCAGTATGCACAATTTCAAGAAGCTGAGTGTTTCTTGTAGCTCCTTGCTTTGTTTGTTTTCCCTTTATACAATCCACACAAATATTTATATTCGTAAAATCTAAATCAGGAAGAATTTCATTCTTTATTAATATTTTCATCCTTTCTCTTGAAATATGACCTAAACATTTTTGCCGCAAGAAAGCAGATCATTCATTCACTAAACTACATTTAGTGCCAACATTATGATGCAGAGTTAAAATAGTTTCAACATACAAACAATCTGATTTCAATTTATATAAACCATCATAAAGAACACCAATACCAATGAGATGATTATACTTAAATAAACTTAAATATCCATTACCAAAATTAAAAGAAAATTCGGTAACATCAAGTTTAGATAATGAAAAATTCCTGGATAAACTAGGTACATAAAGATTTTCCAGTAAATCTAAATAATGTCCAATGTCGAGTTTTAGACGATAAGTCTCGACTGCTTCCACTAGAGCTTTCACTCTATTCCCCATGAAGACAAACTTCTCATTTGGGCTTATGGTTTGAATTGTAAGAAATCCCTACATAGTATTAGAAACATGAGTCGTACATTCAGAATCAATCCACTGTGTATTATGGGGAACTTCAATTAAGTTTGATTCAAAATATACATGAGCATTAAGCTTTCCTTTCTTTTCAAACCAAGACTTACGCTTTGGGTAATCCTTTTGGAAGTGTCTAGATTTCCCACAAAAATGGCAAGTGTTGCCCTTTGATACCTTTTTCTGGATTTGTAAAGAGTCGTCATTGATCTTTAATGTCATTTTGCCTTTATCATGCTTTTTCTCTAATTTCTTTCTAGCTCCTTGATTCCCTTGGTGGCTTACATAATGGACTAAGTGATTTCCTTGATTTTTAAGCCTCGTTTCTTCTTGAACTAACATACTATGCAATTTATGCACATTCCATTTATCTTTCACGGTATTATAACTCATTTGAAATGGGCTATACTCAGACGATAATGAGTTTAAAATAAACTTGAACATGGAAGTTCTCATTCACAGCCATTCCCAAGGTCTTAAGTTTTGCTGTAATATTTTTCATCTCAATGACATGTTCATGCATAGTACGTGAATCATTAAACTTCATAGTGGTCAATGTACTCATTAATGTCCCAACAAGAGACCCATCAGTTGTTTGAGAGCACTCTCCAACTAACCCCATAAACTCTTTAGCATTATCGGTCTTAGGGAAAGTTGTCTTAATACTGCCTGCAACAGTCATTCTCATGAACATTAGGCTAAGTCTATTACATCTTTCCCAAGCTTTATAATGAGCTTTCTCTTCATTACTACTAGCATCATTAATAGTAGCAGGCTTTTCTTCCAATATAGCAAGATGAAGATCCAATACACTGAAGTAAAATTGAACTTGCTCATTCCAATCAAAGAAGTTAAGTCCATTAAAAATTGACACAGATGATACATGAGAATTCAGTGAATTGGGAATAGGTACTACAAAATAAAATTCACATAAGCATTTTGAGACATAAAACACATGTCATACATATAATTCATACAAATAACGATCAATGTATATTGATGCTCTCCTTTGGGTGATACACCAACACACAACATACAAACATAATGATGCTAATAAAACTCTTACATTATTTGGCAATTAAATATGCACCAATTAGTAATACCTATTACCTTTGGGTATATAGATAAAACTAATGATACACACAAATTGCCTACAATTATATTCATTAATTATAAGAACAATTAATCAACCTTTGGGCGATGTATAAATGCCTTATAACAATGAATTTCAATGTACCCATAAACCAATAAT
The DNA here is from genome assembly GCF_004193775.1 of Glycine soja. Lineage (NCBI taxonomy): Eukaryota > Viridiplantae > Streptophyta > Magnoliopsida > Fabales > Fabaceae > Glycine > Glycine soja. The sequence goes on along the minus strand of NC_041004.1, from coordinate 10,711,958 downwards.
CATATAATTTAGCATCCATTATTCCGTGGGTAATTGAAATAATCATTAGTTTGGAATTGAACAACCTTATAAATTAGGCTAATTAGTGACTAACAAATCCTTCATACACTTAATTTCAATCAAATATACGGCTTGTACATACTTATTGTTATTAACAATTCATAGCCATTTTATTAATTTCATTCCAAGCCATAAAATAATATTCATTTCTTCAAGTACCAAATAAAGAGAAACTGAAAACAATTAATTCATAAGACTTTTGATTGCATAGGTCTTGGAGCAAAATAATTTACAAGGCTTTGACTTAAAAGCTTTTGTGACAAGATATTGTATTAAAACAATAACAATAATTATCTTCCTTATTAGAATTCCCAAGGAACTCACATGCTCAAAGCATTCATAAAAAAATTGAAATAAAAATTAAAATTGAAATTAAGGTCTGTCTAGAAACATCCATCATGTGTTAAACTTGAAATGCCAAATTCACGTACATGGATATGCTTTCATCCATTGCTACTAGTATCCATTCTTACGTGAATGATCTTAAGACTAGTTTTCATGTTGGGTCGAGACCAATTTTAAGTGATCGAACCCATAATACCACTAAGCCACAAACATCCATATAAAATATCCTTTTTAGATATAAAATTTCGTACTTGCAGGAAAAAAATTAAATCCCTAAATTTTATAATTAGGGTTCATGCATAATTAGGAGAAAATAAATCATTCTTGGAGAATCATAAATTTCATAACCCATGCTCTAATACCACATGTAAAACTTAAGGGTTCCCTATATTAACAATTATAGGAAACCAATAGGATCTTGAAATATATAATTCTCATAAATAATAGATAATCAGTGAGTACCTTTCTCCATGATGAGGCTTCTCTCTGGTGTACTTTGATTCCTTGGAAGATGAGAGAAACAAGATTTTGCTTCTTTGACTATTATTTATGTCTCTCTATGTTCGTGATGGCCAGGGATTAGAGAGAACACTTTTCTGTCAGGAAGAGGACTTTATTTCACATTAGTGGATATTTACCTCTTTATAACCACTACTCCTATCAAGTAGCAGTTATCTCTAGAAACTTCTCCTATTTAACTTAATTACAATTTAGTCCTTAATTAATTAATTGTTTATTTATTAGTCCTTTCATCATTCACATGTCTCTCACATGAGACATTAATTCTAACATAGCTAAGTTAGGTGGAAGGTTTTGGATGTGGTGCGAGAAGCTACGGTATGTGTGTGTGTGTGTGTGTGTATTAAGGATGAATGAAGAATGTGAGTAATGATTATGTTGTTATCATTATATATGAAATTTATGCCTTGGAAATGTGATGGTGTACCATTATTATACTTGTTGATGTTTCTTGTACCATATACTTACATATTATTGTTAAAGGGTGAGAACAACCCTTGTGTGTTGATCTCGACGGTTAATTCGTGAATATGAACCTTAGAGCCTAAAAGACTTGGATTAGCTAAGTTAGGTGGAAGGTTTTGGATGTAGTGTGAGAAGCTACGGTTTGGTACACCGAGAGTTGATATGTGTGGCCTAAGCAAGAGGTCTAAGCGGTGGAAGACATCAAGTGTCTGACGTCCCAATGGGTAGGTCGACCCCCTACATTTCAGGACTGATAGTGCCAACTCATACATCACAATAAACGCAAAGACAACTTATGATGGAACATAGGGTATATCTTTTTCGGGGATTTCACCTAGTTGATTATGCATAGTAAGATTATATGTCACATTGACAGTTGACATTGGTGTTAGGGTACCAGGTGGATATGCTGACTACACAGGTATGAGATTGTGGCAGTGGTAGACATATACTTCCTCCCCATCACTTCCCAAGGATGATTGGTGATACTGGTTGATAAACTAGGTGTATGGATCCATGCGATGATGTTATGAAGAGAATGATGTGACGATGATGATGATGATGATGATAATGACAAGATGAGACTTAGATTATTCTAGAGTTCCCACTACTAACATTATATTTGTATGTGTGTGTGTGTGTGTGTAGTTCTATGTTGTTTGTTTGTGTGCTGGAGCGAGAAAAAGACAGAAAACGACCTCCCCACATTTCCTTTTTATTTCTACACATAGATGGACCCTGCAATGTGGAATCTAAAAGTATCATTTGACCTGACTGGACAATGGTATTTCCATGGAGGTGAAAGTAGATATCACTATTATGGAGGTATCATCGTTTGTAACATACCATCATTAGGCACACCACTAGTTACAACTAAGTTAACCTTTCTAGCTGAAGTATTCAACATACGTGAGGTCGAATAGTACGTGGAGACTCCTATCATCCCTGAGAAGTATATATGCCTGATCAGATCCCTTCCTTTTCCAAGGGGTGATGAGTGTCATCCTATATGTTGAGCTTGATTCTAAGGGAAGGCATGAGTATGTTAGTGTCATTGCTCTGCTAGGCTTTTTGTTAAAGGGAGTTAATTAGTGGTCTTTCAGTGATACAATGTATTTTTATTTGTATTTGGTTTTCAATTGTATTCATTAACTATGTTGACACATCATTTGATTAATAAAAGAGTTATGTTTCCTTCCACCGTGGAGTTTATGTTTTAATTTTTGCTTTTGTCCAGTGATGTTGTTAACACGCCAAAAGTTACATGGATTTTTAGAAATAAATTAATTAAGAGTTTATTTAAAATTAAACAAAGGTCGAGTATGAGTCAATGTAACAAGGGGTGTTACAGTAATGCCTAAGGGTATCCTTTAATCCATCAAATATAAAATCTATTCTATAAAATCTCTCTTTTATTATTATTTTTTAGGTCCATAAATAGAGGATGTTACGAAACACATATCTATAAACAAAAATCCAATTAAAGGGGAATAAAAATAATATTTTTCTTCGCAGATCCGGTATGATCGGATCAGAGATATGTTGTGCCCTTTCCCATTTCAGCTTTGATACTTTTGAATCGCTTTAGTGTTCAATAAATAATTACCTGCGAGACCTTCTTGTTCATCTGAAATGTAGAGCTATTGTCGACCAAGATTGTTCCTCTATCCATTGTGACGGGGTCGAACTGCTTGTTGATGGATCCACAATGTTGAAGAGCACAATTTCGACGCCATCGAAGCTCTCTGTCCTGAGCTCCTCCACGATGTAGTACCTATCCTCAAAGATCATGTGACACGATACAAGAATTCATAGTTGGGTATGCACAGGAAGTCAAAGTCGGACAGAACCAAGAGGAACTACTGGTCGATGGCACCGGTGATGGAAGGGTCATTTTCACAAAGGGACATTTGAATCCTAGTTAGGCTTGGGTCGTCACGTTGTTGTAGGTGGGTTTTTACCATGAGAAAATAGAAAAAAAGAATGGTAGAAAGGGTTTTAACTTTTAATGATGCTTATAGAGAATGGATGTAACATAGTTGAATATGTATAGGAAGCCAATGTTAGACAGAACCAAGAGAAACTATTGGCCGATGGCACAGGTGATGGAGGGCTCATTTTCACAGAGGGACATTTTGATCCTAGTTAGGCTTGGGTCGTCAGTTGTTGAGTAGGTGGGTTTTTACCATTAGAAAAATAGAAAGAAAGAATGATAGAAAGGGTTTTCACTTTTAATGATGTTCACAAAGAATGGATGTATGTAGTGTTTGTCCTAGAAATTCATGGATGGGTAAACTCCAATTTGTGTTTGATGACCCAACTTCTTTATTAATTTTTTAATATATGAGATTTGTTTCTTTTCTTTTTATTGATTTAGATAGTTTTTAAACCACCAGAAATTGTAACATAATTTTTTTAAATAAATAAAGGTTTTTTTTAGACACCACCAGATGTCACAATTCAAAATTTTTAACTAACACATCATTACTTAGCTGACCACAAAGATAAGAAAAAACAACTTTTAATATGTCAAGGATTCGACAAAGAAAAATATTATATTAGGGGCCAAAATCAAAATTTGATAATTTATCAGAGATCTAAAATATATTTTAGCCTTTTATAAATTAAAATAAACTTTTATAATAATAAAATGTATTTAAAATAATAAGTTCATTTTATATATTGTCAATGTATTTTTTATAATATCAGCTCATTTAAAATCACTTTAGATACCATTTTTAAAATAAATATTAAAAAATAAATAATCAATTTTTATGACATCTAAATATTTGATTCATGTGATAACTTTATTTGTTTCTAAATAATTAATCTCATTTATCTATATGTTTAACATTGTGATTAAGTTTGATTATTTAGTTATCTATTTTTCCATGACTTATTTTAACGGATAAACTTAATTTATTTATATTGTTATAATATTAAATTACGATTAAGCGCACATAGTATTGTTTCATCATTAACTAGTGGTTTTGAGTTTGAGTCTTGGTATACACCAATCTTAAATAATCCAAGAAAAAACTTTGCTATCAACAATAATCTTATTTGTCTAAATCTAGATAGTAACCCCATGAAGGAAACATGTAATCTTGACCAACATGATGATAATTTATTTCTTCCAATTATATTAATGATAATCAAATTATTGTATTTCTTAAATATTCCTTTTGCCCACTACATTAATTACTTTTAAAAATTATTGTATTATTGAAATACTAAATTAATGCAATTCCTTAACAAATTACATATATAGTTTATATTTCCTATATTTATTTGATTCACTTTTTTCTAATTATTTTAGTCAATTTATTATGTCAAAACTTATTACGACTAACAATGCACATTTAGACTATTGATTTTACATATATAATATATGTATGACATTTTATTGTTAAAAGAAAATAAGTCATATGATGTGATACAAAATCTTGGAGAAGGTTGATTCACTATTTTGCTAAGACATTAAACTTATTTTACAAAAAAAATATTTTTTCCTATAAATTGGTGTTCATTTTCCTTGAAACATTACAACAAGAAATCTACACAAAATTTTAAGTTAGATTGTAAAGACTTAGAAAAGAATCATGACAAAGAATGAGATGAAACTTACTCGAGTAGTGACTATGGTCATGCTTGCACTACTAGAAATTATAGCTTTAACATTGCTAGATTAACATCAGTTTTGGATAGCCGATGTTAACAAAAATGTAGTGACATTCTTATAAATAAGATGAGTTTATTAACATCGTTTTTGTCAAAACCGATGTTAACGAGGTCATGTTAACATTGGTTTTTTGAAAAATTAATGTTAACATTATTAGTTAACATCGGTTTCTAAAAAACCAATGTTAACATGACATCGTTAACATCGGTTTTTTTTTGTGTTTTTACTTAAATTAAAAACTCAAAACCTTTCTCTGCCCGCGCCCAGTCTCGCAAACCCACCCTCGTCACGACTCTGACTTCCTCGGTGTCGTCACTGTCATCATCTCTGACCCCATGTCCATCGTCACGCTCACCGCTGTGTCCTGGGTAAGTCGTGTTGAATGAAGTTCAACCGCAAGTGAAGGTCTACGAGGTGAAGTCATTTTTTGCACTGCTTCCATAATATCCGTTGATAGTTGCTTGCTTCGAAAAAATTCATCGTTGCTTATATATGCTCTTTAAAAATGCAATGTTTAAGTGATTGGTTTGCGGGTTTGAATCACCTTCGTTGCTAATCCTTTAATTTAAATATTTTCTATAGGTGTTTGTTGTGGTTTTCCTTACCGCCTTCCCCTGGTACCAAAGCATCTTTCTCGAGGACTTATCGGCTTTGTTTTTTAGGCACTCTTTGCTCTTCTTTGTACTCATTGTACTCGCAATATGGGGTAAGATTTTGTTGTGATTTTACAGTGTTGTTGAGGTCTTCCAGCTGCTTAATTATGTGATTTTGAGCTTGATAGTGCTTGTTTATCAATTTCATTAAAGTAATTGATTATCACTATTTTCCTTTTGTCAGATTGTATAGATCACTATTTCCTCCATAACTGATGGTGCTTATTTTTCTCTTTCTATCTAGGTGTCTTATAGCATAATAGATGTCCATGAAACATTTGTCTTGAAACAACAAAATCCAATATGAAGTTGGTTCAGTAACTAACTAGCTTTTTTTAATAGTGTTGGTTCAACAATGAAATCAATTTAGTTGTTTTGCTAGTCTAAGTTGTCTTGAAATTACACAATTATTTATTGCTAATTCTGCTCCTAAATGGATGGCGATGTCCATTTAATTGATGCTTATTGCTTAGGACATTTTACTGTTATCATCAATACATTAGATTGAAGTAGGGCCCTCACGAATTGGCACACACAGTTATGATTGGAGCAAAACATTTTAAGAGTGGGCCATGAATACTGTTACAAGTCGGGCGGGTATGGGTACAGGTAGGTTTAGATTTGTGTTGTGTTCTCTGTTTTCATGTTTTTAAGGTTGGTTAAGTTAATGATGCATGTTGTTCTGTGTCAATTAAGGTAGCTACATAATCTATCAAGTGTCTAGATGTATTACACATTAGATGCATCAATGCAAGCTTAATTCTTAAAGAAGTTCAAGAACAGTAGTATCATACATATAAGCCCATATATAATGGTTATATGTATTGCCAAATGAAATCATTAAAAGTTTGTTAAGGCAAAGTTCATATCCAAAACAAAGAAAAGCTTAGATATAACATTAGATTGTCACATTTTTCTTTTTTGGTGTCTTTAGATTGTCACATGGTCATATAAGCCATTAGATAACATATACTTGTCCCCGAAATTTGAACCAGATCCAAAGGAAAGTGTGAAAGTGGGGCTCATAGATCCTTGCATATTCGTCTTTGGATGGAAGGTAAATGTATTTTTTTCCCTCGTGACTTGGGAGTCACTAGCTTTGTATTTCACAGGGAATACCCACTTGAAGTTAACAATGTTCTTGACAAGTGATTAATTTCTTTACCTTATTCTTGAAATGTACTTGTTTGTTATTGGCCAATTCATGCTGCCATTGATTTTGAGGGCCAAATTGGCCAAAAATTTTGAACTCAACTTATGGAGATTGGGGTACAGGCAGCATTGGCTCACAACACCAACACTTGTCTCGGCAATTCGTTTCAAGTCTTAATACACTTTGTGTTTTCTCTCCATTATAAAAATAAGAAGCTGGAGATTATTTGAGGTTGTCCTCAGGATCCTCTTGAGCGATGATTCCAAAAGGGTGACATTGTTAAGAATTTGGATTGATTCAAACTGGGGACTAATAATTGTGTTCTTGTTAAAAATGAAGTGGGTCCAACTTGTTATTAGGGGACATATACTTGAGTGTAAGTTGTGTGCAAGTGGTGTAACATTGCTATTGTTGCAAGTTAAGTGAACGTCAGGTTTAGAACCAATATAAGCACTTATACTGAGGAACTTTATCAAAATGAGATTCTAGTTGTACAGATGGTACATGTTAAAGTCGTGGGTGGTCAGCACTGTCTACAGGAAAGCAAGTTAAAAACAAAATCAAAGTAAGATTAATAAACAACAGTCAAATCAAAAACAGTATTATACTAGTACGCATGTACAAATACCAAACTGAAAGCATCAGAAATTCTAGTTTCACTGCCTATTGCATGACTTTCTGATAACTTATCCTACTTTTACTCCAACAATTCAAACATAGTGGGTTAACATCAATTGCTACTGCAATGTTATCATTTGGTTGCTAGATAGATTCACCCCATGTCCATACCATGACTATTTGTCGCCAAGAAACTCAAAAGTAGTGTATTAATTATGAAGAAGAAAAATATTCAAGGGAAATTTCAAATATATAGTATTATAGTGTACTATTAAAGAAGAGAAGAATAACACTTTGACAAGCTTAATGAGTTGAGGGTAGAGCTCTATTTCCCTTAATTTGATGACTTCAACATTTGTAGTCTCCATAGCATGGTAAACAGATAAAGCACCCTATGCTGAGACAAATTCAATAGTCCTAAGTACTTTATCAAACAAACATTTTTTTTTATGTTGAACTTGATTGTTAACATAGGGTAGGGGTATCCGTCCCCTTGTGCTTTAAGTAAAGGAAAATGACCCTTTAAGAAAAGAAGGAGTTGAATTAAACCGTTTGATAAGGATAAAAAATTATAGCATTAGATGTTATGTTGCTAGCTCCAACAGAGTTACTAAGGAGTAAAAATTTATATTACCATTCCTTTATGTCACCTCCATGTCCTGCCTTTTTAATCTATTTTTCTTATGTTACAGTTGCTTTGATCCCCATCTTGTGTTTGTCATTTGAATGTGTTGCCAAGTTCCATAGGCACAATTTCAGTCGCTCTACCTTGCACATGTGAATGATCTTTAAAAATTTTGTTAGATTTCATTAGGTTACTGTCAGACACTAGAACTTAAGAACTTGCCAAGTTCCCTAGTGTGCATTAGGACTTCTAAAAAAAAATTCGTTTGCTTTCTCTTTTACTTTCTTTATCTTTGTGATTCTTGAATATGTAGTTTCCTAAATTTACCATATAGTTTAAAAGAAAAGCTTGGCCTATTGAATGATTATCCATAATGTTACTCTTGATTAATGCAAAGTCAAGTATGGAATTTCTTATATAATTTCAATGTATTGTGTTCATTTGTGTTAAGTTGTCTGCATCATTTTTCTAGATTAGATTTGATCTCTGGAATCTTATGTCCTTTCATCGTGAATGACAGTTATTGGTTATTCTATTTGTGGTCATTGTCATTGAGAAAAAAATGGCACCTTGGAAAAGAGTTAGAAAGTGACTAAATTCAATCTGTTGAGTCTATGAAATCATTCAAATGTATAATTTTCTTTAAAAAAAATGAGATTCATTTGATTCATTGAAATGTTGAGTTTATTTGCACCAGTAGCCACAAATAATGATAATAATAATAATAATAATAACAATGTTTTTAGGAATGATGATTGATGTAGGTGGTGATTGAGCTCTTTATTGGATTGTTGCTCTGTTTTTGGACCATGCTCCTCATCATCACAGGTACAAATGTTTTTTTGTAAACTTTTGACGTTGTTGTTTGTTATCAATGTTTTTATTACTTGTTCACTAAGTTTGATTAGAAACGTTAAGAAAGCTAGCAAATGGGCCTAAAAGAAATGTTATAACTTGACAAGGATACGATATAAACAAGTATTCCTTCTATACAAAAGCACAAGACGAGAAAAGTACAATGCAAAATAGTAGGGTTACCCTAAGGGCTGAATCTCAACACTTCGCTAGTGTACATGATGACAATCCTCGTGTAGCTTTCATCCCTTACTTTGATTTCATTGAAGAAATCTGAGAGCTTAACTATGTAAAATTCATTGTCTGTATTTTCAAATGTAAGTGGGTTGACAACAATGTCAATGTACGGATCGATGATGTAGGATTTACGTTGGTAGATCTTAAGAATCTCGCTTATCAGAATGACCCATTCATCATGGCTGAACAAGCTAAACAGGTATTTCATGTTCAAGACCCTTGTGATGAAAGGTGGTCAGTGGTTCTACACGGGAAAATAATTGGTGTTAATGTTGAAGATGAAGATTCACTCATTGATACTTATGTTAGTCCTTTGTCCACACAAATCTCGCCTAACATCGTCGGAGAAGAAGCTGACGATGTTCATGCAAATCGTAATGATCATGATTAAGAAGAATTAATTAACACCGTCTAATGTAATTTTTTATATGTACTTCATTTCAGCTTATTCAATTACATAACATTAAATAGTTTTATGATCATTGTAAAATTAATGTTTTTTGTTAACAGGAAAATGACCACCACCCAGCTCCCCCCCTCCTCCTCCTCCTCCTACTGATTTAACATCACATTCACCTTCTACCATGAAAAGGACAAGAAAAGTGACCCGGCTGAGATCATTGGCTACTAGACCAATTGGGGCAGAGAGACCCTGGTCTATGTGGACCCTACAACTGGGAAAGTCGACGGTCCCCACAGAAAAAAGTTAACATATTTGGGGATCGTGCTCGCGATAAGGTGGAGGTGACATACGAGAATTGGAAACAAGTCTCTACTGCTCAGAAGGATTTAATATGGGAGGATATTTAGGTATTTTACTTAAATGTGGCATGTTGTTGATTAACAATAAAATTATAATTTACTAACAATAAAATGTATTTTTCATTTGTCAGGCTGAATTTGATATCCCTGAAGCATCTGATTTGAGGACGAAAAAGAAAATACTTCAGACTGTGGGAAGCGGTGGAGACAGTTTAAGTCTGATTTGACGTCGAAATGGGCACTTGCAGCCGAAAAGGATGGTGTCGATGACACTATTTGCGAAAAGTACGACATTAGCAAGGAGAAGTGGACCCAATTTTGTCATAGCCGCAAAGACCCTTCGTGGGAGGTAGCTTTATGATTTTCATTGTTTTAAACTTTAAATTTACTTATTATTTTCAATAATAATAACTTTGGATAATGTTTAATTTTTAAAGGATATGCGAAAGAAGGCACAAGCCATTCAGAAACAAAACATTGTCCCTCACATGTTGTCTCGTGGGGGTTATGAATTTCTAGAAAACAAGTTGATGGAGGAGAAGAAAAAGAAACAACTAAAGGAAGCTGCTAAATCCAGAAGCACTGACACTGTGATTGATCCTCCATCTCCCATCAGACGACACGTGAAGTGGAAGATGGCTCATACCAAGAAAACTGGCCAAATGACATCTAAGGCAGCAAAGAAAATTACTGACAAGATTATAAGTCACTTTCAATTGTCAATTGCAATTACTTGTGTTTATTGTTTGATTGAGTAAACCAATAAATGTGTTCATTACAAGATTCCTTGGAGGAGCTGGCCTCACAGGGTTCCTTTGTCGCTCATGGACGTCAGTATATACTGTATGCTACCATTGGGCGACCAAAACACCATGGTCGTGTGCGTGCAGCTGGAGCCAGTGTCACGATCAAGCAATACATTGGATCAACTCCAAGGACCTCCCGCAAGTCTTCGTCCATGGCTCCCAAAGACCTGGAGCAACTGGCGCAAAAAATCAGGGACCAGCTGAAGGAGTCGATCACAGAAAAAGTGACTCGACAACTAATGTTATCCTTCAACCAGATGCAGTCCCAGTTTCAATCGCAGATGCAATCACAGGGACTCGCATTGTCTCCTAAGCCTGAGGTTGGTCCTTCAGCTACTCGTGTTAGCACAAAAGAGAGTTGTGTTGATCCCTCAGGGAACGACCCAAACACGGGTGACTTAGAGAAATGTGGGTTGTATGTCGAAGAAAATCCTCCCCGCCTGGTTGCCCTAGGAAGACTTTATGAGGGATCGACAACCGTTCGCAACATTGTTTTGTGCAATGATCAAGTCAAGATTGGTGTTGAGGAAGTTAGAGACACAGATGCTCCCATTCTTGTACCCACTCAAGAGGTTCAGCTAGTGGGGCAGGCATTTAACACCTTTGTTGCTTGGCCGACACATCTTGTAAAACATTTATCAGAATAGATATTTCACTATCATTAAATGTTTTTTCCCAATTAAAGTGTTGTCTGTGTTGGATAAATAGGGAGCTGTGGGACTGGGGAAACCTATAGATAGGCTGTATCATGATATCGATGATCCCCTATATCTGATGACATTGATCATCCCACAGCTTTATCTAAAGTCGTTGAAGGTTATGTGGAATGCTACCTTGTTTGGGGTGTTTAATAACAACTTTCCCTTGTACATAAAGCATGAAGATCTGTCTGAAATAGCACACGGTGGTCAATGTCTCAGCATCTCTATTATACAATTGTGGATTCTGTAAGTCACTTTATATTATTGTTTATTACCTAACTTATTGTTTTAAATTCATACATAATTTACTTTATTTTAATAACAATAGGCATATGACTAAGACAAGTATGCGAGCGGGGAATGCCGATGTGTATGGATTCCTTGAGCCACAATCCATACAGAGATCTGTGCAATCACAATTTCAATCAGAAAGTTACATTAAGAACTGGATGCAGAATTCAAAGAGAGATGTGTACCTAGGAGTCTACTTGAATGGGTAAGTTAAACTGAACAACTGAATTTAAATAATGTATAATAGTCTAATAACTTATATTGTTCTCCACTGCAATGCACATTGACGGATGGTCATCATTTTGCCTAAGGAAAATGTTGTCATCTGGTTTTGTTCGTTACACAATAGGCCAGACAACTATCTCAAAGGAATTATTAACAAGTTAGTTATATTTTTCAATACATTTATATTAGCATTAGTTGGGAACATCAATATTTTAATTGTACAATACGCATCCATGTTTGTATTGAATAATGCTTTGAATGGATTTGACAATACCCCACAAAGTAAATCCAATGTTGCTATTAGGTGGATTGTTGTTAAAGTAAGCCATTTAAACTCTACTTCTAGTTATATTTTAATATTGTGTAGACTAATTTTGTACTTAACATTGAATATCTAAATTTCATAATGTATTTAGTATAATAGACCAAAAAGAAGCACTGAATGTGAGTATTACGTCATGCACTGGATGTCAACTATAATCTTAGGAAGTTTCAAGAATAATTAAAAAACGATAATTTTTTAATTCAAATGTATTTCATTTTGTTATAATTGTTATTATATATTATTAACTTATGTTTATTATATCATGCAATATTTCAATGATGTTAGACCATTGGAACCAGAGAGATTGAAGGCGCTTCACATCCAGTGGACAAGCTACTATTTGAAAGTTAAAAATGAAACAATTAGTGTTTAAGTAATTTTAGAATTGTAGTTTAGTTAATTTATATTTTTTACAATTCATGTTATATGCACATTAAATATTCTTTTAATTCATAGTAAATATTCAATTTTTATGGAATTTCTGCTACAAAATGTTTGAAAACAGAATTAAAATCATTTGTTGTGGTTCTGCTTTTAAATTCAACACATTAAAAAAATCCAAAAAACAACATCGTTTTTTAGTAAAAACCAATGTTGTATGTATATATTAACATCAATTTTTGCAATAACCGATGTTAAGCTTCATTCACAACATCGGTTTCTATGAACATACGACATCGATTTTTACCAAAAATTGATGTCGGTTATCAGACACCAACATCGATTTTTAGGCTGACAACTAACATTGGTTTTTACAAAAACTGATGTTAATATATACATATTAACTTCAATTTTTCCAAAAATTGATGTTGTATGTATAAGTTAACATCGATTTTGGTCAAAATCAATATTAATGTGAAGATATATGATTTTTTTTTATAATTCTTACTATATAACATCGGTTTTTTAATAAATCGATGTTGTCATTTTTATTTTAACATCGACTTTAGAAAATTGATTTTAACAGTATTACTTTCAACATCAGTTAATAACCGATGTTGAAGTCTTTAATAGCCGATGTTAAAATCCTATTTTCTAGTAGTGTTGTGAAGGACTTTGCAAAAGTTGATTTTAATTCTCCATTTGTGCAAATTGAGTCAAATAGCCTATATGTTAAACTTAGATGTGGTCCCACATGTGATCTATCATACCTACCTTATGCATTGGTTTTCATTTAGTATCCAATATGTGTTTCTTGTATGAAAAAATATCGTAAAACACTTATCGATACTATCTACAGTTGTCTTACTAGTTAGTTGTGATTTGGTTAAGTCGATTCATGACAACAATGGTATTCATTCTCTATCTTATAACATTGATTTCTTTTTAAGATTTTATAATTATCTTTATAATTGAGTTAATGATAACTAACAATTTATTAGAGTCAAATGAAAAATGTAAGTGAAAAGATTTTGATGGTCGAGCATCAGATCAAAAGCTTGACAAATTATTATAAGAACTTTGCAAGACAATTTGCAAAACAAATCTAACTAAGTTTTTCTTTTAATAAATATGTTCACTCTTGTGTCGAGCTATGTTTTAAAAAAATCATTTTGTGAACTAAACAACAAAACTAATTTATTATAAATAAAATCTTTTTTATGGTTTAATATTTAAATGTTGATTGTTCATTACAATGGATAATACTCATTATGTAGGTTGTTGATTTATGTAATGACACTTGTCTTTATAGTTACATGTAACGTACATTTGTGATATGTGAACAAATATCAAAATACATATTACCAAATTCTAAGAAAAAATGACTTGTTAAAAAGGTCATATATAACATAATTATTCAAAATAAAAAGTCAAAATATATATACAATGCAACTATATGAAAATGTCATTAAAAAATGGTAAGGAAAAAAATATAACTTTTTGGAATTTAAAAATAATTTTAAATTTATGAAAGTTGTATTTAAAATTACTTTAGCACAATTTAACGGCAACAAAGGTTTCAATTTTTAACTTTATTTATCCCTTTACTTTATATAAATATTTAAATTATATTAATGATTTTTTTACTATTACATTTAAAATTATTAGCCAAAAAATAAAAATTAACTTTTTCATTAAAAATACTATATTTAATGTTTTACGAATACTTTCTTATTATTATTTCAATGATTATATTTTAACAAAAATAATTATCAAATTATAATAAATTGTTAATGGTATTCTAGACATGAAACATCATAAGGAGAATACATTAAAGAAATTCCCTAATTTAATTTCAATATTTTAAATTCCTTTTCTGCTGTCATATATTTGTCAAGATAATACATTAAAATTTTTAAAAATAAAATACCTTTAATTGATCAGATATAATGAAAAAAATACTTATACGTTAATAGAGTAAAAAGAAAAAAAATGTTAATAAATTTATGTATCTCTAATAAAATATTTTATTATTAATTCTGACAAAGTAAAATAATATTTTTTTTCCAACAAGTATTCTTTTTCATAGAAAATCATTTCGAACTATCTTTTATCATCGTTATCTCTTTTAACTACTATATGTGAAACATAAAGAAAATACATTAAAGTAATGCCCTAATTTAATATTAATATTTTACTTTTTTTGTACTATCATATATTTATCAAGATTTATATTTAATATTCGTTAAATACATTTATATTTTTGAGAATAAAATACCTTTATTTGATTAGAAATGATGAAAAATTTCTTATAATTTGATAAAGTAAAAAGTAAAATAATGAAAAATATTAAAATAAATGTTAATTGATTTATGTATCTATAATACAATATTTTATTTCTAAATCTTTAACTAATATTCAGAAGCCAAGTAAAATATTATTTGGTTTCACATAAGTTTTTTCGTATAAAATAATTCAAACTCATATAATAATAAAATGGATTAAAAATTAATTTGATTTTATATATTGCCAATATAAATTTTTATACTATTAACTGATTTAAAATCACTTTAGATATCATTTATAAAATAATTATTAAAAAGTAAATAATTATTTTTTTATGACATGTAAATATTTGATTCATATTGTAATTTTATTTGCTTGAAAATAATTAATCACATTAATCTATATGTTTAACATTGTGATCAACTTTATTTATTTATCTATTTTTCCATGACTTATTTTTAACAAACAACCTTAATTTATTTACATTGTTATAATGATAAATTATGATCAAACACACATAGTATTGTTGCATCCTTAACAAGTAATTTTGAGTTTGAAACTTGGATATATAGTTGTGTTAATTACTCCAAGAAAAACTTTGTTATTCATTATGATCTTACTTTGCCCAAGCATGATAGTCACCTCTAAAGGAAACATGTAATATTGATCAAAATAATGATAATTTATTTAATTTCAATTTTATATTAATGATAACCAAATTATTTATTTATTTATTTATTTATTTATTATTATTATTATTATTATTATTATTATTATTATTATTATTATTATTATTATATTCTTCATTATTCCTTTTGACCGCTACATTAATTACTTTTAAAAATTATTGTATTATTGAAATACATTTTATCTATACATTTTTTTCTAAATTTTTAGTCGATTTATTATGTTAAAACTTATTACAACTAACAATACATATTTAGACTATTGGTTTTACATATATAATATAGATAGTATATTTTATTGTTAAAAGAAAATAGGTCAGCATGAAGTGATTCAAAATCTTGAAGAAGGTCAAGTCATTGTTTTGTTAAGACATTAAACTTATTTTACAAATTAAAAATATTTTTTGCCTATAAATTGATATTCATTTTCCTTAAAACATCACAGCAAGAAATCAATATTCATACAAAATTCTAAGTTAACTTATAAAGACTTAGAGAAGAATCATGACAAAGAATAGGATGAAACTTAGTGGAGTAGTGATTATGATCATGCTTGTCATGGACTTTGCAAAAGTTGATTTTAATTATTCATTTGTGCAAATTGAGTTAAACAAAGTGTCTAGTAAACTCACATGTGGTCCGAAATGTGACCTATCATGCTTACCTTATGCATTGATTTTCATTTTGTATCCAATATGTGTTGCTTCTTGTATGAAAGAATGTCATAAAACCTCATCAATACTATTTACGGTTGTCTTACTGGTTGTGACATGATCAAGTCGGTTCATGACAACAATGGTATATATTCACTATCTTATAACATTGGTCTCTTTTTAAGGTTTTATAATTATCTTTATAACAGAGTTAATTATATTTTTACATGTATTTGATAATTGACTTTATGTTTTAGATGTTGGTGGTCATGGGATGTACCTGATAGATTCTTGTTTGCAACAATGTTAAAACAAGAAATAATTTATTCAACAAAAATGATTGTTAGGGATAACATTAGTTCATGATTGTAGTAAATAAATCTTAATCAATTAATAACATCTAATCTTTATTTTTCATAATTTCTTTGTCCAATTATTTCTCTTCATTTTTCCTATGCTTTATTTATATGTTAGAGAATATTCAACAAATCAAATTAATGATGACACCAATCAGTTATTAGAGTCAAATGAAAAAAATATTGATAATCCAGCAACCTATAAAAAACTTAACAAATTATTATAAGAAACTTGACAAGACTATACACAAAACAAAACAAATCTAACTGAATTTTTCTTTTAATAAATATGCTCACTCTTGTGTCAACGGGAAGCTAATGCCCCGCTGACTATTTTGCTAAAATGGGTCAACAAGGGATTTTAACATCTCTGTTTGTTATAATTTTGATGCTGTATTGGTGTTCTTCTAGCTTTCGATGCTGAGGAGTCTCTTTTGTCGTGGTTGGGTGCGCTGTAGTTTACTCTTCCTTTTTCTCAGTAATATATATATATAAGAAAAAGAGAGAAGACCTTTTCAAAGAATTCTCTATGTGCATCACATCAAGGTTGTGCCTCTACTAGGAGAGAAATTGGGGTGATGAACATAGCTTTGATACTAAGACGTGGACTGAGTGCAAACAGACCTACAATTTCGGGTTTTAGGCACATAGCCAATACTACTCCCCCTTGCCACTAGCTACCATGAACCTACAATCCATCACCTAACTACGTTCACAAAAGCATATTGCTTCATTGTTTTCCTCCTATTTGCATGCAATTTGACAATGAAAATCAATTGACATTGGCCATCATTGGTGTGGTGCTGCATTGTGATAAAAAAAATAAAATTGTAGACGCATAGAGAGAAGCATGGAGTCATGTTATCATAGACGTAAGTTATTGCAATTGAGAAAGAGGGGAGTGTATGTTTCTTCCTAATGGAAGGGGAGGGGGGTGGGGGGAGGAGAGGGTAGTTTAGGAGAAAATAAATAAATAAAAAGTGGTGTGTAACAGTGTAAGAAAAAGCAATAGTACAAATAGCAAGAGTGCCACTAATAGATCCTGATATTAACTTATTTTTCACATACCCAAAAGGCCATAATTAATTGTAAACCAAACAAATTAGACTATTTTTCGTTCTTTTTTTTTAATTTGTTTTTTTTTTAATTTATTATTTTAGTTCTCTTATTTTTTAATTGATGCATTTCATTCTTCACTTTTAAAAAATTTGTAATTTTAACCTCCTATTTTATAATTGAGATATTTCGTTCCTCACTTTTAAATAATCCTCAATTTGAATTGTTGTAACCAATTTTAAAAGTTGATTTATGTATCCTGTAAACATTGATTGACATGTGTCTATTTATTATTTATATAAAAATGTTTTTTTTTTAAATTTAATTGCTAATAAGCCTAATTTATTAAAAAAAATATACAGTCAAGTCTAAAATCAATAAAGATGACTAAAATTACAGATTTTTTAAATGCCTCAACCAAAAAATAGAAAGACTAAAATCATAAATTTTTTTTAAAAAATAAAACATAATGTCTCAATTAAAAAAATAAAAAAATTAAAATTATATATTTAAAAAAATAGGAGACCAAAATTACATTTTAGAAAAAAAAATTAAAAATATTATAACCGTTCTCTTATCTGTATCTACAAAAGAATACCATAGTGTTTCTAATCTGGCATTTTTTTTTTCAAGTTCATGTCCTGATGTGCATACTTTGCTTGCATCAGAGCTGAACAAAGCAGCTGCCAAAATATCCGGTGCATGTGCACCGAACTGAAACTAGAGCATTAAATTAGTCAATATTAATAATAGGGAAAAGGGAGTAGGGTCAAATATGGCTTATATATCATTCGTGAAAACTAATGCTAATAAACATAAACTTATTAACTAATTCAGGTTAATGAACATATGGGTCATATATATGTTGAAGAGGTTCATGTATCATGGGTATACAGATCTTAAATATAATGTGTTCGGCAAGTAATAATGGCACGTGACAAGCAGATGAAGCCACATGCAATCCATGTGCATACTAACCTGGTCCACGCCCCATTGCTCACTATGAATGAATGAGAGGAATCTAAAAGTTCTAAGTGGACGATTGAACAAGTCACAACCTTGCGAACTCAAACCACGTTCCCTTTAAGACAGCAAATATTGCAAATAATGCTTTTATTTATTTCCAAGGCATATTCCGGAAACAATGAAATCTAATAATGAGATTGCAATCTGTGAGCACGAAAGGAAATGGCAAACAAAATCTTACATATCGCTCAAATAAAGGAAAGGAAAGAGGGTTGCGAAAGAAAGATACCAAAACATAGTGTTTAATTTAATTTAATTAGCCTGTGCATTTCATAGCAAAGGAATCATAACATTTTTGACACACTATTTTTAATCAAGTAATCTTACAATAAGAGGGGGAAATACTACATAACAAAGAAAAAAGGACAAAAATAATGCAAAACCCTGCCAGCACACACATCATATGAAGGGGGAAGTGTATATTTTTTTTCACCATTCTCCCCCATGTATAATACAAAGTATTGAGGGAAATGTGATTGTTGCTGAACTCTACTATGTTGTGGTGAATAATGAGTCAGCTTGGCTCTAATGATGAGCATGAGGGGGTGGTGCTGCCACAACTTTTGGTGCTGGTGGAGGGCACTGGTAGCATTTGGCAAAAAGCCCAAATGTGTCAATTTGCCTTATGAAGTTGGTCATGCTGGCCCATCCTCCAAGCCCAAATCCAACTACAAAAACCCATACCACAATGAATGCATTGAAGACATACATTGCAGTCCAGCTTGGCATGAAGAAAGGAGGCTTCTCTGCAGCATTCTGCAAAATTTGAAGGAAAAAAAAAAACTTTATATCACTTAGGATGCCCCTACACTACTGTTGTATTACTCACAAAAATCCCAAAGAAAGGGACCAGCAATAATGCAAATAAGGAGATTTAACAAGATTTCCAACGGTTGTACGGAGTTAGATATCTTAGGGAGGCCCCCAAATACTATGTTCAAATCCATCGACATTTGTCACTTTCATCATTTTAATAATAATAATAATAATTTTAAATCCACTTACAAACTCTTAATTATTTCTTTCAACTCTTAAATATTAAATGACTAAAAAAGCATACTCTTGTAAAATAAATAACTCACCTACATGTGCATAACAAATCATATATGTATTTTTTTCCTAGTGAAAGATTATAAGGATGCTCCCAATACATTAGCTTAGAGACAAATTCTGCTTGTGGTGGATCATTACCGTTAACAAAAGAAAATTTTACCCATAAATAAGATTGAACGTAAATTATTTGACTAAATAAACTATTTTCCTACATGTGAAGGCAATAAGACCTCACACCAATACATTAACCTTTTGGGTTATCATATGTGATATATTTATTTAAATACCAAGAGAATTTTCAATTGAATAATTGAGATTTTTTTATCCTTGCTCTCACTTTAAGAGTGTATTAGTTTAGAGGAGAGAAATAGAATAGATGAAAATAGAAAAGAAATAATTTGAAAATGAAGAAATAAAATGATATATTGTGTTATTTGGTTTAAGAAAAATAAGGGAGAAATAATATTTTTTTGTCAAAAGTACATTGATTTCTTTTTGTTTAGAAAATCATTTTTTAACCTAAAAAATTGATTTTTCCCCAAAAAAATCATTTTTTTCCTTAAAAATCAATTTTAGTGTAAGAGAAAAGATATAAACTTTAAACTATAAGCCCACTACTTATAACTTTACTCTCTCATACCAAACTTTACCACTTCATTTTCATCTTCTATCTTTTATTTCTTCCTGTCCACAGCCTACATGAACTAAAATTCATATCATTGCTCTCCCAAATTTGAGTTATTATATGGAACGATATCAGTCAACTCCGACAGCTCAACAGAAGTATCGTACAATACAATCATCTACCTGTAGCGAATAACTTAACGAAAATGATCCACCACCAGCCTCAATACTTCTAGTAAAATTTCCAAATCCAAGCCTTAAATGCGTTTGTACATTTGTACACTTGCTGCTACCACTCCCCACCCCACTATCTTTTTAAACGCTTTTATCTCTCTAACCCTCGCTGTTAATTTTTTTTCCTTTATCAACTAAACATAAAAGATACTCCATCATTTATATTTCTCTTTCTCCATTTTCTTTCATTTTATCTAAACTCCAAAGACACCATCATTAATTGCATGTGTGCACTTAGATGTCACACAATAATTTCTTGACACAGTATAGGCAACTAAACTTGGATAACTAGGTGCGCCTTTTGTTTACACACAAAAAAATCAGTTTCACACACCGTCATATACATTTTAATGTAAAATATGTGATTGTGACTAATTTGGATATAGACACTTAAATTAGAGAAAATAGGTTATATATTCATAGTATAAATACCGTAATCAAATATAAACTATTATACCTAGTAAATTTACTGGTTAATTTGATTATAATTATATTTTTATAATATGTTGATAATTAGTTTTTTATAATATTAATTAGTGGAGAGATTCAAATTTACGACTTTTTCTCTCATTTTACTTTCAACCCTTCAACTCTTTTTTTTAATCACTAAGTAAATCTTATAACTCATAATTATAATTATCTTAAAAATTATATACTAAACATGTTTTCTAATTGATTAATGATATGGAAACTTTTACATTGACAGTACATAACCCTTAATTAACTCTTTAAATTAAATTTAAATGTTCTAGATTAATTCTATCAAAACTTAAATAAACAGTAGCATCACATTCCAAGTGTGGGCCCACTCATTAAAACCCTTGACACAAGTGACATAACTTGAAATGGTGGTGGGGTAAGCAAAGAGATAGTTAAGACGTGTGAAATGGTGGTGGGGTAAGCAAAGAGATAGTTAGGGCGTGGAAGAAGATTTACCTGTCTGGCAGAGGCTTTTCTGTAAGTGAGCATATGGGCTAAGGAAGGGATGATGTAGACAGTGAAGCTAACGAGTAGAGATCCAACAGCTGAATTTATGGGCCCAAAGAAAGGGAAGATTATGGCCAAGAACCATATAGGTATCACCACTGGTAACCGTGCAAGTGCCCTCAAACAAATGCTCTTTGTGTCGTGCATCCCAATCACCTTCTCCCACACGAAGTACAATGGAGTACACGCGAACCCGAATGTGATGAACTGCATTCATGCATTAGGGAAAGAAAATAAAAATAGTGAGAGTAATAAAAAATTAAGCATGGATAAGGAAATTACTGATGTGCTTTTATGCAATTTCAATGATTACCACTTCTTTTCAATGGTAGATTCGTGGATTTTCCCGTTGTTTATTTTGGTGAACAATTTTTTTTTTCAATTAGACCAGATGAAGAAGGAAAAATGGCAATAAAAAGGTTAAATTTAGGATAGCTAACATGTTTGTTTTGATTTAAATCTAGAGAAATAAATATATAATATATCTAAATTAAATTGAATTAAACATGCACATATGAAAATAATATATATATATATATAGAAAATAAATTATTACTATATATAGATATAACTACGTAAAAATAATGTTAATATGATTTTTTTATCATTAGTTTTATGTCAATTTAATAATAGAAATATGTGACAGAAAGTGTAATATAATTCTTAAAATCAGAAAAATTCTATTTGAATAATAATTTTATATATTTAATTTTACAATTACGAGGGATAAGAGGAGAAAAGTTAGAAGAATAAAATAAAATAAATGATATAATAAAAAGAGATAAAATAAATTATGAAAGATGTTTATAAAAAATAATAGCTCAAAAAATTAAACACTTGCGTTCTAACGAGCAAAGCACAACAAACTGAACGGTGTGAATTCCGTGTACAAAATCCTCACGAGTACGTTTGAAGAAAATTTGAATATCTGTACTTTAGAATTTATTATTTGAATGTTTTCATGAAAAATTTAAAATTTTGAAATTTTAAAATAGAATTTTAAATAATTATAAATTTGGAATTTCAATTTCCTTCTAAAAGGTGAGAATTTGAAAAAAAAATTCTTCCAATCTTAAACACCGACTCCTAAAATATCAAAATATCGATCGGATGGGAGCATAAAGAACACGTATAACTAGCACATCAACTATATCTTTTCTTTTTTCATTCATTTTTTCATCTCATAATTTTAATTTTTTTTATCCAAACACAAAATCTTAAAAATAAAAAAATTTCAATTGAAGTATTTAAAATTCTTAAAATTTAAAATTTATGAGAATTTTGAGTTTTTCCATTCAATCACACTCTCCATCACACTCTACACATGTTTTACTGATCGAGTCAGTGTGTAAAAATAATATACTGCCACAACATTCTGCTTTATTATTTAATAATGATATATTATTAAAATATATACACTTAATTATTAGTAGCGACAGTAATAGTATTATTGACAGTCCATGATTATAGTGAATTTGTTTTCTTGTCATGGAGGAGAAAGGATAGGTAGTAAAATATTCTTTCTAATATATATTTTTATTAAGAATCACAAAATAATATGAATTCTATACAAACTACATAATGAAAAATGTTATAAAATATATGATATTACTATTTTCTTTAACTTTAAAAAGTGATATAGTTGAGTGCACACACATATATACAAGGCACGCTTCAATTCAAGCAAACATTTTAAAAAATAATTTTAATGTATTCTTAACATAAAAAGTTTAAAGTATTTGTTACATATTTTAATAATAAGTTATTATATTTTTCTAAGAAGAAGAAGAAAAATAGTTATTATATTATTCAACAAATTTAAAATCTTACAAAACTAATATATTTAAATTTATCAAAGGGATATTAATGTAATATTGAAAAAATTGATAAAAAAATATTATGATAATATGTCAAAAGTAGAGTCAAAATTTAGTACTTTGAATACGTTCAAACCCCACTTAAAGTTAGCATTAGTGGGCACTTATTTTGAGTTCGGTTTTGTTTTGTTTTTATTTGTTAGTATTTTTCTAAAATAAACATACTAACTCTTTAATAAGACGTGACTTTACCACTTCTTTTATCCAAGAAAGCATACACGTAGCCTTACCTGGTGAATGAGCATGAGGATAACGGCGGCGTCACGGAAACCATTCTTTGGGAGGAGAGAGAATGCATTTGAGTGGTTAAGAAGCATATCACCAAAAGCCCAATAAACGGCGACGGCGGACGGAATCGTTAGCGTGAAAACGTACAAAGTGGCCAGCAAGTAGATGTACTTGAACTTTTGGGGCTTCCACATGGCATGCATAATCTCTCTGCAACATTTGTCACCATTATCACTTTATGCACAAAAGATCTATAAAAAATAATAATCACAATAAAAATTAACATTGAAATTGAAATTTCTAGAATTGGATACTTAATTAATAGTATATCTTCAAATAATTTTTTTAATAACATAGTTGTAAAATTCAATCTCATCATTAATCAAGTCGAGACAATAGATAGTGATTCAATCGATAGATCAATAATTGACTTGATTCGATTCAATATATATTAAAATTTTTAAATTATATATGTATATATTATATATAAGTATATAATTAACAATATTTAAGTAAGAAAAGTTCATTCATGCTTCAAAATTCAAAATAAAAATTGATAGTAGTGAGACAACGTCATAAAACAGTAAAGATGATCTATCTTCTTTTCTAAAATCGTTCGGATCAGACAGATTCAATCAGGATCCGATACCTAATAGATCAATTATCTGATCAATCTATTAATGAAATCTGATCAAGACACCAGATTCCGATTGGACTAATCATATCGATTAGATTTACAACTATGTTTAATAATTTTTAAAAGTAAACAATTAAATATCCCATAATAGAACTCATTTGTTAATATAGTATTGAAAAAATTAATTTCTTTCAAGGGTTTTGACTTTATTGTACTTCCGTGACATGAAAACTTAAAACGTTCGTAGCTACAGCTAGAACCTTGTATAGGTTGGGGACAAAAGATACAAATACCCCCCCCCCCCCCCCCCCCCCCCGAAATTAAATAAAACGGTAATTTTCATTATAATTCCAAGTTTTAATTAATAAAGAAAGGACGTACAATCAAAAATAGAAATAATGGCCATTCAATTATGGAATTTTCCTAGAGATAAGGAGGAGGTAACACTTTTGGAGCCAAAAAAAGAAACATAAGAGAGAGCATTTTTTTTTGTGCATGATTTTGTTTTTGCCCACAAAGATCTCGAAGACCGAGATAACCGGCAAAAGCTGCAAAGAGAAGCAGTGTGGAAAAACAGAAAAAAACGAGGGAAAGAAGACGGAGGAATAGATCATGATGCTGCTAAGGAAAAGGTGAACTCACACAGTCACAGCATGTCCTCCAAACGTGTAGAGTATGTTAGTGGCTCCAGTGAAGTATAGCACTAGCTTTGATGGACCCGTGTGCGTGACATTTTCCACCTACAAACATGATTTGCAAGATGGTGTTGAATATCATATCACATAAAATTGAGCAATTTTGTTGGCTGTTTCAATTGAAGGGTGTTTCATGAAAGAGTTCAGTAATTATATACTGTAAATATAAAATAATTTTATATTATATTAATAATAAAATTTTAAAAATAATTATTATAAAAATTAATAAATTTCTTAGACATAAAAATTTATGATTAAAATGTACAATTATTTTATATTATTTTTTTTGTTACGGAGAACTGATTTATAACCTGGCCATGAAGGATGGCTGCAATAGCAAGGTACCAAGCCGTGTAAGTGGTCATTCCAAGACCCAAAAAAGACCAGATTCGGTAATTGTGGAAGGAAGGTATGAACACAGTGGTGGCACAGCAAGCTCCAAAAATATAAGTCCAAGTCCGTTTATCCAATTTGTCATTTATGTAGTATATGTTACTGTTTGCATCAAAGAAGCAAGCAACAAAAAAGATGAGAGAAAAGAAAAAAAAAACTTCGTTGAAAAAATAGATGAGAACCCACTTTAGATTACTCCAGGTTGCCTTAAAAATCGAAGCAAAGGTGCTACCTTGCACATGCTATAAGCTGTATCACAGATCCAAAGAGAAGGAAAGTACAGTTGAAGGCTAGCCCCAGGGCTTTCCAATATGGACCAAGTAACCCATCAAGGACTTCGAACCACTGAAAAATCCAGAATAGTGCAATATTCTATTTAGTCACTGTAGTTTTTTCTCTTTTCAGATTAGGAACCAGTGGTGATGAAAAGTGAATTGAGAAGGCAACACAACACAACAAACCAACCTGAATGACATGGTTTTTGAAGCTGACGTTTTCCTTTTCCTTTCTGGTGCGGTACTCTATGTAGAGGACACTGATTAGATAAGCAGTCCAGCTTCCAACAATTCCATAGAACACCTGAAAAATGATTCCTGATAGCATGCCAAGTTGAGAGAATGAGTATGGCAGTGTCAAAAGCACTTGAGCCACCTATAAAAAAATGCAAAATTTCACTGTTAACTCATGAACTAAAAGGGACTACTAATATACTAATAGTGTTACTTTACTTTTTCTGGGTTTTTTTTTTTTTTGGTGATGGGAATTTCAAATTTGAGTTTATTGGGTGTGGTGGTTTACTTGATTTGAGGCACAGCTGAACCATGCATCCCAAACAGAACCACCATGCCAAAGGATGCTCTTAAGGCTGAACATTGATTGGTCTTGCTCCTTCTCCTCTTCCCTTGTGCTGCTAACTTCATGTTCTGTCTCGTTTGTGACTATAGCTTCCTCTGCTTGCTTCTGAGACAACATTGTCTCTCCCTTATCCACAAAAAGCAGTGTCTAAATGTGGATCTGAAATACATAAAAAGGACACTAAATGAGACAAAAAAACCATGATATAAAAACGCAGCCCCAGAAAACGAAAGCCAAGAAAGACCCCAGATCCAGATAACTGCAAAATTCCTTTGCAGAATTCATAATAAAATTTAATAATAATAATAATAATAATAACAAAAATAGAACTTCAAATTCCCCCACACAAATCCAAAAGAAAAGAGATGTGGGGAAAAGAGAAAAAAAAATTAAAAAAGAAGTGGGCACAGACTCTTTGCATAGGTTTTAATTTGCTCACTAATAAGAGAGAAAAAGCTGAAGAAAATCCAATCAATACTAAGTACTAATAATCGCTTTCTAGTAACCTTGGTTGATATGTCTCTTTCTCCTAAAGCTTGAAGGAAGAAAATTCAGATGACAGATCCTCCTTCTGAATGTCTTTGCTCTTGGTACCTTTTTTCCTATTTTTTTTCTTCTACTTTTCTTTGTTTTAGTCGAACTTAGTACAACACTGCCAGTGATGGAGTAGTAGTGATGTATATGAATCCCTTGTTGATGGATTGTGGCAGAGAAAACTTTAAATGCAAGAAAATTTTAGAGCTTCAGAATCTGAGGATACCCTATATATGATTCTTGGAAAAATGAAAACTCAACACAATAATAATAGCCGCCACCGCTTGAAAGCCACCACCAATTGACACATAAAAAAATGCAAAGCAAAATCCCCCAGAGACTGCAAAAGCAGCAGCAGGGAAAGGAACAGAAAAAACTCTGCAGGGTTAAACAAAGTTGGTGGTTTTTGTTTTTGGTTCAGATCAAAGAAGAGTCTGAGAATAATGAACTGTATATAAATAGAAGAAGGAAGAGGGTGCTTTTGTTTTTATAATATATAGCCAAAAGAAAAGTAGAGAGACTGTGAAAGTGTGAAGCAACCAAGCAAGTACTGTGTAATAATGCTCGTGTTGCTTTTTGTGCCTGCCTTTTTTTTTTCTTTTTGCTAAACTCAACGGAGAAAGGTGGAGATGAGAGGGATGAAAACTCAATTCACTGATTGTTCCAAATTCTGATTCGATTCTTGGTGGTGATGAGTAATGATACAGAATTTGGGAAATCGAAGGGACTGAGACGTTGTGCTAATCACTCATTAAGAAATGGAGTGACTGAATGCCCTCTATATTTTTATAGTCCCCCCCAAAAGCAGCTTCAACGGCTAAGATAATTAATTGATATTCAAATTATTAATTATAAATATTGTAGCCGGCCACTTTTTTTTAAAAAAAAAGTATAGCCGATTTTTTTCAATATTTAACGTAATTATATACTTAAATTGAAATCCAAGATTTTATGAATAATTGTGTAAATCAATTTACGTGTTTGATAGTATATTGTAATCCACTTAGTTGATTATCTTGTTTTAGGTTTCAGTTCTTGGGTTTTTTATATTCTGGACTTCTTTTCGTGTATTTATAGTACTTTCATTCAAGTTACTTTTGCTTGTTTTGGCAAAATTGAGATAGAAGAGAAACAACGTACACATATAAAGTCAGAAATTCTCGATAAGCATTGAATAAAAAATTTAGGATACTTAAAAGAGGTTATTCGACCTTATAGAAATAATTTATGATCTTGTTATAAACATTCATGATATTTAATGTAGTTATTTTTGAACTTAAAGTAATCTTTTATGGTCAAAATAGTTGTCTTGAAAGGAAAAGATACCTAAGCTTGTACAATAAAGTTACGACTGCTAATTAATACCTATTTAGCAGGCGAAACTTGATGTTTACTCGGCATATATCCATCTTTAGAATAAAAAATTAAAATCTCTTAATCCATAAATGGTATGGCATGTGCACCGTTTGAAACGAGATCATATTTAAATTGTATGTAAGTTACAATGTTGAATAAAAAAAAAATTATTAGTAAAAATGCCATCGGAAGAATTTGATGAAAATACGTTAAGGTAAAAGATTTTATACAATTAAGTAATTGAAAATAAACTTTTGTGTGAATTTTAAAGTACTCCCTCCAATGTTTATTATAAGGTTGAAATTAAAATAATAGCTTAGTTTAATAGATATACATTGTTAAGGTAAAAGATTTTATACAATTAATTCATGGAGAATAAGCTTTGGTGTGAATATTAAACTTCTCCATCATGTGTTTATTATAATGTCCAAATTAAAAGAATCACTTAGTACTTATTATAAAGTTTAATTTAAAATATCTTTTGTGTTAATATTTTTATTTACAAAAATGTCCTTGATTAAAGTCATTTTTAAAATGACATGGCAATAAGAGAAATATGACTCATTAATATAATGTTTGTTGGTTTTGTTTATAAGGATAGTTTTAGAAGAGAGAAAAAATAATTTAGGATAAATTTAATATTCTCAACTAAATTAATCAATTTTTATAATTCTTATAAATTAGTTACACAAATCCTATAATAAGGACCGAAGAAAGTAATAATTATAGAAAATAAATAAAACTATTATATATAATATTTTATGATTGAATGATAAAGTAAAATAAAATTCATATTATACTCAAAAGAAGAGATTTGTAGTTCATATTAGTCAAGGGTCATATCCAATTGAAACAAGGTTGTCTCACACAAATGATACTTGGTCTAAAAAAAAAAAACTTCATATTGTCAATACATACTACCTCCTTCCCACTTCTTTTGATGTTTAATGTTATTGAACATAGATTAAGAAATATTTAATGGAACTAAAAGTTGTTATATTTGAACTAAAATATCATTATTTAATATTTTAATCTTTGATATTTGCATCATAGATATTACATAAAGGTATATTTGAGAGAGAGAAATATTAAAAAATATTTTAAAATTCTAAAACATGAATTGTTTTGAGAAAGAAAATAAAACATGAAAAGATTCGAGGAGGTAGTATTTTTTTTTCTCTTAAAAAAGAAACATCTATTGTTGATGGAGTGCAAAGATTAAGCTAGTAAATTTTGCTTCCTCTTATATTTTGTGTGCTTAATTTATTTATTTAATTATAAATTTATAGATAGTTGTAGCATTTTTATGTTAATAAAAATTCAAAATATATGTTGACTTACGTTGAATCATCCATTATCAAGTTGTTAGTTTCGTCTTATATAATTTAAGTGAATATTTTTTATACAAATCATCACAAGTATCTTTTACATGAAGCTAATTAAAACCTTTGAAATAACTGATTAAGTTAAAACAATCTTATGTCAATTAATCTACATATTTGATAGTATATAAATGAATATAAAATTCATTCAACCTTTATTTCTTTTATAAAAGTGTTTATAAAGTATAACATTAAAAAATATAAACACCAACAATGATATATTAATAATAGTGTTTGTTCCTTAATTAAATTTTCCAAGATTCATATTCAGATCTTGGATATAAAATATATTTTATTAGAAAGAAAATGCACATCTTATGTCGCCGAATAAAAAGTTAAAAATTAGTCATTACTTGAAATAGTAAATACTTTCTACCAAACAGAAAAACTTAAAAATATAAACATGCAGAAATCTAGATAAAAAGAAACATAAATAATTTAAATAAAACTAAATTTATATATTGTGTTTTTAAATAATTAATTAAACTAAAATTGTAATTTAATTCATTAAAAAAGATAGGCGCATAAAAGCAATTCCCCTTTCACAAATGAAATATGACCTTCAAAATCTTCAATTCAACTTTGACTCCTTTACAGTCCAATTTTAACCTATTCAATAGTCAGAACCCGTTGCTTAGTTGTCCCGTCTGCACCTATGCTCCCAATGCTCAGATCCAAATCTCAGTCAATAATCTAATTATTTCAAGAATTGAAAATCCCCATTAACTATTTTCTTTTAAATCAAGGAATTTTTTCTAAAAGATCCCTTAAATTATTTATTCCCTAGCTATATATATTTAAATTATCCTAATTCACGTACTATTAGCTTTGAGAAAGGTATGAACTTGGGTTTTTAATTGATGGTGGTTTAATCATAAACTTCCCTCTGTTCCCTAATCGATTGCAAGACAGTGACTCCATTGTCCGCATGCTGCGCGTGGCGCGCACTTCCCGTCGAAAATAATTTGTGCGCTATAATTTTGCAGCGAATGCGATCACGCTCGTATTCAGCTGTTGCCTGGTGTCCCCAGACGATCCATATCAAGTGATAGTGTACTATCTCTTTTCGTACAATTTTACTTTTTTTTTCAATTATTAAATTAAATTTAGTTTTATATATGGCATATTAATAATTTTAGACAATTATTAATAATTTAGCAAATAAATGACTATTTTGATCTGAATGTGTAATTGATGATAATTTAGTTTTGAAAAAATAATTCTAACTTAATCCTTTAAGTTTTAAAAATGTGACAATTAACTTTTATAAATAATTTAATAACTAATTAATCTTTAAACTTTATAATTTAACATAAAAATGATTCTCAAACTTAGTGTCACACTTTTTATATATTTAAGGAATAAATCTAAAATTTTGTTCTTAATTAAATTGTAATCTATTGTTTTAAATTAGGAGACACCATGGAAAAGATATAAAGGTTATTCAAACATACTCTTATTTGTGTTCTCAAATATTATGAATGGCTTGAAATTTTATTTTTTCTTTCAAATAGACACATAAGAAATGGATAAATTATTTAACAACTTACGCACAATTATATACGGGGATAATAGGACTATAAATCATTAATAATAATTGCTCCAAATTATATTTTCGAAAATTAAAAACCCCCCAAAAAATTAAGTTTAATACTGTGGATCAAAGGAAGCAAATACAGCAAAGGATGTCGGGCTTTGACAACGGCAAAGGCGCTGGTATTATTTGTAACAATTTCAACGTTCAAGTTAGTAAAAGGATAAACTCAAGATGAAAAAACAAATTTAATAAATACCACTGACATGAAACAGTAAAACCCATTTATATAGGTCAATTTGACTTATTCATTTGGCTGGAATGCTAGTTTTCAGTGTCTAGCTAACTGCTTTCTAGGTTTTCGAGGAGATCTTTGGGAGATCGTTATCACCTAATTGATGTTCATCACGTGTTTGAACTCTATTTAGAATTCTGAAATTTTAGGTCAATCCATAAATAATCTCAAAGGCAAAAATTTAGAGCTGTTAATTTGTGTAAATGTAGCACATTCAAGTTAGTTTATGGATGACTAACAAATATTTAAGCTAGCCTAGGTTGGTCTAGTTTAGGGGAGGTCTATTCCCACATCTCTTTTCTTTCTCTCACACCACCAAGCTTTTGTTTTTTTATACTATCCTTCCCTCCCTCCCTCATTTTCCTTTAAGTCCCCTACTTTATTTGTCTTTTTTACACCCACTCATAACCCTGACCTTTTTTTCTTTCTTGCCCTTCACTCTTTCCCTCTTGAGCTTCTTGCCACATGATGTCTATTAAGTCAACGATATTTATGTCTTAAAGATGAATCATAACTCCTAATTATTTTGATTAGATGTTAAAAAATATAAATGATAAAATTTGTGTCTGATATGCTATCAGATCATGATTTGTATTAGCATCTAAAGTTTCAGATGATACCTCTCACAAACATGATCTAGCATAACATTTAAATATTAGATTTAAGACCTTCATTTAATACATTCTTTCTAAGATTCTATTCTGCATAATCATTCTCCGAGGATTTGTTGAAATCCTATGAAGAATAAGAAAGTCCAAGATCTAAAAGTGTTGATCTCTATCAAAAGGTGTGCTCTACTATGCAAACCTACTCTGATGGAAGAAGTAACTTTCTATTGAAGTGTTTGTCATGCTAACCTATCAACATGGACTCTCTGCATATTGAAAGTGGCATTCATTGAATGCAAGCATCAATTGTCCCAACGGTCAAAATTCATCAGACAAAGAATTTAAGTGAAGAATTAAATTTGTTGAGAGACAACAAACACTTAAAGATAAAGGTTATAAATAGAAAGAGCTTTGGAGAACAAGACATGACCTAATCTTACACGAAAAATTCATTCTTTCTTTCTTGTGTAAAGCTTTCTATAAATTCTTGTATAAAGTAAAAAGCTCTCAAAATATTTTTTATATCTTGAAAGAATAGACTAAAGAGTTGAGTGTGACATCCATCTGTAATACAATAATCTGTTAATCTTTGAGCAAGTGGATTTGTTTAGAGTCAACAATGACTTGGTAGGACAAAGAATATTGGGTTGAAATCAAGCTTGGGGGTAGGGCTTGTTTCTGGAAGAGCCAAAAGTGGCAGTGAAGAATACTTGAAACTTTTTAAAGTTAGTGGAACTTGGTGGGTTGTCAAGAACTAGACATAGTCTTGGTGGTAGAGACGAACCAGTATAAACCTTGTGTTTTTTTTCTCTTTACTGCTTTCCTTAGTTTTAACTGATAAAAGGTTTGAATTTTTTTCAGATCTTACATCTATTTTTGATCTGTTGAGAAAATCTTTTCATTGTCTAGTCAAGCTTTTCACATATTGTATTATCTATTTTTAAGCAAAACCTGCATTAGACGATAACTAGTGTTTTGTTTTAAGAACGGTTAAAAATTTCTAAAAACACAATTCAACCTCCCTTCTTGTGTTATTTGCCTCTACACTCTCCATTTTCAACTTCACACTCATTATCTCTTTCATTTTGAGTCATCTTTTGCTTCTCCACAACTACGTGCTTCTTGCATTATTAGTCTTCTCATTTTTGTTGTTTCTCTTTTGCTTCTCAACGATTTCACAAAAATCAGTTTTCATTGTTTGTCTATACCATACACATAATAAAATATATTTTTGTTGTATATTATGGTGTATAAGAGATTTAATGAATTTAATGTATTTGACTTTTGTTTATGTAATATAGTTTCTATTGTATATCATGGTGTATACTTGTGTCCTCTACTATGCATACATATAGCAAGAAGAAGAGAAAAAGACCAGTGATACTTGTGTCCTCTACTATGTCTGAAAAGATTGAGTTACTAACAAAGGATGAATTCAAGGCAAGATCCAAGAAATCAAAGATAACTCGATCGATTTCATAATGTTGTTGCTCTTCATGAGATAGTAACACAAATGATTAGGAAACATAACCAGTTACTAGTAAAATTCTTAAGTTCTGCCAAATTTGGCTCCAAATGCGACCCTTTTTCCCTTTCAAGAGCACACCATCAACCTCTAAAAAAACTCCATCCAACTCGATCTTAACTCAAAATTCTCCATCCACTGATTGATCCCTCTTTTTGATTGATGCCAAAAGGGGTGAGAAGAAAAGTAAACTAGAAGATCTAGAATGAATACATTAGGAGTCATGTTTAGCAATAGGAGTAGAATGTATATGATGTATTGCATATCTAATGGTGTTCTTAGTAGGAAATTATATGTTGTTCTTCTTTATCTATGATGTACTAATATTTTGCTTAATGGATGATATATATTTTATCAGTATATCCTGTTTTAACTAAGTTGTGTAACAAGAACAATAATTATAAGAATGAGGAAACATAAGTTTAAGGGGATTTTTAACTGATAAATGCAACAAGATAACTATGCACATGTAGAGGGGGAGTAAGCTTTCATTTCCTTTATCTCTATTTCTAAGTTAGGAACTCAATTTTGCTGAGTGTTTGTCATCATAAAAAAGAGGGAGAATGTTGAGAAAAAGTTCCTTTAAAAGCTAATGTCTTAATGATGACAAACCACCGTGAAACAAAATTACAAGTGACTGAACTTAGCTACTAATGATTTCTTTGAGTGTTCTTAATTAAGATAAGACAAATTCATACGCATGGTATAGGTGTGAAGCATGTGCCTATAGTGGAAGCTTTTCATGACATATATTCTACAATCAGAAGTAGGACTATCATAAGGAGAGCTATGTACATAGTGCAAATATTAGAAGTTGTGTATGATTAGAAGCATCATGTTGGGAATAACATAAGTCAAGGGTAGATATCAAAAACTATAAATGGCTTAAGGATCATCAAAAGTTGCAAGGTGATTAGTGATGACAAACATGTCTCACCAAACAAGAAAGCACACACCAGTCAGAACATGAATCAATGTTTGGACAACACTGATTTTGAAGGTTTAAGTTCTTGATAATTATTGTGCATACATTCATCTAAATTACAAATAATGAAACAATTATCTACTTTTCCTTATTTTTTACTTTAGTTTAGCCTCAATTTAGTTAGAAAATAGAGTTTTTAATAGAATCTTAGGTTGTAAATAAAATTTTAATCCCTTTCTCCTAGTTTTTACTTTTTTTTCAAGGTTTTGGAGCATCGATTGAAGATATCATTCATGATGTCTCGCTTAGTGAGCTATGCTCGTCCAACAAGAGTAATTATGAAGACAAGGTCACAAGGCAGCTCAAGAGTGAAGAAGAAGTGCTAAGTCACTAGAAAAACTCACCCACCAAGGAGAAACTCATCCAACGAGTAAAGGCTACTAAGTGAAAAAAAGACATTCAGAATTTCAATTGTCTAAGAATTCTCCCTACGAGTTGAAGCTCGCCTGGCGAGTAAAATCACATATGAAGTGTCTTTTGGAATTCGTAAAGAACTCTCCCAACGAGTAGACTGCACTCTGAAGTTACAAGACAAAGGCCTTGGGCCCAATATAAAAAGACATTCTCTTGGGATTGTGAAAGGGAGGCATAAACCTAGGGTTGTGTGCGGTGACTAGAACTCTCGTCTACCTCTATCTTTCATTTTCATCCATTTCCCTTCATTTTCTCTCTTCCATTTTGTAATTGAGGCCTCTCATGACAATGAGAGCCTAATTTATCCATTGTTGGGAGATTGATGCACTAAGCTACTCTCATGTAATTAATCTTTATATTTGTTCATTGTCATTTCCTATGTTATTGCTTCTTTCCATTTTGATTGCTTGTTTTATGGTTTGATTATCTTGGATTCAATTCTTTGTTTTTATTGTCATTGGGAAATGCTTGAAAACTGAGTTTTGAGCAGAGCATCTGATGAATTTCTCATCTAGGTATGGAGGGATGTTTGTTAATATTATTAGTGATTAACCATATGAACATGTTTCATAGTTAATCTGTCACTAGGAAATGCTTTTTGACTAAGATTTGAAAGTGATATCTAATGGGTGTTATATCTAAGTGTGGAATAACATTTGTTAGCCTTGATAAACCTTTGTTCTTGACTCCACGTGGTTTAGCTTGATTTGTAAGGGATTAGGAGTTAAGTTAAGCAACTTAGGCTCTCTCACATGTGGGATCATGGTTAGAGAACTATAGTAAGTTAAGGTAGCATTATAGTGAACATTGGATAAAGAAAACCTTTATGACTACTATGACTGTTAGCTTAGTGTAGCCAAATCCCAAACACTTCATTTAATTTGCATTTGTCTCATTTTGTCCACTAACTGTTTGTGTCTTTGTTCACTTTTTATTGTTATATTTTTATTAGATAAAGAAAATATTTATAACTACTGAGACATTCTAATTGGATAATAGGTTTTCAAGGGCTTAAGGGTTTTGACGAGTGGCTTAAGGAAGAAAGCACGAATAATCAACAACTGTTGAGATTTGTAAAGGAAAAATTGGAAACAAGAATTGATTGCAAATGATAGAGATTAAGGAAGATTGAAGATAGTTTGGAACCAATTTTTGAAGATCAAATGTGGTGGTTCAGAATTGAATATGCCTAGTTATCCGATTTATTTTTTTGTCATTTTTCAAGGCCAAATATAAGATTTTGAATTTAAAACGTCTCAAAAAAGAAGGGGCAGTTATGTTAACACCAAAAAAGTTAGCTAATGAAGATTGGCCAGCCGATAACAAACGACTGATGGGTTTAGTCAACTTGGTAACAACTAAATTTGCTGGCAGAGCTAGTAAATGACATAAAAGTAAAATCCATGTGAATAACCATATTATTTGAACATTGAAAGACTTGGGCTATGTGGCTAGGAGTGTGGAGATCAAGGGAGCGGTTGCAAACATATTACCCATGATCTCCTAGTTTTTTTGGAATATTAGATTAACCACTACAACTAATTGTAGCTACTTTTATCCTTATAAATAGGGCTTATCATGATGTAAAACAGGTCCAAAACCTTCAAATGAATCAAATTATCTTTTCTTGCTTTATCTTTTATGGTTCATTTATTGTATTATGTCGTTTATTCAAATTCATTGAGTTTTTAGCCTAGCCTTTACCTTAGCCATTTTTCCTTTACCATAATTCATTTTAGGAGTAGCCTAGCATAAAAACTTCAATTCATTGATTGCTAGAAAACTCTTTGGAGTGGACTAGGAACACAATCATGGAATATAATTCTTTCCTTGAATCAATCGCTACAAGGAAATCATTTGGTATTAGTTGACTCAACGACTAATTTTATTTCACACCAACAATTTCTATTCCCACTATTGAGAGTGATTGTTAGCAAGTTGTTGTTCAAGATCTTAAGGCCTTGAGGGTTATTTATGAGAAGAAGGGGGTGTTCTTGTTGGGTTGTCATAGTCGATGGCATAATCATTTGTCTAATCTTTGTCAGATTCACTAGGGTACGTGATCACTAAGGGCTAGGCTTAGGATTCAAAAAAGGGTGTCCATGCGAGACCTTCATAGGTGATGACATAATTAACTCACTTTCTGTAATAGGTTTATATTACTTAGTGAAGCCCAAGTTGTGGTCTGGTACTTGACGTAGGTTGGGATTAATCAAATTAGTAGAAAACTATCTTTTAATTTTCACTCTTTAAATTGTTTTATTTCTTTTATAATTACTGTTATTACTTTAATGTACAAATTGTGTTGGGTTAGGTTTAGGAATATAAATTCTTTTTCTCATTAAATCCAATATAATTCAATATATTTGAATATAACTAATTTCTTTTTTTATTAAAAAAAGAGGTTGGGCATGAAATGATTTTGAAACAACTCAATTTATCCTTCTCTTGAGTTATTGAGACAACTTGGTTAACATTTACTAATATATAAGAATTTTCAAAAATTTTGCATTTCTAATTAAAATATTAAAAACTAATTTTTATTGAAAATATTTAAACGTAAGTGCTAAAACATTTGTTTAAAATATCTTAAACAAAAATTTTATGAATATATATGAAATTTCAAAATATTAAAAGTTCAATTTTTATAAAATACATAAAAAACGTGTTAAAATATTAAACAATCTTGAAAAAAATTTAATTGATATAATATTTTTTAATGATCATTTATAATTTACTTTCAAAAAATTAAATATTAAGGAAATTAAAAAAACTTTATTAGATAAGTAATTATACAACAATTAATTTATTTAATAAAAGTTTTTTAAATACTTGTTATGAAATAAAAAGAAACATAACAGTAAATTTTTAATAATAATAATTTAAATATAAATATACTCTTTCATAGGCTATCATAATTATTTTTTAATCTAATTTATTTAGATATTAATTACTATCTCTAATCATATTTTTTCCTTTTAGTCAGAGATCACGGGCGTACTATCTCTAATATTTTATAAATGATAGTATTTTTTTGACTTAATTATAAGAAATATATGATTGCTTTCAAATATATTAATTGTTAGTCTCCTTTTATATCTTTTATTGATTGTGAAGTTTGTTAATCAGAAATACCTCATTTTTCATGAGAATAGATATATCTAATGAACTATTAATAATATAACCCATTATCATTGGTTGAAAGAAATATTCTTTGGATTATGAGTAGTGTCATTATATCTAATTGCCACTTAAATCAATTAATTTAATGTGTATTTTGGAAATAGAATTTAAATTTATTCTAAAATTAATTAATTTAAGTATTTGTATTAGTGTTGATGAATTAGGTATTTTTATTTATATATAGAACTATAGGTAGTATATTGTAACAAATATTCATTTATTTAAAGATAAAACAATACAATTTTTAATATAAATTATTTTATTGCCAATGCAATATAATTAAACAAAAAAGAAAGAGAGATTAATATTACTTGGATTATGAGCAGTGTTATTATATTTACCCATCAATTAAATCAATTAATTTCATGTATATTTTTGGAATAAAATTTCAATTTATTCTAGAATTAATCAATTTAACTATTTTATTAGTGTTGATGATTTAGGTATGTTTTGTTATATATAGATTTGAAGGTAGTATTTTGTAACATATATTCATTTATTTAAAGAAAAAGTACAAGATTTTTTTATATAAATTATTTTAATGCCAATGCAATATAATAGAATTTTTGATCAATACTAGGGAAAAAACATGAAATCACCTTATGTTTGTTGTTAAAGGAAACAGTCTTGGAGTTATTTTTAAAACTGTACCGTCTAGGGCCTACAAATCCTACGTGCCATCTTACTTGGCACTTACAGACACGTGTCAACCCTCCATGTCAGTCCTGCTACAGAAGTGGGAACGCCTGACTCTTAGCAGTTGGGCTCCCTAATAGATAGGTATTAAGTTATCTATAACGTCACATTATCTACAAGGTACAAATATCTTCTACCTTTATCTATAATTCAAATAATTATCTCTAACATTATCTCTAAGCTCCCGGCTATTATCTATAAGTCAGGAATCATCTACAAGGCTAACAACAACCCTTACAAACAAGGACCAAGATCCTAACTCATCTACTATAAATATAGGTTCCATCGAACCCATTCACATGACCTGTTCACAGACTCAGCACACGACAACAAGCCTGTGCCCCTTTCTCTCTATCTCGCTTACATGAGCTACTTTACAACATTACTTGCTTTATTCACCTAACACACATTCTTACTTAAGCAACAAAGTCCTTTATTTTGCAGGTCCCCTCTTG
The DNA here is from genome assembly GCF_004193775.1 of Glycine soja. Lineage (NCBI taxonomy): Eukaryota > Viridiplantae > Streptophyta > Magnoliopsida > Fabales > Fabaceae > Glycine > Glycine soja. The sequence goes on along the minus strand of NC_041004.1, from coordinate 10,672,642 downwards.
TCAAAGGCACCCTCAATGCTGACCTGTGAAGTTCGAGATCCCATTCAACCACGTCCACCCTGATGTGTCAAGGTTCCGGATTTTAGTAAGAACATTTGACGCCACCATAGGGCCGCGGTAAAACATATCCCACGACCTCTCGTTAATCCTTTCACAGTCATCCATGGTTAGCACTCAGTCTGTCCTCAAATGCAAGACCCCCTTCACTGACTCCCATCCTCGTCCGGTAGCTATGACAAACATAGACACTCTATAGCAACTCCAAAATCGCATCGTGGAGATGGAGAGACGCCACAAGGAATAGTTGACAAAGCTAAAGGCTGGCCATGACCAGATGTCCCCAGGGCAATGAGCAATCCACCCACACCTTTTCTGAACGCACCCAAAGGGAATCACAACACAGAGGCAACACTATAGATGGCCAAAGTCCCTCCCACATGCACCGCCCAACATGGACCGTCTATCGACATCCTTTTGTCGACCGCAATATGGAGGTAGACATATCCTTGAGGTGGAAACCACTCAACCTCGAGTGGTACGATGGGACAACAGATCTAGATGAGCATATAGATGCCTTCCTGACACAGGCAAACCTTTACACAAACAATGACGCAGTCCTATGTTGTGTCTTCCCTATGTCCCTCAAGGGGGCAGCATTGACTAGGTACGGTGGACTTCCACCTATGTCCATAGAAAGCTTCGACACCCTTATTGAACGATTCAGTGCGCAATACGCCACTAGTAGGTCTTATCGCATGACCTTGGCTAGTCTGCGACAAGCAGACGACGAGTCCCTAAAAAATTTTGTAACACCCTGAAATATTATTAATTATAAATTAATGTTTAATTTTATTTATTGTTATTGTATCCATGTTTAATTTCAAGGAAGCTTTTCAAGGAAGCTTCTCAAGGAGGAGAGCTTAGTTATTAGAGGGGTATGTGTAGCTAAACTCTAGCTTTTCAAAGAAGTTTCTCAAGGAAGCTTCTCAAAGAAGTCTCTCAAGGAAGCTTCTCAAAGAAGCCTCTTAAGGAAGTTTCTCAAGGAAGCTACCTAAACCTATTTCAGAATCTCTCTCTCGGATTCGTTAACCATTGGATCATCTTAAAATGTTTTTTGGAGGTTCTTAGGACAACTTTCCAAATTTTGACCGTTGCGATTTGCAATATAACATCTGGAGTGTGAGATATGATTTTTTTTTACTGAAGCAGAAAATTTGAGTGTTGCAGGCTTTAAATTACATGCAGCAACGGAAAACGGCCACTTCTTCCTTCTTCTCTTCCCCTAAACCCTTCCCAACACCCCCAAGCTTCTTCTCCACCACCCACGACCACCGGTGGCCACCGCGAGCTGTCGTTGCTTTTTGTTGAACCCCCACACCAAGAGGAACACTTTAATCAGAGCGGAATATTCAAAACTTATCTCAAGGATTCGGTACAAAACGAAGCCTCCAATCTTACCTTCGCGGTTTTCTTCGAGGTAACCGTGATTCTAAGCCTGTTCCTTGTTAGTTTGAGCCTCTCTTTGCATCTCTTCTGACTTGGGAGCCATTATTGGATGTTTTTACACTTCCTTTGAAAAACCCTTGAAAAATGAGACGTTGTAAAAGTTATATTTTTATGAAATGGGTGTTATTTTCGTGACCTTCACTGAACCTCGGTCACATTGGCGTGATCGAAATTTCAAAATGATGTCTCCTTTTAGTAGAACCCGAAGCACCCCTTAGCCCTTTTATGTTTTGACAGGGATATTTGACTCCAAATATTGTTATTAACTTTATTTTTGAAATTTATACTAAATTTCCTTCAATTTGGTATATAGAAACTTGTGTTTGGACTGACGAGCGTGAACAAGAGAGACCTCTGAGTGACGCAAAGAGGAATTGATGGAGAGCTCACGATAGGTGAGGGGAGTTTATTATAATTTACCATTTTGATACCATAGTTGGGGTCAGGGAACCTAACTATGGGATGTATGTTTGTCCCTGTTGCATGCTGGTTTTCAAGAAAACAATGTTTTTTGACTAATGGGATGCGATATATCTATTATTGATGAATAACATTATTATTTTTATTAGACTTGTGCTGTCTGAAGACCTGGGGAGTGTGAATCTCAGGCATGAATTATATATGTATATACAGAGTGTGACTTACTGATGATATTGTTATTGATGACATTATTTAATATGAGGTGACGTTGATGTTTATGATAATATTGATATAAGATGATGTTGATATTGATGACTATGTTAGCAGGGGTTGATGTTGTTATTGATGACTATGTTAACATGAATTGATGTTGTTATTGATGATCATGTTAATGTGAGATGATGTTGTTGTTGTGGTTGTTGTTAATGTCATTGAGATGAGATGATGTTGATGTTGAGATGAAATGTTGATGATGTTGACCTCGACACTTATTGCCTAGTTTTCCTAAGTAAGAGTGTTGTGTGGACACGCTTAGGCTATTTCCTTGGGGATGGTACCACATTTGCATTTGAGAGTTAAGGTCAGGTGCATGCATCATACTGAGCATGATTGATTGAAACTATGGATGAATGATGATTATTTGTTGAGTGTGTGTTGGATTAATGAATATTTATGTAAGCTTATGATATTTGTTAATGTTTTCTTACTAATTGTGGTTATTTGATTTTAGTTTTAATTCCTTTTATAATGAACTCACCCTTGCAATTTTTGTATCATGTGGTTAATACCTGTGATGATCGCGAACCCTTGTTCATGGGAGCAGAATGACAGCAGTAGAGTACAGGAAGTGAGATTCTTTTGTGGAGCCGCTGAGCCGACGTGATGACGTTGGGATTATTTTGGGAGAGAGTTGTGTTTTGTTAATCAACTCCTCCATAGCTGGTTTCATAATTCTTTTGTTGAATTGAGGATGTAAATCACAAACTTAATTATATGTATGAACAAATTTACTTTTCATTATGTGAATGATGTGTATTGGGTTACTATACTTATATATATGTATTCACTTAAGTAATGGTGCGTTGTTTGGGAATGTATATCATGAAATTAAAATTTTACTTTAATTTTTCATAAGCAAATTAATGGAATTTTCATTTAAGAATTGAATTTCTCGCGGTTTTAGAGTGATGATATTGTAGCGATGAGGCGGGTCGATACAAAGTTCATGGACAGATTTGGACGCACGACTATCCAGATCCAAAATCTTAATCCCGAGGTAGCTTTACATTCCATGCTCTTCTCCTTATGCCTAGGCAAGTTCGTAGATAGTCTTCTTAAAAAACCACCTGGTAGTATGGACAAATTGCACGAACGAGCCAATGGCTACATCCAGATGGAAGAAATGTCCAAATTCCAGAATGAAGTCTTCCAAGCCAGACAGAAGCACGACAAGCGTAAAGCAAACACCAAGGCTGGTTTACACAAGTTGGAAAAGAGGCACAAGCCTGATAAGCGCCAACCTATCTCTAAAGGGCCTAGGTATGAGCTTTGCACACCCCTAACGGTCAGTCATACCATGATTCTCGAGGAAGCAATCTGGAGGTACCCATCTGGCTACCCTAGACGAAACCTCTGAGGTTGGGGTCAGACGCAACCAAATACTGCAGGTACCACCATGGTATTAGGCACAACACCGAAAACTGTTGGGCCCTGAAGGACAAAATCGAAGAGCTCATACATGCTAGGTACTTGGCCCAGTTTGTTAAGAGACCAAACAAGCACCAGGCATAAGCAAGACCTGGAGGACAAAGACAGAACAGGAACCAAACAAGAGTTGAGAAGCAAACAATAAAAAAAGCAGAAGATCGAGGCAGACAAAGACAATAACCACAACGGTGCGAGCGGCCACCTCCACCAGAATAAGAACCCGCCTAACACATCAAAGGTGTAATCAACATCATCGCTAGCGGCTTTTCCTATGGTGGACAGTCTTGAAAGCAGCACCTAGACGCTCTCCGGGACATCGGCATTAATTTTGTTGATGCACCCTTACAGCGAAGTCTCCCTCTTATCACCTTTATGGATAGGGACTTCAGGGGCATCAATCCCGTTAACCAAGACAACCCCTTGGTATTCTCCATTATTATAGCAAACTTCATGGTGTTCGGGGTCCTCATGGACTAGGGAAGTTCCGCTAACATCCTATACTGCTATATTGGAAAACCTTCCAGAGACTTGAGGTCTCATCTGACATGTCCATCCTTATGCCAGTCCACCGAACTGCTTTGCAAGTGAAAGTGTCAAGACTAGAGGCTACATGGACTTGATGACCACTTTCGGTCAGGGTAAGTTGTCCAGGAGCATCATCATTAGATATCTACTGGTTGACGCCGCCACATCATACTTTGCCTTAATTGGTAGTGTTGCAACCTACCCTTCGATGGGAGGGTGAAGGCCAAATAGATAGGCCAAAGCGTTCACCTCCAAGGGAGAAAATGAGCAAAGCCGCCACCAACGTTTATTCAAGGAAAACATTAGAAAAACCAAAAAGAGGCCTGCGAATTTTGAAAATAAGGGTTCAGGAGTTGTTTATGAATAGGGAAGGTATTAGCACCCCATGCACCCGTCACAAGGGACGAAAACCTTTAATCGAGGGTTCAAAAACGTGACTTCAATATTACTTATTTTTCCTTTTTACATATCTTTTTTTTTATTTTTTGGGGTCGACAAGAGGGCTGCCCTTGTTCCTATGTATCCTCAGGTGCGATGAGGGATTTAGACCTACGTAGTTCTTTAAGTCTGAATGCTTGTGTGTTAAATTGATTTTTTATGTTTTTGAAAGATTCATTTTAATTGTGAACAAAAAGTCGTTTAAGGCATTGGACCTTGAAACGATGTTTGAAATTTTGAAAAGTGGAGAGAATTGTTAAGGCGTTGGAACTTGAAATGATCTTTTAAATTTGAAAAACGGAGAGAATCGTTAAGGCGTTGGACCTTGAAACGATCTTAAGCGATATTTGATGAAATGAAGAAGTTTGGTTGTGAGTTGGTTTTATCTTGGTTTTGTTTATTAACTTTCCATCTCTTTAAAGACAACTTTACAACACTAGTGATCGGTTAAAATTGAACTTTATAAAGAAGAAGAGATTGTCGATGATAGATGAAGAAGATGAATATGCACAAAAAAACAAAGAGGGACCCCTAAGGGTACATAGATCACATTCAATCCTTAAAAAAAAAATACTAACCGACTGGTGCGAAGAACACCGAACAAGAAACAACGTAGGGACGATCATAGTCGCGATTCGATAGCGCCTCGGCTTTGTTTCCTCTTCTTTCTTCTTCTTCTTCTTCTTTCTCTCTTATCTCAATTCTCTCCACTTCTAACCCTTGGAACCTTTAAAACACCCCTAGGAAGCCTATTTATAGGCAAAGAGTCACTTTGGGGCCGTTGCAGCTCGCCCAGGCGAGCTGGGAATTAGTGCTGAAACAATGAGCTCGCCCAGGCGAGCTGGTTTCTTCACCATGAAGCTATTTGGTGGCCTAGGCGAGGCAGAGGCTAGCCTAGTGTTAGTCGTCTTATACGACTAACTTTTGTATAGAAAACATTTTTCAAAACTTGCATAGTTCCCCCAATTTATGGTTATTTTTTAGTGATTTTGTAAATAAATCTTGTTTTATTGTTAAAGCTGTCTCTAGAATATGTCCATTTGATTTAATGATGAAATATGTGCAATTTTAGGTGAAAAGGAGGCTAAATCATGAATAGCTAAAAGTGACAGTTGAGCTTAGCTCATCAGTGGGCTAAGCGCGCATCATTCGCTAAGTGCAGCTTCAGCGCGCTTAGCGCGATAGAAGAATCTAGCAAAGCATCAATATTAAGGCTGCGCGCTAAGCGCGAGATCAGTACGCTAAGCGTAGTAGTTGTCTTCAGCCAGGCTCAGCGCAGACTGGTGCTAAGCTTAAATCCACTTACTCGCACTAAGCGCGAGGGTGGCACTAAGCGCAACGTCGCGAATTCAGAGCCTATTTAAAGCCTGTCTTGTACAGAATTAGGGTACAACCTAATATACAACAGATTTTACAGAGAAGATTGGCATAGAATTCTAGAGCATACCATAGTGCCTATTTAGGGAAAAGAGCTCTGGAGGCAGCTAGAGGAACAGCTTTTGCAAAGATACCTAGGTTTTGTAATCTCATTATTGTTAGGGGTTTTTCTGTAATCGCTGGCTAAACACCCTTGTTGGGGATTTCTAAAGAACAACTGATGTAATTACTTTAATATCTAATTGATTGTGTTTCTTGTGTTCAATGCTTCTTTCAGTGCTTAAATTTTGTATGCTCTTGGTCTGATCACCTATTTGTGTGCATAGTTAGGTGACTTTAGCATCGGGAAATGTATTGTTGCCTTAGAACTTGATTGAAGCAGGATTAAAGCTTAGTCTTAAATGAGGGATCTGCAGATTCAGTTTTGGTTTTATGTATGTTGTTATAATAATGATGTTTGGTTTAAGTCTAGTCCAAGAAGAGGGATCTGAGGACAAAGCTTAGGCTAAATTAGTCTAAACTTTCATAAGCTATTTAAGCTGAGTCTAGTCCAACAAGAGGGATCTGTGGATGAAACTTGAATTGATTCAGTCTAACTAGGGATCGAGGTTTAGTAATTTAGGCTACAACATAGAACACAAAAGCATGATTGATTAGAGAAACATCTTTATATACATCAGCTGGTCTGTTAGAAAGACCCAACATCTTTACCTACTGCTGTCAATTTTACTTACTTGCATTTTTACTATTTTAATCTAGACTTAGTTTAATTTTGTTCCAAATCATCAATTATCAATGTTACTTTCAACAATGCCTTATTACTGAATTTAACCCTGTCTAAGACTAGTTCCTTGAGTTCGATACTCGGATTCATCCGTTTTAATTTTAAATACTTGACGATCTGGTGCGCTTTTCGTCAAACCGGATTTCCCTTGAATATATTTGTTTAAAGAAAAAGTGGACCAAAAAGTAACTGTAGGGGAAATCCAATAAAGTATTTATGGCGCCGTTGCCGGGGAACTAGATTCAAGAAGAGTTTAGTTTAGTTTTACGACATTGCTTTATATTTTTCTCTTTGATTCATTGATTCTTTTGTTCATATTTTAGTTACCGTACATTTATTGTTCTTTTGAACTGGATAATTGTTGTTCTATTTTCTTGTATGCAAAGAAGATCTACTGCAGGTGATTTGATTCCCATTGATTTGGAGATTAACGCCACCTGTAGAAGGCGCAATTCAGAGAGAATTAGAAATTTTTTGCAGGATTTAGAAGTAGCAGCAACTCCAGAAGAAGAACCTCGATCTTCAGAGGCATCTTCTAGTTTTCCTATTGCAGGGCATTCTCATATAGAACCTGTTGAAGACACAATCATGGTTGAAGAGCCAAGAAGAGTAACCCTGGAGGATTATTCAAGTTCTACTGTGGCACAATTTTTCACTAGTATTGCACAACCAGAAGTTCAAGTTCAGACAATTACATATCATCCTTCTTTGATATAGCTGATTCAAAATAATTTGTTTCATGGTCTACCTAATGAAGACCTTTATGCTCACTTGGCCACCTATATAGAGATATGCAATACTATTAGGTTGGCGGGTGTGCCTGCGGATGCAATCAGGTTGAGTTTGTTCTCATTTTCTTTATCTGGAGAAGCTAAGAGATGACTTCATTCTTTTAAAGGAAACAGTCTGAAGTCATGGGATGAAGTAGTAGAAAAGTTTTTAAAGAAGTACTTCCTTGAATCGAAGACTGCAGAAGGCAAAGCTGCCATCTCTTCCTTCCACCACTTTCCAGATGAATCGTTGAGTGAGGCACTTGAAAGATTTAGAGGTTTATTGCGGAAGACTCCCACTCACGGTTTTTCAAAACCAATACAGCTCAACATATTCATAGATGGGTTGAGACCACAATCTAAGCAGTTCTTGGATGCTTCAGCTGGGGGTAAGATCATAATGAAGGCCCCCAACGAAGCAATGGACTTAATTGAAAGCATGGCTGCTAGTGACATTGCCATTTTGAGAGACCGAGCCCACATTTCTACCAAGAAGAGCTTATTGGAGCTAACCTCACAGGATGCTCTGTTGGCACAAAACAAGTTGCTATCTAAGCAACTAGAGGCATTTACAAAAACACTCAGTAAGTTGCCAACTCAGCTTCATTCTGCACAAACTTCACATTCTTTTATTTTGCAGGTTGCAGGATGTACAATTTATGGTGGAGCTCATGAATCTGGATGTTGTATCCCTAATGAAGAGAAAATTGCACATGAAGTCTATTATATGGGAAGTCAGCCCAGTGGCAAAATCACCCTGGTAACCAATTTAACAGAGACCAGGGTGGTTCATCTACAAGGCCACAACAGCAGATGCCAAGTCTCTATGACCGAACAACGAAGCTGGAAGAGACTCTAGCTCAATTCATGCAAGTGTCAATGTCTAACCAAAAGAGCACCGAGTTTGCAATTAAGAATCTGGAAGTCCAGGTGGGCCAGCTTGCAAAGCAATTAGCTGAAAGACCATCAAACAACTTTACAACAAACACAGAGAAAAATCCTAAAAAAGAGTGCAAAGTTGTGATGACTAGAAGCAAAATGGCGATTCAAGCAGAGGAAAGTAGAGCTGATCAGAAGGTGGAGGGATTTAAACAACAGCTGGCTGATAAACTGGCGCTGGAACCGGTTGATGATTTAGTTGAACTTAAAGAAATTGTTGAGGAAGCAGAAGGTGATGAAGAAAGAGAGACACCAATAAAAGCAAAAGAAATAAAAGAAGAAGAAGAAAAAGAAAAAAAGTTGAAAAATGAAAAACAAAAAGAGAAGGTTGTTGAGATTGAGAAGAAGAAGGGCAAGAGTGAGGCTAACATAGAAAAGAAGAAAGAGGCTACTCCTATTGAATGCAAGGAGGTACCTTATCCGTTGGTACCCTCCCGGAAAGATAGAGAGCGACATTTGGCCAGATTTCTTGATATCTTCAAGAAACTGGAAATTACTTTGTCATTTTGAGAAACACTTCAGAAAATGCCCCTCTATGCCAAATTTTTGAAGGATATGTTAACCAAGAAGAATCGGTACATCCATAGTGACAAGATTGTTGTGGAAGGTAACTATAGTGCTATTATTCAACCCATTCTTCCACCCAAACACAAAGATCCGGGAGTTGTCACTATACCGTGTTCTATTGGTGAGGTTGCTGTAGGCAAAGCTCTCATAGACTTGGGAGCTAGTATCAATTTAATGCCTCTTTCCATGTGCCAACGAATTGGAGAGATAAAGATAATGCCCATACGCATGACCTTCCAGTTAGCTGACCGCTCCATCACAAGGCCGTATAGAGTCATTGAAAATGTTTTGGTGAAGGTTAAACACCTTATATTTCTAGCTGATTTCGTTGTCATAGATATAGAAGAGGATGCTGACGTTCCTCTTATTCTTGACCTCCCATTTATGTCTACTGCAAGCTGCATGGTGGACATAGGAAAGAAGATACTGCAAATGGGTATAGAAGATCAGAAGATCAACTTTGATTTGTTCCATGAGGACAAAGATCCCCCTAGCCAAAATGTTTGTCTTAAAGTGCATGTGATGGAGGAAAAGAGACCTAAGAAGAAGGTCCTTGAAGTAGGAACTCTGTTTGATCCTGGATAACAGGACGATGCGTCAAGCTAGTGATGTTAAAAGAGCACTTACTGGGAGGCAACCCAGCTTTTCTTTCCCTTTTCTATTTTTCATTCTTATCTCTTGCATGTGATTAGGATACCTTGCTTGTGATTGTGATTAATTTCAGTTTGTTTAGTAATGAACAAGGGGTTTTAAGCTTGTGTGAAGAGATAGACAGAAAAAGACTAAGAAATTTTTTTGCAATTGTTTATCCGCTAAGCACAGTCCTTGCGCCAAGCGCTCAGTCTTCACATGCTAAGCTAAGCTTGCTCGCGCTAAGCGCAAAGACCCCTGATTGGTTGGCTGAATAGTTTAGCTAAGTGCACATCATTGCGCTAAGCCCCCACATCTTCACTGTAATTGAACCTTAAGCAGTGGGCTTAGCGTGGATGATGCACTAAGCGCCACTTCTTCTCTGGAAAATTTTTATTGTAGCAACGCTAAGCGCGCTATCCTGCGCTAAGCCCCAGATCCATTCTATAAATTGAGTTTTTAAGTTGGGCTTAGCGGGCCAGGGAGCGCTATGCGCCAATCTCTTATGGTTTTTGAACTCTTGGAAGTGCGCTTAGCGCGCCTATTGCACTAAGCCTGAACTACTTTCTATAAGTTGAAGATTAATGGTACGCTAGGCCTCACATATCAGGCTTAGTGATCGAGGTTGTACCCGAATCAAATAAACATTAAAAATGCAGTATCTAGGAAGTGATCCTAGGTCGTCTCCCTACGAGCAATGGTCAACCAAACGTTCATAACAGATAGTAATAAAACAGTAATAAATTAGGGGGGGGGGGGGTTATTTGTTTTTGTAAATTAAACAGCAAGTAAATTTGAATTAGAAAATATTAGAATTAAAACACGTTGCTTCCCCTTGATTCACAAGCAAGTCTCTTATCCTAGGTTACGAGAATTTATCCTTTATCAGTTCAACCACTTAATCCAACCCTAAATTAAATTACTAAGTGAAATTTAACATAAGGCATTCATTATGTGATTAAGCAACACATACACCAATTAATCATGAACGATCATTAAGCATGAACGTAAATTAAGCACAGAGACAATTAATCAAGCACTGAGCATGCATGGATTACTAGCAAAAAATACAGAGTAATTGGTGAAGAGGAAAAACTGATCAGAATTTAATAGTAATAATAGAACCTCAAAGAGAGCTGTGCTTGATCCTCAAGAGAAAACAACGCTGGAGACTTAGCCTTCCATTAATCAGTAGAAAACGAAGAAAACTAGAATTATTCTTCCAAAATGAAAAGTGTCTAAAAGAAGAAGAGAAGCCTAAAACTAAAAACGAAAAAGGAGAGAGAGAAGAGAGGAGAGAGAGAAGAGAGAAGAGAGAGAGGCCTTAAACTAGAACCTTGGTGCTGTTATATATTTTTCAGCCCCAAAGCTTACAAATATGTTTTAAATCTAGGCCCATAAATAAAATCAAATCAAATCAAATCTAGATAAGATAAGATAAGATAAGATCTTGATGAAATAAGATCTAGATGAGATCAAATCTAAATAATATCTAGATAAGATAAAGTCTAGATAAGATAAAATTTGTAGAATAAAATAGTTTGCCCTCTTCAAGTCCAAACCCAATTCTGGATTCAAGCCGAATGCTTCATTAATTCTTGAAATTAGATTAAAAACATCAAATTAGCTGAATGGGCCCAAATAATAAAGCTGCCTATTTAATTTGACAATTAAGATTAATCAATACTTAAAATGGTGCAAAATGGGTTAAGAAATAGGAGAAAATAATGACACATCAAAACCCCCCATACTTAGCCTTTTGCATTCCTGGGCAAAATGAAATAAAGAACAAAATCCAAGGATATCAAAAAGAGAGAGACAAACATAAACATTTACATATTTATCAATGAACATCAAGGAATGAAAGGAATGAGTACATGAAGAGTTCCAAAGAGTCAATACATTTGTGAAAATCATCCAAGCAACCCAATCATGGAAAAATAGTTAATCAGCTCAAGAATGACAAGTGATAAAGCCTCACAAGATATACACTCTATCCCTCAAGTGTCTAGGCTACTGTTTACTCTCGAAGCACCCATGAAAACAAACACCACATAGACTTGGCAAAATTCTAAAATTGACAAACAACTTGGCAAACACATGCACATGAGGATCAAAAGGTCTTTAAAGGTTGTAATGGGGCCAAGGACAAGGTAGGGAAAAAATATGGAATAAGTAGTTAAATCCCAAAGGAATAGAGGAGCAGTGGGGAATAAGTGGAAATTACGCACAAGTAGTAAACCCAAACCCTCTAATATCAACAAAATCAACCAAGGCTCCTAAATCAAGTCCTCATAACATGACCTCATTTATTCAACTTCACTTCTTTTCTTCTTCTCTTTTTTTTTTCTCTTTTTTTTAACAGTACAAATTTGTAGTAATTGAATTTTTTTTATTTTTCATTTTTTTAACAGTACGAATTTGAAGATTAAAGCAAGAACTAGGCAATATATATATACATCAAACATGGCCAAAATAAAACATTAAGCATGGCCAAAAATCATATCTTCCAATGAAACATACCCCCCCACACTTATTCCCAAAACAATTCCAAAGCTCCAAAATTCCTTAAGGGTAAGGTGATATCATGGTTTTTCACTTAAGGCTTGTAATGAGCTTCAAAACAAAGAAAGGGGAACATAGGCTCAAGGGGCTATCAAAGGAATTAATTCAAGGTAAGTCCATTTGGCTAGAAGCTTATAAGAACAAAATTGTCTAAATCATTTCCAAATATGCATGTGAATTAGGAAGCATCAACAAGAATCAAGCCAAGGCTATTGTGCAAGCAATCAATAGGGCAAAACACATCAAAAGATTATGATGATGGATGGCTCAAATTCTCACAAAGGTAAACTTATCACTTTCAAATTGAGCTTTCAAAACTATCATGACATGTAGAGGAAAAACAAGGATTTCAAATCACAAAATGTCAAGAGACTTTTATTTTCAGAACAATTACCCATTTCTTGAACATATCCTATAATTCAAAGAAAAATATGCAAAGTTGTACATGCAAACAGAATTGACCTAAAATATTAAACTAGAAACCCAACAAAACTAACAAATTTAACACAAACAAAACTAGCAAAACTAGCAAAACCAAAACCAAAGAACACTCCCCCCATACTTAAACAACACATTGTCCTCAATGTAGCACAATTAAAAGATTAAAAGCAATCAAACTATCAAATAGAATCGGAAAAATGTAATAAAAGTAAAGAAGGAGATAGGAGAAAGAAAACTCCCTAAGTCATGGCGGAAAAGAAGTAAGCTGAAGTAAGGAGATCTTTTGAGCAAGGACAACCCCAATGTGTAATTGGATGCATCACACATTAGCTCAAATGGGGCTGTCCAATCAGGTGCCAGAATGATAGGGGTGGTAGTCACCGCACGCTTGAGGCAATCAAAAGCCTCTTTGCATTTATCATTAATGTCAAACTCCACCGCCTTTTGCAACAAGTTGGATAATGGAAGGGCTACCTTGCTAAAATCTCTTATAAAGCGCTTGTAGAATCCTACATGACCAAGAAAAGATCACACCTCTCGCACGCAAGAGGGGTAAGGCAATTGTGAAATAACAAAATTTTTTGCAGGATCTACTTCAATGCCCTTATTGGAAATAATGTGGCCTAAAACTATACCTTGCTCAACCATAAAATGACATTTTTCAAAATTTAGAACAAGGTTAGTTTCAGTGCATCTAGTCAAAACCTTTTCCAGACTATCCAAACAAACATCAAAAGAGGATCCACATACAGTGAAATCATCCATAAACACCTCTATGCAATTTTCTAAAAAATCACTAAAAATACTAATCATGCACCGCTGGAAGGTACCAGGGGCATTGCACAGGCCGAAAGGCATCCTCCTATAGGCAAAAGTGCCGAAGGGGCAGGTTCATTTGCGGATGAGGAAGATGTTGCTGGTTGAGGTCCTTGACACTGCTTTCCCGACCTCAATGTAATGACACTCACATTTTTGGGATTCTGGACAGATTGAGAAGGTAATCTGTCAGAATTTTGGGACTGTTGTTGATTTTACTGTGTAGCCAATTGTCCCATTTGATTAGTTAAGATCTGAATGGAGGCTCTAGTCTCTTGTTGAAACTGCATGTTTTGAATAGTCATTTGCCTCACAAGTTCTTCAAGGGAAGGTTGCGGAGGAGCCTCAACTGTTTGCTGTTTCTGGGGCTGTTGTTGTTGCTGCATTGGAGGAGGAACATATGGCTTGCTTGGACCAGCGTCATTCTGAAAAGGAGGGATAAACTGTTGTTGTTGTGGAGGGCTCGCCCATCTTAGATTTGGATGATTCCTCCAACCTGGATTGTATCTATTGCTTGAAAGGTCATAATTATTTTGTTGTTGTTGGTTTTGCTGTTGTGGAGGTCTATTATAAATGTTTGCAGCATAAGCTTCAGGTTGCTCATTGACTCCAGATTGCTGCAAAGAAGGACAAAGATCTGAATGGTGATCTGCAGAAGAACATAGACCACAGACTCTTGCAACAGGTGTAGATTTCTGATTCATGGCAAGCTGGGTTACTAGGTTGACCAAGGCATTAAGTTTTCCTTCAAGCTTTTTATTTTCAGTAGATGAAGATGAATCTGTGGCCACCTCATTGACTCCTCTAAGGACAATAGCATCATTTCTTGCATTGAATTATTGGGAGTTGGAAGCCATCTTCTCAATTAAATTTCTGGCTTCAGCAGGGGTCATGTCTCCAAGGGCTCCACCATTGGCAACATCTATCATACTTCTCTCCATGTTACTGAGTCCTTCATAAAAATATTGGAGGAGAAGCTGCTCAGAAATCTGGTGGTGAGGACAACTGGCACATAGTTTCTTGAATCTCACCCAGTATTCATATAAGCTTTCTCCACTAAGTTGCCTAATGCCTGAAATGTCTTTTCTGATGGTAGTGGTCCTAGATGCAAGAAAGAATTTCTCCAAGAACACCCTCTTAAGGTCATCCCTGCTGAAAATGGACTTGGGAGCAAGGTAGTGTAGCCAATCTTTTGCCACTCCCTCCAAAGAATGAGGAAAAGCCTTTAGAAAGATATGACCTTCTTGGACATTAGGGGGTTTCATGGTGGAACAAACAATATGGAACTCCTTAAGATGCTTATAAGGATCTTCACCTGCAAGACCATGAAACTTAGGCAGCAAATGTATTAGTCCAGTCTTGAGAACATATGGAACACCCTCATCAGGATATTGAATGCACAAGCTTTCATAAGTGAAATCAGGTGCAACCATCTCCCTAAGAGTCCTCTCACGAGGTGGAGGTTGAGCCATATTCTCAGTATAAAAATTAGTAGTGGAATGCTCAAAATCAGAATATTCAGAATCACCCTCAAGAGAATGCTCACAATGCATAGAATAACCAGGATGCACACTATGCCTAACTAATCTATGAAAGTTTCTATCTATTTCAGGATCAAAGGGTTGTAAATCACCTGGATTGCCCCTAGTCATGCACTATATGCAACAAATAATGTGTTTCTCAATAAGCACCTAACAAGGGGGTAAAACTACAACTATACTCAAACAATATCAAAATGATTTGAAATTTTGTGAGGAACACCCTAAAATCATGAAAAGATAGCACAAAAAATTTCAAACAAAATTCAAAGTCTAACTATGGAAACTGCCTAAGGAAGGTATAGAAAAATAGAACAATAAAACTTGAAAAAAAAACTTAGTAAACAGGAGATTTTGGCTAGTTAGAGACCTCAACCAAGCTCCGCTGGGTTGCCACGGTATGGGAAATTTTTTTCTACCCCAAATAAATATAAAATAATAGTCGTTCTGATACCCGAAGCAAAAGTTATGACTGTTTTAAGTTTTGCTAAAAATAAGTTCTCAATTTTTTTTTGAATATCTCAAATCCAGCCACACCAAGTGTTCCTGGTATTTTTCACACAAAATAAGAGTCAAAATAACTTCCCACACAAAAATTCAGCCAAAAATAACGACCCTAACTATCAAAACAAAAATTGCCAATTAAATTATAAACGGTCGTCGCTAATTCAGTTGCTAATGTAATGCTGTGTGAACAGTAACGCATAATCAGTCTCTAATTTCGTCGCTAAGCATTATTCACAGCAAAACAATAAACTGAAATAGGGGTACTACTAAATTGCAAAACAAAACATCAAATAAAACAGAATACCACACTAACACAACACGAACACACTAAACAAAAGACGTAAACGTATAACAACTGAACATAAAACACGAATCACTAGCTATTATGAACCTTTGGCCCACTGCTCCCCGACAACGACGCCAAATTTGATCGAGGCCGTACCCGAATCAAATAAACATTAAAAATACAATATCTAGGAAGTGATCCTAGGTTGTCTCCCTACGAGCAATGGTCAACCAAACGTTCATAACAGATAGTAATAAAATAGTAACAAATTGGGGGGGGGGGTTGTTTGTTTTTGTAAATTAAACAGCAAGTAAATTTGAATTAGAAATATTAGAATTAAAACACGTTGCTTCCCCTTGATTCACAAGCAAGTCTCTTATCCTAGGTTACGAGAATTTATCCTTTATCAGTTCAACCACTTAATCCAACCCTAAATTAAATTATTAAGCAAAATTTAACATAAGGCATTCATTATGTGATTAAGCAACACATACACCAATTAATCATGAACGATCATTAAGCATGAACGTAAATTAAGCACAGAGACAATTAATCAAGCACTAAGCATGCATGGATTAATAGGAACAAATACAGAGTAATTGGTGAAGAGGAAAAACTGATCAGAATTTAATAGTAATAATAGAACCTCAAAGAGAGCTGTGCTTGATCCTCAAGAGAAAACAACGCTGGAGACTTAGCCTTCCATTAATCAGTAGAAAATGAAGAAAACTAGAATTATTCTTCCAAAACGAAAAAGTGTCTAAAAGAAGAAGAGAAGCCTAAAACTAAAAACGAAAAAGGAGAGAGAGAAGAGAGGAGAGAGAGAAGAGAGAGAGGCCCTAAACTAGAACCTTGGTGTTGTTATATATTTTTCAGCTCCAAAGCTTACAAATATGTTTTAAATACAGGCCCATAAATAAAATAAAATAAAATAAAATCTAGATAAGATAAGATAAGATAAGATCTAGATGAAATAATATCTAGATGAGATCAAATCTAAATAATATCTAGATAAGATAAAGTCTAGATAAGATAAAATTTGTAGAATAAAATAGTCTACCCTCTTCAAGTCCAAGCCCAATTCTGGATTCAAGCCCAATGCTTCATTAATTCCTGAAATTAGATTAAAAACATCAAATTAGCTGAATGAGCCCAAATAATAAAACTGCCTATTTAATTTGACAATTAAGATTAATCAGTACTTATAATGGTGCAAAAAGGGTTAAGAAATAGGAAAAAATAATGGCACACTTAGTGCATATTGCAGAAAATTTTGTGTTGCAGAAAGCGCTAAGCGCAACCTGTTGTGCTAAGCCCCAAATACTCATTGGACCTTACAACTTCAAGTTGGGCTTAGCGCGAGGCTAGGCTAAGCGCTTGGGTTTTAAACTCAAACGTCACGTGGGCACGCTAAGCGCGCCATACGAATTTCAGTTTTTAAAAATCAAAGGCAGAGGCACTTTGGGTGTTACTTTGCACCTTCCTAACCTTAAGCAACTGTGTACTTTCTGCTACGTGTGTACTGCTTGTCTGCATCTTCTTTGCTTCATTTCAATAACAATCCAAGTAAGTTAGTTCTTTTCTATTTCCATTTTTCATTTTTCAAACCTTAGGATAAATGACTTCTTGTTTTCTTAGTTGTATGGTTTTAGGTTAAGGTTATTAGTTTTAGGGTTAGTCAATGTAGGATGTTAGGTAACTTAGAAGCCCATTAGGGGCAATGTGGCTGAAAGGGGTGAAGACCCCTGTGGTTCTGTTTGGAAATTGCGATGAACGCGCTAAGTGTGCCTGCGGCGCTTAGCCTGTTCATCGCAACTGTTAAAATTTTGGATTTCCAGATGAACGTGCTAAGTGGACCATGTCGCGCTAAGCGCGTTCATCCCTACTGATGAACGTAAGGGATGAGCCCTCTAAGCGTGTCTGTGCGCTAAGCGGGACTAGTGTTCAAACATTAAGATTTTGAGAATTTTGTTCAGCGCTAAGCCTGACCTGTCAGGCTAAGTGCCACGTTGATTCTGTAAGTTTTCCTTTGAATAAGGCTAAGCGCGTCTGTGTGCTAAGCCCTTGTTTTGTGTTGAGCTGAGCGCCTTGCTGTGCTAAGCTCAACTCCCTCACTATCTTTTAAGTTTTAGTGATTAGGCTAAGTGCACCCTGTGCGCTAAGCCTTGGTGTTATTCTGATGAGGTTGAGCTAAGCGCGCCATGCTGCGCTCAGCTCAAACTCTCTTATGTTTCGAAAATTGTAGACTTAGGCTAAGCTCAGCTGTGCGTTAAGCCTATTCTGCAAAAAAATATTTTATGTGTCTTCAGGCTAAGCGCCAGTCTGCTGCGCTTAGCGCCTGAGTAAAATTTCATAAGGCGCGCTAAGCTGAACCTGCTGCGCTAAGCGCCTAGTCAAAATTTTAGTTTTGTTTTTATGTTTTTGTGAAAATAACCTGTGCTAATCTCTTGTGTTTTGTCTTATATTTTGCAGATGGCATCCAAGAAAAGGAAAGCTCCTTCTACACTTACCCATGCCAGATTTGATAGATCTAGGTTCACATCCCAAGAGGCTTGGGAGAGGTATACAAACATTATGGTGCCTCGAAAACTACTACCGAAGAGGAATGTGGTAGTTTATCACACTCAGTTTGACGAGTTCAAGGAGGAAACTCAAGAGAAGAGATTGGGATGAGAAGTTAACTAATTTTGCTAACAATAGCATAGATATTGCTATTGTGAAGGAATTTTATGTGAACCTCTATGACCCCAAGGATAAATCACCTAAGCAGGTAAGGGTGAGAGGTCACTTGGTGAAATTTGATGAGGATACTTTAAACACATTTCTGAAGACCCCAATCATTTTGGCATATATTAAGAAGAACGGTTGGAATCTTGATGATCCAATAGTGACATTTATAGGGCCAAGGAAGGCCAGGGGTAAGAGATCAGAGGTCCCCACTACTTCAGTAGCACCAGAGACACTAGCTCCTTCTTCTTCCACAGCTCTAGTACCTCCCATTCAGACTCCAGTTATTCCTCCTACATCTACTCAGATACCACTTCCAGCTCTTTCATATGCAGGACCATTAAACTTTATATTTACACCTCAGATGCTTCATTCCATGCTCCAGAGCTTACACAGGGGGCAATCCATTATCATGCAGAGCCTCCAGGGCTTGGGCTTGCCATCCATCATGAGCATGGATGAGTTTGATGTGCAGGTGGCCTGGCCAGGAGCTCAGCCTTCTCCTTTTGGAGGGGATGGGGCCTCCACAGCCCAGGAGTCTATTCCTGAGGAGCCAGCAACAGTAGCAGCAGAAGGGGAGGATGAGCTCACCCCTCCTGAGCCCTTTTATTTTGATCCAGGTGAACATATGGCTCAGGAGGAGGAGACTTCCACAGACCAGATCCCGGAGCCATCCTCAGTACCCATACCTGATGATGCTATACCATCTGCACAAGCATATGAGCTAGAGCAGCCTATCCCTCAGGATTCACCAACTGCTCAGGTGTTAGATCTTAATGAGCATACAAAGGAGCAACCACAGGAGCAGGACATTTAAATTTGTGCATTTTGAACATTTTAGTTTATTTCTCAGTTATTTTATGATTTATTTTCAGTTATTTTAATTTCATTTTTATGTTTCAGTTCTTTAAATTTCAGTTATTTAAATTTCAGCACTTTGAGTTGTTTGCTTGTACAAAAAGCGTGTTTGAATAGTGAACTGATTGAAAATGATATGCAGTGGTTTTTTTTGTATGAAATGAGTGTTTGAGAATGATTTGAATGAGCAATTGTATGAATTGGAATGATTAGATAATTGTTTTGATCAAGCTTGTATCCATTAGAAGAGAATGAGCATTTGATTGAAATTATGACTGAAAATGTTAGTCAGTTTGTCAGATTGATTATGAAGGAATGCATTGACCATATCCCGATGAGAGTGTGATCCTTAAATTTTGAGAGAAACTACCATAATTTAGTACTAATTTTTGCGTGAATCTCTGAAGTATGGACTGAATGCATGAAATTGAGGATGATGAAGGCCATGTTTGATTGTGATAGCCACTTAGCCAAAAAGCTGACCACATGCTTGAATGATTTATCCTTTGCACCCAGTTTGAGCTGAATGAATTATTGATTGATTGAACCCTGAGCCTATACAGTGTTATCTCCTGCTACTTTGGCTTAGGTTGTAGGAGAGCATCATCCATAGGAAGCGTGGTTCAAAGCAAATTTGTCCCAAATTTGGGGGAGTAATTATCACGGTAAATTTGTTCCAAATTTGGGGGAAGCACTGGGTAAGAATTGAAATGGTCAAAGTAAATAGCATACACACACTATTTCTGTATATCTTGTGTCAAAAAAAAAAACTGTAAGTACAAATGAAATTAATAAGTGTGTATGCTGCAAAATAATGAAATGAAGTTGAGTGCCTAAATAAAAGGCAAGTATGGGGAGTGAATGAATGAAAAAGTGAAGGTTTATCTATGGATGAATGCTCTCCTAGAACCTAAGCTTTTGAATCCTAGAAAAACCATGATTTTGTTGGCAACCTAACCCCATTACAAGCCTAGAAAGTCCTTCAGATTCATTTTGTGTGTTCATTGCTATATGATATGAGATGAAATGCAAAGGTTGGGACTTGTGTTAGTTATTTATGATGGAATGAGCCTAAACACTTGAGCTTGAGTGAAACAATGACTGTGAGGTTTTGGTTGATGATCCTTCCTCGATTTCTACCATCCTTACTAGCTTATTTCAGTTGTGACTCTAATGTGTATGTTCCTATCTTTGAAAAGCTGCATGTTTGTGAAAATCAATTTAATGAAGCAGTCCATGATATTCAGTTCATATGGTTGAATTTATTTGTGAAACAAGCACCATTTTGAGTGACCATTGTAGCTTGTCACTTGAGGATAAGTGAATTGTTCTTTCTTTGCTTGAGGACAAGCAAAACTATAAATTTGGGGGAGTTTGTTAGTCGTCTTATACGACTAACTTTTGTATAGAAAACATTTTCCAAAACTTGTATAGTTCCCCCAATTTATGGTTATTTTGTAGTGATTTTGTAAATAAATCTTGTTTTACTGTTAAAGTTGTCTCTTGAATATGTCCATTGGATTTAATGATGAAATATGTGCAATTTCAGGTGAAAAAGAGGCTAAGTCATGAAGTGCTAAAAGTGACAGTTGAGCTTAGCTCATTAGTGGGCTAAGAGTGCATCATCCGCTAAAGGCAGCTTCAGCGTGCTTAGGGCGACAGATGAATCTGGCAGAGCATCAATATCAAGGTCGCACGCTAAGTGCGATATTAGTGCGCTAAGCGCAGCAGTTGTCTTTAGCCAGGCTCAGCGCATGACTGGCGCTAAGCTCAAATTCACTTACTCGCGCTAAGCGCGAAGATGGCGCTAAGCGCAACGTCATGAATTCAGAGCCTCTTTAAAGTCTGTCTTGTGCAGAATTAGGGTACAACCTGATATACAACAGATTTTACAGAGAAGATTGGCATAGAATTCCAGAGCACACCACAGTGCCTATTTAGGGAAAAGAGCTTGGAGGCAACAAGAGGAGCAACTTTTGCAGAGATACCTAGGTTTTGTAATCTCATTATTGTTAAGGGTTTTTTTGTAATGGCTGGCTAAACACCCTTGTTGGTGATTTCTAAAGAACAGCTGATGTAATTACTTTAATATCTAATTGATTGTGTTTCTCGTGTTCAATGCTTCTTTCAGTGCTTAAATTTTGTATGCTCTTGGTCTGATCACCTATTTGTGTGCATAGTTAGGTGACTTTAGCATTGGGAAATGTATTGTTGCCTTAGAACTTGATTGAAGCATGATTAAAGCTTAGTCTTAAATGAGGGATCTGCGGATTAAGTTTTAGTTTTATGTATGCTGTTACAATAATGTTGTTTGGTTTAAGTCTAGTCCAACAAGAGGGATTTGAGGACAAAGCTTAGGCTAAATTAGTCTAAACATTCATAAGCTATTTAAGCCGAGTCTAGTCCAACAAGAGGGATCTGAGGATGAAGCTTAGTTTAAGTTAGTCTAAACCTAGGAGGGCTGTCTAAATTGGGCCTAGTCCAACAAGAGGGATCTGAGGACAAAGCTTGGATTGATTCAGTCGAACTAGGGATCGAGGTTTAGTAATTTAGGCTACAACATAGAACACGAAAGCATGATTGATTAGAGAAACATCTTTATATACATCAGCTGGTCTATTAGAAAGACCCAACATCTTTACCTGCTGCTGTCAATTTACTTGCATTTTTACTGTTTTAATCTAGACTTAGTTTAATTTTGTTCTAAATCATGAATTATCAATGTTTCTTTCAACAATGCCTTATTTCTGAATTTTACCCTGTCTAAGGCTAGTTCCTTGAGTTCGATACTCGAATTCATCCATTTTAATTTTAAATACTTGACGATTCAGTGCGTTTTCCGAAAAACCGGATTTCCCTTGAACATATTTGTAGAAAGAAAAAGTGGACCAAAAAGTAAATGCAGGGGAAATCCAACACCTAGGTGAGCTAGGGTCCAGGAAAACCAAGGAAATGACCCTTTTGCCCCATTTTTTTTGGTATTTTTTGCATTCTTGATCAAAATACTGATTGATCATCTGTTTCACACTATAATTGACATTCAACACCGTAAATCAACTAGCAAGGATCAAAAGATCAACAAACGATAGTCCCTGGACGAAATTAGGGCATGACAATTACCCTTCGTTACTTATCTTTTATTGGAAATAAAAGGGCAGTAAAGATAAGGACACTAATTTCGTTCGAGCGACCTTGTTATTCGACCGAGCAACTGGTGAAAACCAAGGAAGTGAAACCGAAAAAACAAGAGGACATTGAAGTCTTACAAAATGTAAAATGGGGGATATTGAAGTCCTGTAGAGCAGAAGACATTTCAAGTTTTTTTTAAACATAGAAACAGAGGACGTTGAGTCCTAAGAAGCACAAAGGCAAGGACATTGAGTCCTATAAGGACGAGGACACTGAGTCCTATGAAAGACAGAAGATGTTGAAGTCTTATAAAGTGTAAAAGACAGAAGACATTAAATTCCTTGTAAGTGTAAATGACTAAAGACATTGAAGTCTTTGAAATGTAAATGAAGATATTGTAGTCTTTTGAAAGCGTAAATGACTGAAGACATAAGTCTTTGAAATGTAAATGACAGAGGACTTTGAGTCCTATGAAAGCATAAAGATAGAGGACTTTGAGTCCTATGAAAGATAAAGACAAAGGACTTTGAGTCCTATGAAAGCATAAAGATAGAGGACTTTGAGTCCTATGAAAGATAAATGTGAGGACTTTGAGTCTTATGAAAGATAAAAGCGAGGGCTTTGAATCCCGTGAAAGATTAAAGTGAGGACTTTGAGTCTTATGAAAGATAAAGGTGAGGACTTTGACTCCTATGAAAGATAAAGGCGAGGACTTTGAGTCCTATGAAAGATAAAGGCGAGGACTTTGAGTCCCATGAAAGATAAAAGTGAGGCCGTTGAGTCCTATGAAACAAGCCAATAGGCACTAGTACCAAAGGGCTCAACCTTATGAGAAAGTAAGAGGTTAATGCAAAAGATTTTGAATCATGAAAATTGTGTAATGCTCATGACATTCTCTCCTATTTTTGTGATGTTGATTTGATTTTTTTTTTTGCTTTTTTCCTTTTTGTGGAAAACACAGATTGACTGTCTCTTTCTGAAAGACGTGAGAATTCATGCAACCTCATTCTATTTTTTCGCAAATCTCTTCGGGGACTCCCTCAAAGTGTATGTTTTGTTTGATTTAGTCACTTGACTATTTTGGAGTGATGATAATAGAGTCATTTGACATTTAATCAATAAATTGAAATATTGATCATAGGGTTCACACCTTTTTTTTTGTTTTAAAACCTTCTATTATTCTACATAGTAAGGAAACATAAGGCTTTGGAATCGATCGTGCGCCCCATTGAAGGATGGCAATGGATTGTTACACTTTGGTATGTGACCAAGTGAAACTTTCCTGATTTAAAGTCATAGAGTGATGCCAAGGGTCTGTCGATCCCACTAAAACTTGATGACATGGGCGGATCCCGAAAGAATTTATACAACAAAGGCCACCCTTGGATTCAAAAGGAATCCTAAGGCATTTGCATGTATCCTACTATCAAAATTGTCTTTGGGCATCTTCCATGAGCTCCTGGTCAAATGAGTTTTCTTCTCAAATGTGCAAGTGCAAACCTCAGGGTTTTTTATATATATATTTTTTTCCAACAATCACAAGCGTGTGCAGGTTCCATTCCAGAATCAAATTTTAAAAGCAAAATTAGTCATTCCTCGATCCACATGGGCTTTATTGGGCTTGTAATGTGGTCAGGGGTAAGAAGGCTATGAAAAAAAAGATTAGAGAGGCTCAAATAGTGTTTAAGGGTTATATTGAGTAAGAACCTCGAGAGCGTTGCTTGGACTTTTACTTATTTCAACTTTTGGGTTGGGATCTATTCCTTTTGTCTTATACATTAATCCTTATTGCACTTTTCTGTCTTCCTTGTAAAATTTGGACAACTTTTATCTCTCTTTTTCTTCACTCGCCTTTGTCGGATTTTATTTTCTTTTTCTTTACATTGTTGCCCAACTTCATGCATGTGTAGTTTGCATTGCTCTTGCCACTGATTTAGCGGTGGTTCCTACTTGGAGTTTCTATTTTGTTTAAGTTGTTTTTTGTGTTGTTTTTAGAAAACCAATATGCTTTGGCTCGAAGGGGGTAGCAATGGATAAATTAGTGTTTGGGATGTTGAAACACGACCATGTGTCATTTCAAATCTTGATTAGATACTTTTACCGTTTGGATTTTGGGACCAAACCTCTGATAAACATGCTCCTGATTGTTTTTTGCTCCCTTTTTATTTTTTATTAACCCTAATTTAATCCTTGGCCGCCCTTTCGGGTTTTTGACCTACCGGATGAGAATTTTGATCTGCCCCTAGGTTCGCTTGAGGCTCATGCATGGTGCCTCTCATTGCCCCAGTGTAGGGCTCTGAGGTATCTATTGTTGGCTTTTGTCATGACCTTGTAGCAAGGAAAAATGAAAGAAAATGTGCAGGTTCTCGAAATGAATTTTCAAGGACGAGAAATATTTAAAAGATTTTCAATTGATAGATTAAGTCGAATGAATCTTGTTCTTGATGACTCAGCTTTCTCTCAAAAAGATAACTTTTAAGAACGATTAAATGAGGTCACATGAATGTCTGTACTTCTTATTTATGATTTGAAATGTGGTCAATCAAACATTTTTTTTACTCATCGTTTACGGCACCCCACCAAACGTGGAGAACTAGTAATTTCCAATTGAACAGACTTGGAGATCAACTCAGGAGCGCATGTCACTTGAGCAAACAAACCAACGACTTACATTCAAATTCCAGTGAAAGTTAAATAAGCAAAGATGTAATTGTGAGAGAATGAGAGACAAGGACATCTAATGTATCCATTTTATTAGCACTGTGACTGTTGTTTACAGTAATGGCATAAACCTGAAAATCCTAATGAGTCATTGAAGACATCTAACAACAACCTTTAAATTTCCCCAAGCATCATACATAGCATCGCTTGATGACATCAGAATTCACGAGCGATTCTCCTCCTCAAATCTCAACCAGCTTGCATCAATCAAACTTTGCACCTTATGTTTCAAGGTCATACAATGCTTAATGGAATGCCCCAAAACTCCTCCATGATAAGCACATGTTGCATTCAAGTTGTATCCTCGGGAAAATGGAGGTTGAGGAATCTTTGCTGGGATTATGGCTACCATTGCATTATTGAGTAGATATGGGAGTAAGTTAACATATGACACCAGAATTGGGGTGAATCCTACAAGCTTCTTTTCTGGAAAATTCCTTCCCTGGTTGGTGTTTTGGTTCATGTTAAGGGTGGTGTTTGGTATCGGATGTGTGGTAGGCGGGCTTTGTGGCTGATTTAGGGGTGGCCTTTGTGGATGATTGGGTGTTCTTGACTGATAGGGTGGTGGGTAATGAGAAGGGCTGATATTGGATGAGTATTAATATTGTTGAGCTGGTGGGAAATTTGGCCATGTAGGAGCGGTAGTCACAACATGGGTTCCTCCCTCCTTTTTATTCTCTCCATTTGCCCCAGGCTAGCTATTCATCAAAGTAGGATAATCAAATTTGCATCTTCTCAAACCCACTTCAATCCTTTCGCCAACAAACACTAAATCTATGAAGCTTGAAGGCATGTAACCCACCATCTTCTCATAGTAAAACACCAGTAACGTGTCCACTATCATTGTTATCATCTCCCTCTCCATCAATGGGGGCTCTACTTGAGTTGCCAGATCCCTCCACCTTTGGGCATATTCTTTGAAAGATTCATGCTCCCTCTTACACATGTTTTGTAGCTGCATTCTATCCGGAGCCATATCAGAATTATACTGATACTGCCTAATAAAGGCAACCATTAGGTCTTTCCAAGAACGGACTCGGGAAGACTCCAGATTCGTGTACCAGGTGATGACTGCCCTAGTAAGACTTTCTTGAAAGAAATGCATCAACAATTTTTCATCTTTTGCGTATGCCCCCATTTTCCTATAGTACATCTTCAAGTGATTCTTGGGGCAAGTAGTCCCCTTGTACTTATCGAAGTCCGACACCTTGAACTTCGGAGGAATGACCACATTAGGCATTAAGCACAACTCTTCCATGTCGGCAAAGGCATAATTTCCGCCTCCTTCAATGACCTTCAGCCTTTCTTCTATATGATCAAAATTTTTCCTTTTCTACCATGGCAGGAGGTAGTCTTTCCACCGCAAAATGTAAGGGTTGTGGTTGTGAGCGATACTGAGGGTCTCCCAAAGTGTTTGGCAGGGGTATGCCACCAAATGCCTGCCCCTCAGTGGCTTATCCGAGGTGAGGCTCGGAGTCGGCTAGAGGGTGGTCTCGGGGTACTTCATGTGTCTCCCCCATGGGTTGAGAGACCTATGCCTATCCAAATTGGGGTTGTTGGCCTTCAATGAGTATGGGAGTGGAGTTATCGATGTTCTCATCGGGAGTGTGTGCAACATTGGGTGGTGTATAGTTGGGAGGCAAGCCATATGGTGGGAAGGAATGCTTGCTTTGGACCTGCACAAAATGGGGGCCACCCGTACTTCCCAATGCTTTGCCTTCTTGACCTACCATGTCCGAGGCTGGTGATTTACTTGGTTGAGGCTAGATGGGTGAGTCAGGTCCACCTCAATGGCGGTACTTGCGGCAACGACTATAGCCGTGTTGACCTCCATCATTTTTCTCATACTCATCATGGCTTCCATCATTGTGGTCATTTGCTCTTTCATGGCCTCCATGTCGTCCTTTATATGCTCTTGCACCTCCTCTATTTCACTCATTACTCTAGCTTTGGCACGCGTTTGGTAAGGGCGCCGTAAAATGTGTTCTTTCCTTAGGATTACAATGATTACGATTCTAATTTCAAGGAAAGAATGAAATGAGCAATGCAACCAAATGTGAAAAGAAAAAAAGCATGGATGTATGTGAATAATATATTGTTGAAGTATTGCAAGTTTTACACAGGACATTCAGTAGAACATAGGGTTGAATCAATTCAGATTTTCATTAAAGCAACATGGTTCATCACATCTTGTTAGAGTCAAAGTGAAACTGGAAATAAAACATGGACATCAATAGTCCTTAATTTTGTAAATTATTTAGCTCAAACATGTGTTGATAGTAGCCGAAGAAGCTATGTAAACTCAATCCATCTTCTGCCCCAACTTTGCAAGCTGGTTACTTCCATACTTGAACTTGACTTGATGAAAACCTTTTCTTAAAAGCATGTGCTTGGTTCAACCCTATGTTCACAAGAATAGAAATTTTGATTGTCAATACTTCGACAACCTATCATAGAGATGAATGATTAGGGCATACTCATGCTATAAACACATGTAATTATGAGATTGACATGAGATGTCCAAAGAACCATCCTTTCCTAGTTAACAATGCATTAGGTACAATATTCACGTGATTTTCAATCATTTTTCAAGAGAAATGAGCATATAATCCAAACATGATTTGTTTATAGCTATCATCATGGTACCCAACACATGTAACTAAGAATGCGGTGTAAACTTTCATGCTTCATTGTGACTTTCTTTCTGTTCCTTTTTTTATTTTTTTGTGTTTGTTTTTTTTTTTGGAAAATGCAAGACATGAGCAATTGTGTGTCAAGATCATGCATGAGTGAACATAACACGCGGACGATGAAAATATAATCTATATAATTGGCAAAACAAAAGCATGCCAAATGAAGATGTATGATAACACAATGACTTATGCAAATGCAATGCATGAATATGATAAATGATAAATGCAGGAATGATATGTCCATTATGATGCCATGAAGATATGCATGATGTGATCAAGGAACAAGCCAGAGTGAGTTTGCTATGTGCCCCCTAATTTAGGAATCTAATGGAAAGGATCCAAAAGTCCACTTCTAGTGATAACTCCCAAGGGTACTTTCATGTAACCTTACCAGTCTCTAGAGATATCATCCTCTTAGATAATACATTGTGGCGATAGGGACTATCAGCGATAATGCATCACCAAAAGAGGAAAACTCTATGAGGATTCACTGTTATCAAGCGAGTCAGAGACCTAGCATGACCACAGATAAACCTCCACTCCCTATGGCTCACATAGACCCGGGTATAGGGCCTAATATCTCAACGTGTGTGCAAAGGTGTAGGTGCCATGTGTGCATAGGAAAAAAAATATTTCTAACTACGAAGGTAATAGAGAGATAGACACATACCAAACACAATAACATCGCAAAGGTTATACACAAATATGGACAAAACAAAAGATAAAAGATAAAAAGGGAACATAAATAAAGAAGAAGTCACGATAAAACATTGCACATTGATTGAACGACTTAACTTTCTAACACATCCCCAATGGAGTCGCTATTTGTCGCAACCTACCCTACGACAGGACGGTGAAGGCAAAAAAGGATAGGCCAAAGCGTTCGTCTCCAAGGGAGAAAACGAGCGGAGTTGACACCAACATTTATTCGAGGAAAATGTTAGAAAAATAAAATAGAGGTCTGTGAATTTTGAAAATAAGGGTTTGGGAGTTGTTTACGCATAGGGAAGGTATTAGCACCGCATGCGCCCGTCGCAAGGACGACAACCTTTAATCGAGTGTGCAAAAACGTGACTTCAATATTATTTATTTTCCCTTTATATATATATATATATATATATATATATATATATATATATATATATATTGGGGTCAACAAGGGGGTTGCCTTTGCTCCTATGTATCCTTAGGTGCGATGAGGAATTCAGACCTACGTAGTTCTTTAAGTCTGAATGCTTGTGTGTTAAATTGATTTTTTATATTTTTGAAAGATTCATTTTAATTGCAAACAAAAAGTCGTTTAAGACGTTGGACCTTGAAATGATGTTTTAAATTTTGAAAAGTAGAGAGAATCGTTAAGGCGTTGGACCTTGAAACGATTTTTTAAATTTGAAAAGCGAAGAGAATCGTTAAGGCGTTGGACCTTGAAACGATCTCAAGCGATATTTGATGAAATGAAGAAGTTTGGTTGTGAGTTGGTTTTATCTTGGTTTTGTTTACTAACTTTCCATCTCTTTAAAGACAACTTTACAACACGAGTGATCGTTTAAAATTGAACTTTACAAAGAAGAAGAGATTTCCGATGATAGATGGAGAAGATGAATATGTATAAAACAACAAAGGGGGACCCCCTAAGGGTACATAGATCACATTCAATCCTTAAAAGATAAAAACTAACCGACTAGTGCAAAGAACACCGAACAAGAAATGACGTAGGGACGATCACAGTCGTGATTCAGTAGTGCCTCAGCTTCGTTTCCCTTTCTTTCTCTCTTCTCTCAATTCTCTCTACTTCTGACCCTTGGAACCTTTAAGACACCCCTAGGTCACCTATTTATAGGCAAAGGGTCACTTTGGGGCAGTTGCAGCTCGCCCAGGCGAGTTGAGACTTAGTGCTGAAGCAATGAGCTCGCCCAAGCGAGCTGGAGCTCGCCTAGACTTAGTGCTGGTTTCTTCACCATGAAGCTATTTTGTGGCCCAAGCGAACCAGAGGATAGCCTGGGCGAGCTAGGGTCCAAGAAAATGAAGGAAAATACCCCTTTGCCTCCCTTTTTTTTGGTATTTTTTGCATTCTTGATCAAAGCAATGAATGATCATCTATTTCGCACTGTAACTTGCATTCAAAACCTAAGTCGACTAGCAAGGATCAGAAGATCAATGAACGATAGTCCCCGTATGAAATTAGGGTATGAAAGACACTCAACGAGCTTGGAGCCATAGTCTCCACGCCCCATCTAACAATGAAATTCCCTACATTAACAGGAGAGATTGTAATCGTCAAAGTTGACCAAAAGCAAGCACGCTAGTTGTTAGTCATCATTTAGAACTAACTTTTGTCTAGAAAAGTGTTACAAAATGTTTGTCTTTTCCCCAATTTATTGTTCTTTTTGTAGGTTTGTACATATTTTTAGGTTTAACTTAATTTTGTTCATTAAAAATGCCCAACATTGTGAATTTAATGTGTTTCAACTTCAATTTCAGGTAAAAAGGATGAAATTTGTGAAGGCTAGTAGCTAGTGTCTCGCTAAGCGAGGCTTGTGCGCTTAGCGAGTGTCTTGTGCTAAGCGAGGCACTCAGCCCGCTTAGCGAGTTGGGAGAATCTGAGAAGCATCTGCGCGCTCAGCGCATCATCAGCTTGCTCAGTGAAACATTTGTCTCTTCCTGTGCTAAGCGCGCCCAACGGATATTCACTAACTCGCGCTAAGCATGAAAATGGCGCTAAGCAAGCGTTCGAGGACAGAAAGCCCTTTTTAAGGCTGAAGTTGGGAAAATCAATGAAGAAAGCATGGATTAGAACGTAGAGAGTAGAATAGAGGCGCAAAACAAAGCAAGGAAGCCAAAAATCTTAGCTTTCAAGAGGATCATAGGTTTAGGAGTAATTTCTAGGTTCCTAGAGGTGGAAGAGACATCCCCACCACTGTGTAATATGTTATTTTCTTCTTAAACCCTCATCTTGTAGCTGAAAGGTGCTGCCTTGTGATGGAAGGCTAAGTATCTCTCTTGGGGAATTCTGATGGAACTTGATGTAAATTCTTAACTATCTATTTAAAGTTGTTTTATGTGTTCATTGCTTCTATCTGCACTTGATTATTGCATGCTTTTGGTCTGATCACGTATTGGTGTGTAAAGTTAGGATTTTTAGCATTGGAAAATGTATTAATCCTTAGAACTGGATAGAGCAGGGCTAGATAATTGCATTACTAGACATAGAGTGCAGGGTTTTTAGTTTTTGATATGTTATGATTGTAATATTGTTCGGTTAGGCTAAGTTCGACGAGACATCCAAGAACGAGGTTTAATTAGAATTAGTCCATTCACGCAAGGAATCGGTGTTTGGTATTTTAGTCCTCATCATAGAACGCAGAAATAACATTAAATGGAGAAAAATATTTTAATTACATCAAGCGTTCAGTAGAAGGACCCAACATTTTAATCATCTGTTTTCTCTCCCGTTTTGATAAGCGTATTTATGGTTGTTTTAGATTTACAGCACATACATCTTTGATTTAATTTTGTTTACATGGCTTTATATCAATGCCTGCTTGTTGAATGAAACTTTACCAAATGAAACAAGTTCCCTGAGTTCGATACTCGGTTTCTTATAATTTTATTATTACTTTAACGACTCGGTACACTTTCCGATAAAGTTCGGGATTGTCCTAGAGTTTGAACACTAGTTCTATGCAAAGAGCCTAGAGGTACCACTGTATCCTCCCATCTTGGAGATGACCATGTCTCACCCCATAGCTGAAGGAACTTAAGTCATGATAGTGGACGAAGGGTCTCTAATCTGAGCTCTGACCATCTATCAACCCAGTCTGGGTGGTGAATTTGGCATAGATTCGCGAGACGAAACCTCTGACAGAGGCCTGAAACCCATCAAAGAGCTTGTCTAGCTACAACTCAGACCTAAATCGAGGCACTACACGCGGCTCAGTAGGGACCTCACTAGTCATAAGCACCGGTGCATCACTAATGTGCTATGCAAAATTGCGGATTTATTTGCCTGGCAGCCATCTGACATGCTGGGGATCCATCCCGACATAATTTTCCACAAACTAGCTATATTCCCCTAAGTCAAACCAATATCACAGAAGAAAAGGAAGATGGGAGAAGAGCGGTGTAAAGCTGTTAAAGAAGAATTCGACAAGCTACTACGTGCAAACTTCATTAGAGAGGTCAGGTTCTTTACCTGGCTCACTAACATCGTCATGGTCAAAAAGGCCAACGGTAAATGGTGAATGTGCACTGACTACACTGATTTGAGCAGGGCGTGCCCCAAAGACGCATACACTCTGTCTAGCATCGATAGACTAGTTGATGGGACGTTCGGGTTCCAGGTGCTAAGCTTCCCGGACGCCTACTCCAGATACAACCAAATTAGAATGCATCCTCTAGACGAGGAGAAAACAACATTCATTACTAAAGATGTCAACTTTTGGTACAACATGCCATTCTGCCTCGAAAATGCAGGTGCGACATACCAACGACTAATGGACCGACTCTTCAAACAATAGATCAGATGAAATGTAGAGGCATATGTGGATGACATGGTCATCAAGTCTCAAAGCATACCCCAACATGTGGTAGACCTGGAAGAAGTATTTGGGGAACTACGCAAATACGACATGCGCCTCAACCCTAAAAAATGTACTTTCGGGGTAGGTGGCGGCAAGTTCCTGGGCTTTATGATCACACACCTGGAGATTGAAGCCAACCTCGACAAATGCACTACCATACTAGAGATGCGCAACCCAACTAATATACAACAAGTTCAGAAGCTCAACGGTAAGCTAGCATCCTTGTCCAGGTTCTTAAGCTCGCTGAAAGGCCAAAGCCATTCTACAAACTACTCAAAAAGACTGAGCTCTTCTCATGGGATGAGACTTATGAACTAGCCTTTCTGGCTTTCAAAAAGACCATATTCACACCGCCAGTTTTGAGTCGACCCAGGCCAAGATCACCCCTGCTTCTATATCTTTCACTAGCCGAAGAAGTCGTTAGGTCGGCCCTCATACAAGAGGAAGGGAAGCACCAGCTCCCTTTCTACTTTACCAGTTGCATGCTTCATGACACTGAGAAGCACTACCAAATGATCAAAAAGGTGGTGCTAACACTCATTAGCTTAGCACAACGACATAGGCCCTACTTCCAGAGTCATCAAGTAGTAGTCAAGACGAACTACCCCATCAAGCAGGTTTTGAGAAACCTTAAACTTGTAGGAAGGATGGTAGCCTGGTCCGTAGAATTGTCAGAGTTTGAAATTTAGTACGAATCAGGTGGCCCCATGAAGATACAATTCATGGCTGACTTTGTGGAGGAATTTGCGGGAAACGACTCAACAACGCCAGATTGGTGGACGCTTTACGTTGACGATGTGTCCAATGTAAAAGGAAGTAGGGCATGGATCTTCCTTGAAGGTCCTAACGATATCACTCTAGAGCAAGCCCTCAAGCTCAACTTCAAAGCCTCAAACAACTAGGCAGAGTACAAGGCACTCGTTGCAGGTTTAAAGCTAGCAAGAGAAGTTGGAGTCAAGTGGCTATGACGCTACACAAACTTAAAACTTGTCTAAGGACAACTGGTTAACACATACCAGACCAAGGAAACAATGTTGCTCAAGTACTATCACATAGTGATGTCTCTCATCGACAATTTCAAATGTTTCGAAATGTATTACATCCCTAGAGAAAGCAACACCCGAGTGGACCTACTCTCTAAGCTGGCCAGCACCAAGAAGGTCGGGCACCTCAAGACCATCATACAAGAGACGCTCCAAACTCCTACCCTAGAAGCTAAGGAAATTATGACCGGAGAAGAGGAAGAATGAAACTAGATGACTCCCTATAAAAACTTCTTAATACAGGGGGTCCTACCATCAATCGAGGATGAAACTCAATGCCTTAAAAGGAAGGTCAATTACTATGTCATCCTCGATGGTGAGTTATTTAAAAGAGGGTTGACAACACCCTTACTCAAGTGCCTAAATAGTCAACATGAAGACAACATCATGAGAGAACTTCACGAAGGGATCTACGGTCTCCACACCGGAGGACGATCCCTAGCCACCAAAGAAGTGTGAGCTGGCTATTACTAGCCAACACTTAAGGAAAATGCCCTCGACTTTACCAATAAATGCAGACGATTTCAAGAATTTGTAGATGTGCTATGCACCCCTCCTAACAACCTTCATAGTCTCAGCTCCCCATGCCCCTTTTCCATGTGGGGAATGGACATACTGGGACCACTACCAAAGGCCCCGGGAGCTATCAAGTACTTACTAGTTGCCATCAAGACCACCTAGGGAAATTACGACCAACGAGGTGGAAAAATTGTCACTAACAACGACATCTAATTCAAAGCTCAGACTTACAAAGACTTCCTGACAAGATTAGGTATCATGTACCTAGTCACCTCTGTTGAACATCCTCAGACTAACAGACAAGCAGAGGCAGCTAATGGAGTCATCCCTAGGGCCCTACGTACTAGACTCAACAAGTCTAAGGGCTTAGGAAAGAAGAACTCTACAGTATACTCTGGGCGTACCACTGTACACATTAGATAGCCACCAATGAAACTGCTTACCGACTCACATATGGCACAGACTCCATGATCCCCATAGAAGTCGAGGAACCATCGATAAAGAGACTACTGTTTCAGCAACAACAAAATGAAGAAAATATGAGAGTGGAACTTGATACCACTGAAGAAGTTCGTGAAATGGCGATGATTAAGGAAGAAGCTGCCAAACTTCAGGCAGCTAGAAGATACAATACAAAGATTAAACCATGAGCCTTTCAACCCAGCGACCTTGTACGGAGAGTTTGAGGTGAAGCCAGAAAAGATCCCTGAGCGAGAAAGCTTGGCCCCAACTGGGATGGTGTTGGATCAAGTGGCCTCGGAATAATTAAGAAGGGGGGGTTGAATTAATTATTAATGTGTCTTGACTAATTAAAATTTATCCTTAATGTTACTAGATTCAACTAGGCTTTTACTACTAAGTTAAGAAAGTAAAGAAAAGAAACGGAAACTTAACCAAAAGTAAAAGTGGCAATTAAAAGTACACAACAGAAATTAAAGAGTGTAAGGAAGAAGAAGACAAACACAAGATTTATACTGGTTCAGCAACAACCCGTGCCTACATCCAGTCCCCAAGCAACCACCGGTTCTTGAGATCTCTTTCAACCTTGTAAAATCCTTTACAAGCCAAAGATCCACAAGGGATGTACCCTACCTTGTTCTCTTTGAACAACCAAGTGGATGTACCCTCCACTTGAACTGATCCACAAGAGATGTACCCTCTCTTGTTCTCAATATAACAACCCAAGTAGATGTACCCTCCAATGTATTAGGACAAAGAATTCTTAGGCGGTTAGTCCCTTGAATCTTTGTAAGGGGAAATAAAAGATATCTTAGGCGGTTAGTCCTTTGAAATATTTTGTTTAAGGGGAAGGGAAGAATCAAAAGAATTCTCAGGCGGTTAGTCCTTTGAATTCTCTTGGAAGAGGGAGAAGGGAGACACAAAAGAACTCAGGCGGTTAGTCCTTCGATTCTTCTGGCAAGAGGGAGAAGTGAATGAAGAAGAAGAATAACACAAGTTTTTGGTCAATGAACTTTTCTTGAAAGAGAAAGTATAGAACAAAAACTTTTAGAAAGATGAAGTGAAATGAATCAGAAAGTTCTGTAAAAAAACGTTATTGAAATTCATGCCATGGTCACATATTTATAATCATTTGATGACTCAAGTTAAAGTTTGTGACTCTTGGCAATTTCTTTAAAACTAGTCACTTTTAAAAATTGTGACTCTTTTGAAAACTAGTCACTTAAAAAGTTGTGACTTTTGAAAAAATCTTCAGAAACAAGTCACTTTATGAATTGTGACTTTTGGAAATTTATTTTTCGAAATCAGTCACTGGTAATCGATTAATATTATAGTGTAATCGATTACACATCAAAAGATGTGACTCTTCATGTTTAAATTTGAAAATCAAAACATTTAGAAACTTTGGTAATCGATTACAAGTATTGTGTAATCGATTACACAAGTTTAAAAAATGTTTTATCACTAGTTGTGACTCTTGAAATTTGAAATCTAACATTTTAAAACATTGGTAATCGATTACAGCTTTGTAAATCAGTTTTGAAAACAATGCTGGCTACTTGTAATCGATTACTACCTTCTGGTAATCGATTACTAGAGAGTAAAAATCTTTGGTAAAAGATTTTGTGAAAAATTCTTGTGCTACTCAATGTTTTGAAAAAAAATTTAGTACTTATCTTGATTGAGTCTTCTCTTGATTCTTAAATCTTGATCTTTATTGTTCTTGAATCTTGATTCTTATTGTTCTTGAATCTTGAAACTTGATTGTTGCAGCTTTTTGACTCCTTATTCTTTGGAACTTGCTTAACCCTTGATTCTTTGGCATCATCAAAATAATCTTGGAAGGCATTGCTTCCACAGAAGGTGTTCGAACCCGGCAAGTGCACCGGATCGCACAAGTAGTATAAAATGATAAGAACCGAGTATTGAACTCTCGGAGAACTTGTGTTACTTGGTAAAGCTATATTCAGTGAATAGGTGTCTAGTATGAAAAGAGATGTGTGGACTATGAACATGTATGTAAACTAACTATTAAGAGGAAAATCACGTGAGTAATGATTGTAAAGACAAGTAGACAACATGTTGTTCTTCCTATTAGGTGCCTGATGTTAAAAAGATGTTCTCTACTTAACAATGCTCATGTGTTCTATGGTGTCTCCTGAAATGCTAAACCCCAATTCCTCATGACAGTCTAGCCTAATCCCGATCAAGCATCGTCCTCAGATTCCTCTTGTTGGACTAAACTCAACCAGAACCACATTAAGACAAACATATAAACTAGGTTATCGTACTCCGATCCCTCGTGATAATACGATAAACTAGCCCTATCCTATCAAGTTCTAAGAATTAGACCGGTTTCCACTATTGAATGATCCTAACAAAGCATGCATCTACGTGATCAAGGCAAAAACACACTAAAATGACATACTGATAGCACCGAGAACACATAAAACATCATTAAATAGATATACAGGTATTTACGTCAAGTACCTACAAGGAAGAACCAACAGAGGATTTAGCTTTCCATAATTGGGAAGCTTCCTTTACAACAAAGAGAAGAGAAAATGAAGCATTGAAGAAATACAAGCGGTGAGGATGTCTCCTCCACCTCTAGAACCTCACAATCACTCACAAACTCATCTCAAGCTCTCAAGACGACTTCCTCTTCAAGCTCCATTCTCTGCAGGTCTTCGCACAGCAAAATCTCTCAAAACTCTCTGGACTCGGACCCTTCTCTCTCTAGAATCTCTCACATGCAGAAAATCTTTGAAAAAATGGCCAAAAATCCCTTCTCTCTTTAGAATCTCTCACATGCAGAAGGTCTACGAGAAAATGGTCAAAATCCTCTTCTATTTCTGATTTCAGGCTTAAATAGGTGGCCTTGATGGTGCTTGCGCACTTAGCGCAACTCTGGATCGCTTAGCGCGCATTAGTGAATTTCGGCTCAGCGCGCGTCTTCTCGCTTAGTGGATGGACTCAAGCGGTGCGCTCAGCGTGATGAACCCTCGCTCAGCAAACACGCACAACTCATCCTTCTTCCAGATTCTTCCTTGCGCTCAGCCAAGCAATGGTTTGCTCAACGGATGGCTCGCTAAGCCAACAAATTGGCTTAGCGAGAAGATGAAAATCAACACTTCAGTAACTTGCCTAATTAACCTGAAATTGAGAGAAAATGATTATTAAATATACAAAATGGGAGTACTAAATATTTATTACCTATCTTTAACAAAAAGTAATTACAACACTACAAAATAACCATAAATTGGAGGAGTTTGATACACTTTACATAGGTTTTATACACAAAAGTTAGTTGTATTCATCAACTAACAGAAGGTCCCTTCAAGGTCACAGCCAACCTTGACAACAGAGCGTACTAACTACAAGAGTTGGATGGCAAAGTAATCCCACGAACGTGGAATGCCACCCACCTAAAGTTTTACTTCAACTAACCTATACTTTAAACCCAATGTTGTGCTTTTTTCCCAACGTAAGTCTTTTGTCCTAAAAATACAAAATCCAGGGTTTTGGCTTGGAGGGTTTTTAACGAGGCACATCTGGGGTAATGAAAGGAATTTGTACTCGATTACATACATTGAATAAAATTCTACATCCCTTCCTTTTCACATTTATCTTTCAAGATAACAGCATCCATAGTCATACCTCTGAGGCACTTAAAACACAAGGTTATTTGATGTGCCATTATTTTCTCTTATTTCATAACCTTTTTTGCACCATTTTAAGTACTGATCAATCTTAATTATTAAATTAATTAGGCAGTTTTATTATTTTGACCCATTCAGTTAATTTGATGTTTTTAATCTAATTTCAGGAATTAATGAAGCATTGGGCTTGAATCCAGAATTGGGCTTGGATTTGAAGAAGGCAGACTATTTTATTCTACAAATTTTATCTTATCTAGACTTTATCTTATCTAGATATTATTTAGATTTAATCTCATCTAGATATTATTTCATCTAGATCTTATCTTATCTTATCTAGATTTTATTTTATTTTATTTTATTTATGGGCTTGGATTTACAACAGATTTGTAAGCTTTGGGGTTGAAAAACTATATAACAGCACCAAGGTTCTAGTTTAACGCTCTCTTCTCTCTCTTCTGTTTTTTGTTTTTAGTTTTAGCTCTCTCTCTCTTCTCTTTCTCCTTTATTTTTCGTTTTTGCAATTCCAGTTTTGACTTTTAGTTTTAGCAATAAAATTTTGTTCTTCAATAATATTTCATTCTCTATTGATTAATGGAAGGCTAAGTTCCCGGCGTTGTTTTCTCTTGAGGATCAAGCACAATTCTCTTTGAGGTTTTATTATTATTGTTAAATCCTGTTTAGTTTTTCCTCTTCACTAATTACTCTGATTCTGTTGCTATTAATTCATGCATGCTTAGTGCTTTATTAATTGTCTCTGCGCTTAATTCACGTTCATGCTTAATGATCGTTTATGAGTAATTAGTGTATGTGTTGCTTAATCACATAATGAATGCCTTATGTTAAATTTCGCTTAGTAATTTAATTTAGGGTTGGATTAAGTGGTTGAACTGATAAAGGATAAATTCTCGCAACCTAGGATAAGAGACTTGCTTGTGAATCAAGGGGAAGCAACGTATTTTAATTCTGATATTTTCTAATTCAATTTTACTCGTTGTTTAATTTGCAAAAGCAAACAACTCCCCCCCCCCCCCCCAATTTGTTACTATTTCCTACTATCTGTTATGAACATTTGGTTTATCATTGCTCGTTGGGAAGCGACCTAGCATCACTTCCTAGTTACTATATTTTAATGTTTATTTGATTCGGGTACGACCTCGATCATTATTCCTCAGAGAGCCCTCTTTCTAAGCATCACAACTCCAATGCATGTCATCCATGGCGAGTGACACACATGAACGAGCATCCTGCTATGACTCCAGTGTGTGCCACCCATAGCGAGTGGCATACATGCATAAACATATTACTATCACGACTCCAATGTGTGCCACCCACGACGAGTGACATGTGCGAACAAGCACCCTACTCAGCCTCCAGTGTGTGTCACCTATGGCGAGTGACACACATGCAAGAGCACAACATTATGTCTCTAGTATATGCGACCCATGGCGGGTGCTATATACGCAAGACCATACTACTAAGCCTCCAATAAGTGTCACCCACAACATGTGCAGACGAGCATCCTACTAAGCCTTGAGTACGTGCCACCCACGACATGTGCATGTGAGCATCCTACTAAGCCTCCAGTACGTGCCACCCCCAGCATGTTCGCACGAGCATCCTACTAAGTCTCCAATGTGTGCCACACACGGTGAGTGACATACGTGCAAAAGCGTATTACCATCATGACTCTAGTCTGTGTCACCCACAGCGAGTGACATATATCCAAGAGCATATCACCACATCTCCAGTGCATGCCACCGATGACAAGTGACATGTATGCAAGAGCACGGTGCTCAAAACCCAGGTTGGACAATTCCCTGGTCAATCCTTTATAGGGCTCGCAAAACCAAAGAACTACCCTTGGTGAGTCCCACTGATTCACACCACCACATCTCTAGTACCTGCCACTTTGTAAGAGGCACGAGCAAGCTAGTTCGTCTCCAATACATGCCATCCACGACGAGTGCCATGCATGCAAGTGCATAACACTTACACTATAAACAAGACTCGTCAAACCCAAGCTACACGCTTACTGATCTTCACAGGTCTACAAAAC
This sequence comes from Glycine soja, assembly GCF_004193775.1. Classification (NCBI taxonomy): domain Eukaryota; kingdom Viridiplantae; phylum Streptophyta; class Magnoliopsida; order Fabales; family Fabaceae; genus Glycine; species Glycine soja. Next base: position 10,632,379 of record NC_041004.1, on the reverse strand, counting down.
CCAAGGCCCGTCCTTGGTAAGCCTCGACACAGCTCCACAGGCTTGAAAAAACCCAGGACAAACACGTCTCTAGTCCAAGGCTCGACAAACCCAAGAACCACCCTTGGTGAAGCCCTCACATTACTAATTTCCATCCCTATGGGAACTCAAGGTACGCAAGGTCCACCCTTGACAACTTTCCTATTCATAACTTTTATCTGTGCAGGAATATAGGCTTATAAAAAACCCAAGGTCTGCCCTTGGTACATACTTCTACAAAACCCAAGGCATCCCCTTGGTCTGCTCAAATGCAGTAGCTACGACGATCACCATCAAGGGTCTAAGTTCCACCAAGCGAATTGCCACCCCATTATTCAGCAAGACTTTTAATTAGGTCGAAGCCCATACTCTCTCCTCATAACCATCAGATGAGTACTTTTGTAGGTCAAGGTGACCCACCACCCGATTGTATGACAAAACCGTCAATCAGGTGCAACTCACCCTTACTCCTCACAACCATCAGAGGAGGAACTCAGTAGGTCAAGCGACCTATCCCCACACTGGTTAGGCAAGACCTTCAACCAGAGGAAAGTCAAACACAACTCCTCACAACCATTAGGGGAGAAGCTCCACAAAACATAAGGAAGCCCCACCAGATGGGTGACGACTGACAAGACCATTAATCAGGTTGAAATCAAACCTGAGATGACTCCACGTCACTCTACTCTTTACAAGACAAACATGGTCCTACCTCTACATCAACAAGGTCTTGCTTCCTATGTTGTCTACATCATGATGGCCTATTCATACGACACAAGTACGGAGTGTTGCAAAGGCAAAGGCAATATACATACATACAAGACATACACAATTCAAAATTCATCATCAAAGGAAAGCTTGTCCATTGAAGAAAATAAAAAATAATTGTCATAGTTACAAGGCCTATGCAGCCAAATTCCAACAAAGAAAAAAAAAGACAAAGACAAAGGCAACATAGACATAGGCATCATCGCCTTGCTCCGCAGCACCCTGCCCTTCATTAGCAGCCTCCTCCTCCGCATCAATCTCCTCCTCATCAAGTAGGACTCCCTCCTTCACATCCTTGAATGGATCGAAGAGACCTAAGTCAAGGTCCTCTGCAAATAAACCAGACTGCCTGACGGCCTTCTGAAAGCTTTCTCGTGCTACTCCATGACCTTCTTCTTGCATAAGAGTAGCTCTTCTTCAAGCTCCTTACTGGCCTCCCTATCCTTAGCTGCCCACAACTTGGACTCCTCCAACCTGGACTTCAACTCCTTAAACTAGGCCTCAAACTTAACAATTCTCTTGGCAAGCTCATCCTTCTTAGTCACCATGCTCTCCACTTTGCCACCCAGGTTCAGCTTCTTTGCTTGCAAGCCCTTGCAGTGTTTGAACAGGTCATCACCATCCAACCGGGTGCGCAATAGTTTGGCCAAAGCACCACCAACCTTGGATGACAGTTGATGGTTCTCCTGAACGAACTCAACAAAGGCAACTGTGGCATTGGCCACCTTGGGTCGCTCCACTCACCATATAGTCCAAGCAATAGTCCTCCACTTAGCGACCTCCACCTCCAAGGATGCCACCTTTTGCACCCTGTCTTGGTGTCGTAGTCCGTTCTTCTCCAGAATCGCCAAACTCCTTTGGAGAAACAACCTGGCACAGCCAGTTGCATTCTGCACCCCAGTCGACCTGATAAGGTTTTTTTTCGAAGGATGACACAAAGTCGGCCGGGGTCTTCTACTTCGGCTTGTAAGTCGCACCCTACAATGCGTCAGCATCACTGGAGGTGTACAGATGATCGAGGGAGACATGAGGGTGCGAGGACGAAGAAGGTGATGCCATAGCTGCCTAAATAGAAACAGGGAGAGCCACCAGAGTCAACGAAGGAGGCGGTATAGTGGAAGCACCAATGGCCGCCACATTGACACTTAATAAAGGATCAACGACGATGGATGGCAGAACCATAGCAAAACCAGCCTGAGCGGCTTGCACAACAACTTCAGCAATAGCAGGAGCAGCTTCCTGCACAACATCAACAATATGAGGAGGTTAAAGAGCAGGGATAGTAGTAGCAGCAGGAGCCTTGACGATCGGTGAAGCTGGAGGCACTTCCTGATCAATTGAGAGGTGACTCGCAATAGGCATTAACCCTGCCGCTTATCTTAGGGCGTGAAGGCTCATAAGGGCCTTCGACTTCTTATGGCCCGACAACCCAGCAGCATCATTTCTCTTCCTCTTAGCCAAAACAAAGGAATAAGTGTTAAGAGAAACCTAAGCCGTAGGGCTAACCTCACCAGCAGGTTGACCCCCTCCTCCAACAGACGGAGCAGCAATACACAGTGGCATGATCCCACTTGCAGGTCCAACCTGCTTCATGAGTGGCTTCCAAGCAAAGTCACCCATTATACCTACAAAGACAACAAGGACAATAACACAAACACGTTGGCTGACACCAACCTTAGACAACAAACGAGGACAATGTTAGGCACTTACCATCCAAGGCAGCGAGAGGATCACTCACTGACAGAAGAGACAAAATGGTTCGCCCGTCCAGCGAGGCCGGCAACTACTCCGAAATTGCTTTGTCGACCCTCTTCACAAAGGTCAATAGATCCTCGTCATACGACTTGAACCTGGTAGGATCAGACTGCTAGTAGAACGAGAAGCAGGGCTCCTTGTCCCTATTGAACATCAATGGCATGCCATCAGCCACGACATCAATAGCCAAGACCTTAAAGAAATGGTCCTTGAAACGATGAAAGATGTTTGAGTCAAACTCGAACAGCTTTTTGGACACATTATTCAAGGAGACCCATCCAATCTTGCCAGACATTTTTATTTGGAAGAAAAATAAGAAGACTGACACACTAGGCAAAATGTTGAAGAATGGACATAGAATCTCAAAAGGCCGCACCATCGCCTAATTGTTTGGGTGAAGATGGGAAGTGGTCACATTCAAGTGCTCCAGCAGAGCACACTAAAAATCAGTCAAGGGTAGAATGACACCCAAGACCTCAAACAAGCATATATACATATAGAAGAAGGGCGAACGTCCATCCATTGCCCTAAAAAATGGGAAGTCATCACTCTCGTAAGCCTGAACGACCAACTTACAGGAGTCCTCAGTGTTAGACAGCTTCACCTGGCGTTGAAGCACAACAACACTAGCCGCCGAAGTCAAGGTGGATTTGTACTTCAACACATTTTCCCTCACCCACTCATAGCCAGCAATGACCGGGACAGACGACGGTGAACCAACATTCATGTTAGGTCATACGCGGGGAGACAACCTCACGTCTCCACCACCACCAACTCTCCTCACACCCCTAGAAGTAGAAGGTTGGAGGATCACAATAACCGGGACTGGCTTACTAACAGCAACAAAAGGTCGTGCCCTTTCGTAAGGGCAAGAAGTGCCCCTACCAGTTCGACGCGAAGTTCTCACCTTCTTTGAAGAGGAGGACTCGCTACCAGAGGCACCTCGGCGAGTAGCCTCAGACGAGGAACTACTTATCAAGATGACCTCTCGATCCATGATGGGCTGCTCAATCGAGCCCCCTAAATCGCTGCCACCCAGACCAATGGCAAAATCAAACAAGAAGGAAGACATTACATTGGAAGGGAGTACCTTAAATAGTGAAGAAAGAAGAAGAGGAAAACTGAAAATCAAAGATCACAAGGAAGCAAGGAAAGCGTAAGGAAAGCATGAATGCAAGGAAGTAAGAAGACAATGAACAATGACTCCTAAATCAAACGTCTACTCCATTTATAAGGGAGATGGACTTTTCGGTAACTAGCGGGAGCTAAAGAGCTGCCCTGAAATTTTGCACCATAACGCATGGCCATTACTCCAGTACGTGTGCACTCCACTTGTGACATGTATGCAAGAGTACTGCGTGTGTGCTGCACGCACCCGTTACATCTGATAGACGTTACGAACTATCTTAAATGCACTCTCCAACGGTAAAAAAAGGGTAGAGTTGTCAAATCTGATGACTTACCTCACTTGACACACCAAAGACATGTCCACTACGGACTGAAGCAGCCCAAATAGACACTCGTCCAAGCTCAGGGGCTCAACAAGCCACATCGAACATTCATCAAGGCTACCATGCCCAACATCGAACAATACTTGACCACACTTGGGGGCTTAACAAACTCGTCACCCTCTGCTTGTCAAGACTACTACCCCGGACTCTAGACAGACTCCCTCGACACGAAACAAAGTCTGTTAGCACTGGAAAACCTCTTTTGCTCACAAGTCGGCTCAGAGCTTGGAGGGCTTATGTACTGTCCAAGGCCACAAGTCCTACGTGGCATCCTAGTTGGCACTTACAAACACGTGTCAACCCTCCACGTCAGCCCTACTACAGGAGCACGGACGCGTGGCCCTAAGCAACCGAGCTCCCCAACAAATATGTTATCTCTAACCTAGCTAACATTCAAATATATTTGAATATCTTATCTATTGGTAGGTATTAAATTATCTATAATGCCACATTATCTACAAGGTACAAATATCTTCTACCTTTATCTATAATTCAAATAATCATCTCTAAGCTCTCGACTATTATCTATAAGTCGGGAATCATCTACAAGGCTAACATCAACCCTTACAAACAAGGACCAACATCCTTGCTCATCTACCATAAATACAAGTTCCATCAAACCCATTCACATGACCTACTCACACACTCAACACACGGTAATAAGTCTATGCCTCTCTCTATCTCGCTCACACGAGTTACTTTACAACATCAGTTGCTTTATTCACCTAACATACATTCTTACTTGAGCGTCGGAGTCCTTTATTTTGCAGGTTCCACCACCTATGAAAGACACCCTCAACGCTGACGTGTGAAGTTCGAAATCCTACTCAACCACGTCTACCCTGACGTGTCAAGGTTCCAAATTTTGATAAGAACAAAAACTAAGTTTGGTGTGAATGATCTAAGTGGAGCATGAAGGATCTATTCGAGAGGTATTGTAGAGAAACATGTTAATAGAAGTTTGTATAAATTTAGATAATTAGATGTAATGTAATCTTATGATGGGTTCAGACATAGGTAGAGTGTTAAAGCATGTAAGTGATTTTCGCGGTTTGGGTGGGGGGAGGTTATGTGCCTATGGTCATTTACTTCATTTTGTAATCCTCTTTCTAAACTTTGTCATAGGTTGTGCCAAGTTTAGAGTTTATTAATAATAAAGTTTCAGTTTGCTGATAAAGAACATAACTAGTATCGTAGAACCTTTAAGTATGGATGAGGTTGACTAACTAGTGTGCTTAGAATATTATGATGACGGTGGAACAAACCACAATCCCCAAAGCCACCATGGTTTAGGGCTAAAAAAGCACCATGTAATATGTAAATAATGTGCTACAGAAAACTAATAATGGTAATAATAATAACACAACCACTAAGTTGTCCCGTTCAAACGGGGATTTGTCGGCTGGGTGAGGGTTTCCCACTTGCTAACTCTCCACGCTTCAACTACTCTCTTCTTCATTTGCTTCCCTTGTTTCCTTCACTTTTATTTATTTTAACACCCATATTATATTGCTTTCTATTTTTGATCGTTTAGGCATGGAAGGATACTCAATGTTATTTTTCCAATATTATGAGTTACAAAGTTGACGTATTGATGTGGTTTCATCCAATGAGATGTGGCCGCATAGCTTGGTCAAACCTACAATATATTATTACTACGTGTTCTCACTAATAATCCCATTTAAAAAGCTTTGGGGCTTAGTGGGGGAAGCAATGATTAGTGAATGGATTTTGACGCCACTAAAGTCCTTTCCCACGAGGATTAAAACTCGGAGAATGTTCCATTGGTGCCCTTCAAATGGGACCCTTTTCCACCTCCATTTTCATCACACGCTTATAATCCTATCTCATTGGTGTGGGAGGAAATGATATGTCTTCTCTTTCAATTTTTCTTTTATTGGCTATGGAATCAAATGAAGATAATATAGTTTGGTAGTATGCAAGAACTAGACTTGTACTTATCAATAGGACTTAACGATACTAAACCATTATAAAAATAAAAAAACTAAATAATTAATGAAGAATTTTATGACAATATCTTAATTTATTTGATATTTATCAAAAATCAAATTAATACTAAACTAATAAATTACTACTACGTATTAGCCAAAACATTTTGGAACACAATTGGTGATCAACGATGTAATCATGTAAGAAGCATATCATATATAAAAACAATTATATATACATGAACTTTCATTAAGTTATCCGCAAATTTGCTAATTATTTATTGATTAAAAGTATACAATCACAACATAAAAATGATACAAGTACACTAAAAGCCTTCTTTTAAGATGAATTAAATATATGTATTTTGGTACATGGTCATATGGCAATTGAAAATGTAATCATCAAAGACCTAGTGGAGCACTACGGACTCTAAATGACCAAGCTTTGTGACTGGAAAAAAAACGAATAAAAAACAATATGGGAATCTTGAGCACACTGATAGCTTAAAAGAGTTATACTACTTGATTCGGGCCAGTACATCAATCCAAAGACGGATAATGCCTTTTTATGTGATATAATAGGGTTGGTGGACTTGGGGGAGCACTCCATACTTTTATTTGCTTACTTTCACTTTCATGTAAGGCAAAGGCCATGTAACTTCTATTAATTAAGTTGTTGACACCCCTGGATGACCTTCGAGCCTAGAAAAGCACAAAATGTTAAACAAATCTCCTTTCCTCTATTCAAATAAGGTATAGTAATACTTGAATTGATTAAAACAGTCAACACTTAAATTATTTAATTTGCACAAAACAAATTTAGTTGGACACATCATTGGGGTTTACTTGTGTTCCTATCAGGGGTACTCGGCTTCATAGGGTATGTTGTATTAGAGGTCTTCTCATCCTAATCGAACACTAATCCGATATATTGGCCCCCAAGCCTTTTTTTGGTCTCGGCCAAAAACAAGGGCTTTACTCGTCATGCCAGAGTGGTTACAATTTTTTTTTATGGTTACGCTCCTTAAATGGCACAATGTAACAGTTACATTGCACGTCTCTTCATCTTCCCATGTTGGGCATTAGAACGTCTCGTGATCTCGTCCATAAATCTATTCTGATTAAACGGTGGGGAGAGGTTGTTGGCTGGACTTCTTCGTTGGCCTAACTCCTATAAATAGTGGGGCACCCCTATTCACTTTTTACCTCTTATATTTACTTCTTGCCTCAGCAGAGTAGTGTTGTAAGCTAATTCTTTTTTTAGGTATGTAATAATGGTTTCGGTCAAAGGTTCATCGTCGGGGGAGTCGATTGGTAACGGGTTTGAGGTTTGTGGGTAGGATGATGAAGTTTTTAAGGTGTCGTTTGATTCTCACTCCTCGGGGTCAGATTTTCTGAGTTTAATTGACCATTCGACCATAGAGGGGTCCAATGGCTTTTTTGTGTTTTTGAGCAGGTTACTGGAAAAATTGGGTGAGAATGTCTCGGCTCTAGTGGCGATTTTTGCTACCAAGATGAGGACTTCCATGAGAGTTGCACCTCGGCCTAAGAATTGTCCTATGCTGAAGAAGAAGTGCTCGCCTCCCATATCACGCTTCCTAAGTATACGTGGGTTGATGGAGAGGTAGTTACCCACTTCTCCAGATATAACCATGAATCAGACCTACTCAATCTTTTGAGTTGGTTGATGATTAGTACCATAACAGAGATGGAGCTCTGTTCGGTCACTCTCTGCACTGTCCGATTAGATGTCACTCTGCTTGCAGAGTTCGTGTTCATGAACCGAGTAGCAATGAATAAGGATTTCTTTTACATGTATGATTGCTTGTTTCATGATCTGCATGTAAGAGTCCTGTTTGATGACTTCACCATGGGCGTGCTTCGTATCTTAAATGTGGTCCTCGTGCAACTTCATCCAAATGGGTGGGCCTCCATGCAAGTGTTCTACGCACTCTGCTTGTATAGTTTTCTGCCGACAACGCCTGGACTCTTCTTGCACTATTTTTCCAGTCGTCCTCAAGACAAGGCTCGGTGGATATCATTGATCCGGATATCGAAGCATCCTTTTTTTTGCCCTTTCACCTTTTCTTACAAGAATTTTAAGATTGGTTATTTTAAAGTAACAATAAGGCCACTCGTTAGGAATAATTTTTCCTACAAATCGATGGGAAATTCTATGTTTCCCTTCTATTGGCAACAATGCCCTCGTTAGTACGAAAAGTACCCGAAAGAGCTCCTAAGGGCCAAAAAACACCGAGAACTCAAGTTCCTTGAAATACTCCCTCGGCAACTGCCTGCTCGACCTCTAGTGTCACTTTTGTAATCTTTAGATCCTGTTCGGGATCTTAAGGGTTAGTTATATTTCTTTTCGGTTGTGCGCCAATTTCTTGCTCTAACTTATGCATTTATCACTTGTGTTATTTTGTAGGAATCATGACTCAAGCCGATGTCAAGATGAATGCCTTCCATTTGGCTTGTAGGAACCGGGTTGCTGCCGACGGAGGTCCTTCTCCAAACCCTCCTCTCAATCGAACACCAGGGCCACGTGACACACCGGCTGATGTGGTGCCTCCTCCCTTGAGAGATCTCAAGGGGGAATAGAAGCATAAAAAATGGATTCACAAAAAACATCGAAACGAATCGTGGGAACCTTCGGGGCACCAAGAAGGTACCTCCCAGGATATAAGACTCAAGTAGGAGATCCTTGGATTTTAGCCAGTTGTTGTTGACACCTTGGGCAACCTATCAGCTTTGATCAACTAAGGTTTCTTCATGAGTGACTTTCAGTCGGATCATCTCGTCCATCCAGAGATGATTTCTAAGCATGGGCGATAAGTGCTGAGCAAAAATGATGATGCCACTAACTGGGCCAATTTCTAGGCCTTCCTTACTAGGGCTTCGACTGTGGCCCAATATCTCCCAAGGTCCTCAAATGTTGATGCCTTGAAGGACCAGCTGTTGAAGGCCGACGACTCTCTAAATTTGGCACTTTAAGCTAACATGAAGCTAGCCGAGGACAACAAGAACCTGGAGGACCAGGTGCTTGCCCTGACAATCGAGGCCAAGGGGTTGGGGATGCGTGCTATTAATGCAGAGGCCTTGGTTAGGTCTTGGGATGCTAAAATTGCTAGGATTTGGTTGGCCTTGGCTGCTACTGACAAGGAGAAGGAGGAGGTCATTAGTGATAAGAAGATGATTCAACAGAAGGATTTCAATGACGTGTATAATGTCCATGAAGCCAACTTCAACCGTTGCCTCCGGTAGGTGCTGCATCTATGCAAAGTCTCCGACCCAAGTGTCTTTGACATTAACAAAGATGTGTGCGATGGGTAGCTGATGATGATTGATGACATCTCAGAGGACACAACTCTTACACCAGAAAGGCAGATGACCCTGACGGAGGCCTTACATGTTGAAGGTGTCAGGGTCGAGGGTGAAGACCATGCTGGGCGTAGGGATTAAGTTCTTTAGGTTTTCATGTATAAATTTTTTGTGCATCTTTTTTTGTAATCGCTATCAGTGGTCTTTGACTTAATATTAATGAAGATTTCCTTTTGAAAAATTGGCTTGCTTGTTATGATTTTTAATGTTATTGATAGTAGCTTATTAATCTTTTTATTCGACGGAAAAATGTATTCGGTGGTGGAATGATAAAAGTAAATCGCACAAGTGTAATTTTACTTTTTAACCGAGGAATAAGAAATTTTAAGATAAGCCATATAATTTTTTTAACGAATCAGGAGAGGAATGTTAATAAATCATCAAGTTCAACCTTGGTCGAGGAGGGTACTCGGGAGGGAACTATTAGTGAACCTTCGAGTTCAACCTTAGTCGAGGAGGATAGTCAGGAGGGAACTGTTAGTGAATCATTGAGTTCAACCTTAGCTGAAGAGGGTACTTGGGAGGGAATTGTTAGTGAATCTTCAAGTTCAAACTTAGCTGAGGAGGGTACTCGGGAGGGAAATGTTATTGAATTGTCGAGTTCAACCTTGGTCAAGGGAGGTACTCGGGAGGGACTTGTTAGCAAATCTCCGAGCTCAACCTTAGCTGAGGGGGGTACTCGGGATGGAACTGTTAGTGAATCGTCAAATTCAACCTTGGTCGAGGAGGGTAATCGGAAGGGAATTGTTAGTGAATCTTCGGTGCGTACGAGTCCAATAGAGGGGGGAGGGAGGGCACCTGCAAAAGACACTCTGTCACTCAAGTAAGGGTTCGACTCACGGCTATCAAGGATGTCTAGTGAATATTGAAGAATGAATCAGTCTTCTTACCTGGGGGGCTCCTCCCTTTATATACTGACCTTACTGAGCCTTGGGTCTTTAGGCCTACATGTTCTAATTACTAATTAGGTAATACGCCTTTTAATCCTACTTAAGTACCTATAACCAAGTAATTATCCTTAAGTAGGTTTATTAACGATAATCATGGTCGAATGGTATTTGTCACTTTTATATGTTGAAGGTTAAGGTGTTGCACAAAATATGTGGGTATATGGCCAAGAGGATACTCGGCTTCATATGGTATGTCACATCCGGAGTCTTTTGGTCTTGACCAAATACTTATTCGGTATAACTTGTTTACCTAAATGGTAAGTTTAGATCTCTAAAACTCATTAAGATTAGCATAGTGGTGCCAAAATTTAAATAATATGTTTGAAGTTTTAGACTTATTTCTTATTTTTACCACAAACCATTCATTTTAGGGTTTAAAATCATTTTAATCCTTATAATTTAGACATTTTGTGTTTTTAGCTCCTATAAAATTATTTTGGTTATTTCATTTCATCAAGATTAGTAGAAATCTCCAATCCAACATGTGACTGCTCTATTGACGAACCTGATCAACCTTCAAAAGAGTTTTGTTCTCTTCTTGAAGGTACCTTCTCTTGGAAGGACGCAACTTGGAAAAAGCCTATATCCTTAGAGAATTTTGAAGGAAAAGGGTTGTTTTATCCTTCCTTACAAAAGATGTATTCCTCACACAAGAATTGTTCTTCATAAGAAGACTCCCACCCCTGAGGAAGCAGAAAAACAAATGGCAATGGATGCACTTATTGCCAAAGAGCTTGTAGAAGAAGAAGTGAAGGGTGCAACCCAAAGCAAGGGCAATAAGAAAGGAAAAGGGAAGAAGAATAAAAAGAATGCCTTACATATTGAGGAGCAAGTTGCCTTGGAAGAGGCTATCAGAAACAATTTGAAGGACTCAACTGTTGTTTCAAACAGTCAAACTCGAACTCCATTGAACATTCGTCCAAACAGACTGAGATTTAAGCCACTTAGACTCTTTACAAGAGGCTTTCATCCACACCCGAATGACATCATCTTTGCAAAAAGGATCATGTATAGTTCGATAACTACAGTGGATGTTATCCTCCTAACTCTCACATCAGGGAGTTTATTGCAATAAAATTCTATCTTGACAGGGTGTGTCCAAGGATGCCTACACTAGACCCTAAGAAGAGAAAGAAGCCAAAGCCTTGTGCTCCAACTCTACCTATATGGCAAGCAATAAAGTCGCAAAGATTCTCATTCCTCATTGCTAAGAAGTTGAAGCAACTATTTGTAGAGAGAAGAAAGTTCTTTGAAGATGACGCTGGACGCATGTGGGAACAACATCTATGTGATCAAAGACAAGAAACTGGAAGCTTAAATCTCTCTAAAGAAGAAAGATAAGACACTCCTGCCTTAAGAGGAGGAGAGATTCTTCCTTGTAGAGTCTACAACTTTGATGGTGTCATTCCATGCTTCCTAGTGGATGATCCCTAACCTCAATTAGGTGTAGAAGTTGAAATTCTTCAAGTACTTAGATTTGTGATGTTTTGTCTCTATGCAGCTACATATGAAGCACACATATTTCAAGTTGAATTGCAAATTTGGGAATGGGTAACTGAAGAATTGGAAATTCATATGAGCAAATTTGCATTACTAGCTGAGTAAGGTCCAGACACAAAAAAAATGATAATCTCTAAAGTTATGGATGAGTTGAAGCTGGATGAAGATACATATGTCACTTACCTTTTGATAAGAGACAAAACTGCACATTAAAGATAAGGTTGAAGAAGTGATACCCATTGAAAGTCAACAAGCCATAAATGATGCTACAAAACAAAGAATTACCTTATACAAAGTTGTAGTGGACGTTGACGAGAATGTTGAAACTCAAGTCATGGTGATCAAACACTCTATGAGTCCAAATGAAATTTCTCCTTTTATCTTTGTTGCACCGTCTTAATTTTTCACACCAGATATGTTGTCTCAAGCTCTTGAGAAGCAAAAAGAAAACACATGATGCTATCATCAGAGTGTTCACTAAGCAGCAACGGGCTGAGGCTGAACCACAAAGCAAGTTATGCATGTATCAATGGATGAATAGTTTAGGAATCTGTCCAATGTCTTGGCACAACAAATTCAGTTGTCCACAACACATATAGCAAGTCAATTCTTTCAACTTGTTGTCGTCCACCATTAATTGGTTCAAACTACACCTGCTTCTAGAACAACAAACTTTGAACAGGTTCAATAAAATCCACCATAACATTCATCCCCAAAATCACCTTCCCAAAAGGACCCACCACAACAACTATAAATGACAATGATAGCTTATCATTTCCATCTTTCAAACCTACTATTTGTTGATGACAAAAGGGGGGAAAATTGGAATTTTGATGCATCACGAGCATTAGACTTATCCTTCATTCTTTATATGCTCAATTGTTGTAAAAGACACATGTTGTAACATGTGTTGCTTTTATAAATGAGTTTGGATCACTCTTCTTGACTTCACTCTTATCTTTGCTTTTTTTTATATATGTATGCATCTCTGTTTTGATTGATCTTACATGTCTATCTTATTCAACATGCATAAAATTTGTTGGGCTCAAGGGGACTTCTAACACTTTTGTACATTTATATTCTCTTATATGATAATTCACAATCATGCAAAACCCTCATATTTATCATTCTTGATTATGGTTTTTCATCATAAAAAGGAAGAGATTGTTATATTTGGATGGTCCAATATGTTATATCTAGACAATCCAAAGTATCCTTAGTTTTGATGATAACAAAAATGTAAATTGTTGACGGACTAATGGTTTATGTGAAGTGAAACAGGACATACTTGATATAAGCTCATATGGTTAATATCTTATCCTTATGCTTTTACAAGATATTGTCCAAAGGCAAATGGAACTTGTTTTTGTTAACTGTGTTATTCATCGTCGAACACACTATCATTAAAAAAGTGTCCAATGGTTTGTAAAGACAAGTACTCATGTACTGTGTGTCTTTATGCGTTCAAAAGAACATAACTAACATAATGATTTATATTTAGTTAGTGAACGTCCAAACAGTTATGCTTGCACATTAAAGCATCTCGAGGATGATTTTTTTATAGAACATTCTTATATTTGAATTTTTCCTCTTGATGTATGTTGTTAAATCATTCTAAAATTTGACTTTCAAGTGTATAAAAGACAAAGACAAACATAATGTTATTAGAGATAGAATAATTCATACAAGTAATGAAGTAAAGAGCCACAAAAGCATTGTACCTTTGTCCCATGTCTCTCTCCTCAGCAAGCTATCATGTAGCAGAAATGACAAGTTGTTGATAACATAATTATTGGAGGAACACACAAATCCCACAACACATAGTTTGCCGAAGCCTATAAAAGCAACCTCAAGAAACAACACAAAACATGAGAATTCATTCACATCATGCAAGTGCTAAGAGATTTGAACCTTATATCCAATCAAATTTTGTTTGAAAATCTAGGAGTGACTTAGTGATAAAAGAATACTCGGGTGTTCTTAATCTCAGGGGGAGATTAAGAGTAAGCTAGAAGTGGCATAGAGATAACTTGTTGTAGCCGGGAGTGGCAAAGTAAAAACTCTTTTGTAATCAGTTTTGATTATAAGAACCCTTTATAATTTTGTGAAGGAGAACTGGATGTAACTCAAGTTGAGTGAACCAATAAAAACATTGTGCCTTTACTCCAATTTCTATTATAACTTATTTATTTCCAGCCGCTTCACTCTTATCTTTGAATTCACAATTTTTTTTATCTAAACTCTCTTCGTGAAAATCTATTTTTAAGAATTGAATACTCTTGTTAAGAGAACTTTCTTCAAACTTGTGATAAGTATCTTTTGAAAACCATTTTATCTTTCAAAAAGCTTTAAGTTTTCCTAACAAACTATTCAACCCCCATTCTAGTGTGATATTTGTTGTTTTAGTATGACTCTAACCTTGGGGTGCAACCTTTTGAAATTTTCTTCAAGTTCATGTTTGATCCATGGGTTGGAGTATCCTTGTGATGTCAAAACACCCTAACGCACTACTGATGACACAATTTGGGTGAGAGCAATAATGTTGGGTTTCCTATGGTGTGACAATTCGTTGACTACATGGTCTTCAAGGTTAGATTCATAGTGTTATAAAAAATGGTACCATATGCAAATGAGTTTATGAGTCTAATGTGCATTGCATTGTGTCTATGTGAGTGGGGGACATAATATGGCATGTTTGCATAATGTAATTGTTTATAAATGTATCTTGTCTCTTTATGACTTCCTTAAGTTTTAAATGTATTGTGAGATGTATTTCATTCCTCATTTGTTTGTGTTGTTTGCGTTTAGGTTGAATGTCACCCTTGCAAATGAGTTTCTACAAGGTCATGATGATGGTACTAGAGGAGAGACTTAGGCCTCCACTTTATTATTTTTAATTTTGTGGTTAAGAGTGTAAAGAGTTGTTTAAATTTGAATGATGTTATTTATTGAACTGTTTTCTTTAAATTTATGAATATATGAGATGTAATGTTCTTTTACTGCATGCAAAAGAAATTTTTGAAAAGTCAATAATACATCCTTTATTTAAATTTTGCAATGAATATTTAGAAAATATTACAAGTATATGTGTCTCGAAATAGAAGAGTGTTACAAAATGCAACACTATATGCATTGTATGTTTTGAGGATATGATTAAAAAGGAATCAACTTGAGCACAACATTATGTTAGTTTTATGTTTTAAGGATATGGTTGTCACAAATATTTTCACAATTTTTATGTAAAGTTATACTATTTTAACTAAAAAAAAGGGGTTGATTCAAGCATTGTACTCCATTTATCCTATGTTTTGGGGACGAAGTTGGATATAATGTCCCATTTTTTCCTTATTAGACTTGAGTAATATTTTGTTTTTCTTAAATAATTAAATAATAACAACCAAATTAAAATCTCTTTGAAAGAATGCATGTAACTAGGTCATATTTATTGCACAAGAAGATACTTAGAGCATCTTTAATTAGTGGAAGAATCCATTTTGGGTTCTTATAGAATGTAAAAACTTTACTTATTTTTTCTCTAGTGGTAAATCTCAATTTGGGTTCTTGAATCATTTTATGTAGGTTTCACATTTGAAATTTGTTAGGGAAAGAAACATTAAGAAATAACGTTTTTTTTATAAAAAAAAAACAAGAGAAGTTCTTGCGAGCTCTTTCCTTATAACCCAACCTCTAGCATGAACAACTCTTGAGCAAGAATAGTGATAAATCTGGTGGATAGAGGTTCTTGAGCTCAAGAACCCAACTCCGATTTTATAAGTA
The DNA here is from genome assembly GCF_004193775.1 of Glycine soja. Classification (NCBI taxonomy): domain Eukaryota; kingdom Viridiplantae; phylum Streptophyta; class Magnoliopsida; order Fabales; family Fabaceae; genus Glycine; species Glycine soja. The sequence continues at coordinate 10,616,770 of NC_041004.1, read as the reverse complement.
GGAGGTGAGATAATAAATATATATTTTCTTACATTTAATTGACTCTCAAATTTATTTTTTTAATTCAAAATATTTTTTACAACTTTTTCAAATACTTTTTATAATAAAGTTAAAATTTAGAGGCAACTCTCATTTCATCAACAATTTTTTTATTTGTTGTACCTTTACCTTAATTTCATAATAATACGAAACATTATAAAACATACTTTTGGGTCACCAAGATATTAGGACAGAATATCTACTAGTTTTGTTGATATTAATTAGAAAACCTACTTAATCACCTTTAGTGTGATTTTTCTTTTAATTACATTTTTTTCATTTACAAACTAAAACTCAAACTCAAAATCATCGTTAAAGAAATCAAATTTATTATCACTTGAACTAACAACTTACTGGTATTAGAAAACTCATACATTAAATATGTTTCAATCATTGTTATCTAAAAAAAAAATGTTATCCAATCAGAGATCGACATCCTCTTCAATCATTGTAGGAATGAAATATCTTATATTCAAAATGGCGTGATCAGTTTTCTTAGGAGACAAGTCAATTTGGCAAGTCATCATCTTACTGGAGCAACCCAATTCCATGCTAGTCTATGAATTGATTCCCAATCAAGAAATAACTTGAGTTTCTTACTGTGAAAAATCACGATTAAGATCTCATTCTTGTATATAAATATACTATGGATTCTCCATATCGTCCTTTTATTCCAAGTTAATATAACGCTAATTAATATTCTTTACAAATGCGTCATGCTTACACAAATGTTTAAAATTGATTTGAAGCTTATCCAATACATATCCCCTTAAAGGATATAAAGAAGGATAAATATATATATATATATATATATATATATATATATATATATATATATATATATATATATATATGAAGGCCACACAGTGTACATATAAATTCTGTCTTTTAAGTATAGTTCACGTAAAGAGACTACTATCCATTAAACTTCCTTTACGGTGAGGCTTAGGTTTATACCCGGTGCTTTGTTTTCGAACTTAGGAATATTACGCTTTTAATAATTAGTGATAGATGACCATACAGATAAAGCGTATTGAGATAAGAGAAGAACCAGTGCTAGTATAAATGGACCCCTCAATATAGAGTATAGAAACTGACCTCTCCCATTCAGGGCCCCAAATACGTACCCCTCATTTATTTGTCACAGTTGATCTAGCTAGTTTGGTCCCCTCAGACACTCATAGGAGCCATTCCTATCATAGCCATAAATGGCTACTAACCCAAAGATGCCTGCACTAAATTTCATGATGAGATCGACCTTCTTGCCTTCTTCCCCATGTTTGATAGCTGTGTGTATTTTGGACTTTAATCTGAGCTTGAACTTGAAGCTTATGATGATTCATATGGTCCAGATACGAGAATTTTGTAATGGATGTACATGGGAAAAGACAGAAAAACCCTTGCATACTACTAAAATTACAAAAAAAATCCAGAATTTAATTCTTATAAATTGGATTTAACAATTTCTCTAAGAAAAAAATTTTGAATTGTTTGTGTTTCAGACTGGGCATGAAGTCTAATCTGTCAAATGGGACATTTAGGCCTAAATGATCGATGAATTAACTCAAATTGAAAGTATTAATTGAAGTTAACGTTCAGGTACGTACATGACTCATAATATATGTGATTATGAATATTAGATAGTACATCAGTCTTGGAGCAATGCCACCTTATCGCTACACTAAGAGTACAATTGTTTTCAATCTCAGACTCTTATAACTAGGCTTTGAGTTTGTACATGGAAATATAACTCATCTCAGACTCTTATAAGTATAATCGGCATGAATATATATAGATTATGCATGTACCCATCCATTTCGATCTCATAGTGTCTTTGTCTTGCTTAAAAGATCATATATCATAAGACCCTGGACTTCGTGCTACTCAAAAGCTTACCTTAGTTTACCTTCATCATAGTTTGTCTCTGTCAACAATTCACCTCAAGTACATCAATTGTATACTTCGTTCATGTATATTTATATAAAAGAAGTGCTACTAAGACACTTGCACTTAATATACTATTTATTACTTGGTTAAAATTTATTAAAAATTATAAAATTATCAATAAAATTTATTAAATAAGAAGTGAGAGTCACAATATTTAATAATTTTTAATAAACTTAAATCAACAATAAAAAATGTGTCAAAAGTGGTCCAATAAATTTTAAAGACATACCTACTTATTAGTTGTTATAGTAAGAGGGACGTTAATCCCTAATTTATATATATATATATATGTGTGTGTGAGAGAGAGAGAACAAATGCACATATGTAGTTATGGAGAAATTATTTCATAAAGTAATTTTTTAACATGAATATAAAATAATTATTAGAATTTGGTGTTACCCCAAAAAATATTTTTTTGAAAAAAGGAATATAAAAGTATTAAACATAAAAGAGAAAATAAATTGATATTAGTTTTGGTCACTTTATTCTTTTAAATTTGTAAAAACTTAGGTATTTTGAATTTTTATCATGAAATTCTATATTTTCTCAAATCTTATAATATTTTCCCCACTAAAGATTTTTTTTTAATTCATCAATATATATATATATTATGTAAGTAACAATATATTGTCTTTTTTATTTTTTGACAAAATATTTTATTCCTGTTTGTAGAGATCATTGAAATTTTGGCTTTTTAAAATAAAATATTTAAGTATCATTTATTTCTCTTTCTAACATTTTTCTTTGTTTATAATCTTTCATTTTTTTTTCTAAAGTTATAATATTGCATTTTCAATTAAATGACTCTTTTTAGCCTTCTCTTTCTATTGATTTTGTAATAATAATTTGAGGAATAAATGATATATTTCTTAACACCAGAAGTTTGCTTTCCAACAATTCAAAATAAAATTTAAAAGGATTTAGTTTCTCTGCAAGTCCCTGAACGTTTATGAAATTTATATTTTTCTTCTTTTAATTAGATCCCTGAACTATATTTGTTTCTTAATTAGGTTCATTTAGCTACTCAACTGATACCTAATTAAAAAATTAAATACCACTTCAGAGATCCAATTGAAAAAAAAATGATTCAAGGACCTTTTTAAAAATGACAAATAGTCCACGACCTAATTAAAAAATTATCAACATCTACAAATCAATATTCTCACGTCTGCATGTCAATATTCTTACTTTTAACGTTTATAAACTAAGTATTCTTAGGTTCTTCGAATTTTCAGGGATAAAAGTATTGACTTCAAGAGTTTCATAAATTTTTTTATTAGGTCTCTAAACTATTTCTTTTTTATTTTTAAATAGGCTTCTGAACTTTTTTTTAAATTAGGTTCCCGAACTTGTATTTTTTTTAAATTAAGTCCAACATGAACTTAATTAAAAGATCAATACAAGTTGAGATCCAATTAAAAAAAACGTTCAACAACCTAATTAAAAATTAGATAAAAGTTCAAGGACCTGCAGAAAACCTAATAGGACTTTTTCTTAAAGAAAATTATAGTTAACATAAACACTAATATTTATTATAATTCATAATTTTTTTGACATGAAATTTATGATTGATATTTATTATCTGTAGTGTTTTTAAATATTTGGTTTATTTTCTATGTAAATATATATTATAGATTCTTGAATTACTATAAAAAAAATGTATAACTATAAATAATTTGTCTAAAAGACTACCTTTAAAAAAAAAACATTTAAACATACGTCGGACTGTTCATTTCTCTTTATTATTCTCTATATTTCTTTTTATAAGACTCAAACTAAAAATTAAAAATTTGACCTAGTTCTTTTTATAAGAATTAATCTAGAATGTCTCATTTAATAATTGTTATTTTTCACTGAAACATCTTTAATATTAAGAGTCATGTTTTTTAGTTCAATATTTTTAGTGAAATACATTGATATCTTAGGCTCTTTGTGAGTTTAAGTTGTCTTATAAAGAGTATTCTGGAAAACCTACTTTGGGTATTTACATGTATAACCGATAAAAATTAATAAAAAATATATTAATCATGTGAGAGATTAAAAGAATTAAAATTAATAAAAATATTTTTAAAAATAATAAGAGTATGTCTTATTAGTACTAAGGACAATTTTAGAAAAATATATAAATTCTAGACAAATTTAATACTGCTTATAGAATTAATTAATTAATTTGTCTGTAAAAAAATAATTAATTTGCTTAATTTTAATAGTTAAATGAGTCTTATTAAAAATCACATGACATAAAATGATTTATTACATCACTAATGACGCGCAGAAGCAAATTATTTTTCTCTGGGAAAAATTAGATTTGTGATTCATGTGGCTTCATTAATGTTTTATTTATTTATTGGAACCACAAGAATGCTACGTGTTTTGTTAAAACGTCATGAAGTGGATGTGCATGTAAGCCGAAAAGTCTTATCTATAACATGGAAAGCAAAAAAATAAAAAGCAAGAAGAAGAAAACACTCGAAAGAGCAACACACGAAATAAATCAATTCTTGATTCACTGCACAAGATAGGGTTTGTTTGCAAATTGATGGTCTCATGGTGAGTTCGTAATTAAAATAACAAATTGAATTATTTTAAATATTGATTGACAATATATGTTTTTGGATTAGTTTATTTTAAAAATAATTGTTTATTTTTTAATAAGTTTCTATGTGACCAGCTTTTTTTAAAAAAAATAATATTATATTCTTCTGATAAAGACTTGTCATTAAATTCTTCAGTTCCGAGGTCAAATTTGCATTAGCTAAAGCCTAAAAGGTCAATATATGAAATGAGAAAATTATTATTATTCCCCTTAACCCTACTTGTTCATGATAGGCTAGCAACTGAAATTCTATATTCTTCATGATCTCCATATATCCTTCGAACATGTAAAATAACAATGGTAAATCTTCCTTCCGAAAGAGACTGATTGTTAGTGATGTTTATATGACGGACAAGGAATGTTTTAACTTCTACTAGTTCATGATGGGGTGTTGAAAATCTAGATACATAATTTGGACCAAATTAGTGTTGGGAAGCTAGCGAAGCATCCATATTAGTAGATAGACTTCTTATTGATAAATACTAAGATACAAGTTGGCTGTTCAAACCTAATTCAAAGCAATAAAATAGTATATTAATTAAAAAAACATATATATATATAATTTAGATAGTTGCATTTAATTATTTTATTTTCAAATCCATATCAAACTGAACGAAATCACATCCCTTATATATTAGTACATTATTTCTTTTTATTCTACTTCTAAATAAAACCAAATAACCTTATATATCTTATATGCTTAGCAAAGGTGACTATCTAAACTCATGTCATTATAGTACTTCTTAAGATTTTCTAGTTGCTTAATCCAAAAAATTAGTGCAATGACATAAGATCTCGTTGTGTTCATATAAGTGCGAACCATCTATTTGGTAAGAGAACTCATGTTTGATTCTCATCATGTGTGAAATTTTCTTGGGCTAACAATAATCACGCACCATGATATAAAATTGTCCCTCAAACTCACACTCATATTTTTGTTGTAATTGCAATTTTGAAACCTTGTTCTCTCTCCATTTATGTCAAAAAAATTTGTGTTTAAAACATACTTAAGAGCAAGTATATCTTATTGCAATAGTAAAAAGGATTTGAGTTTAAATATTGTACCAAGAAACTAATTAAATAAGGATGTAAAACTCACGAGAAGGAATTCAATAATAAGAAAGCCTAGGCACTATTAGAAAATATGGTTTTAACATCGATTATTAAATACTTTCAACATCGATTATTAACCGATGTTGAAAGTACCGACGTTGAAAGTAATGCCGTTAATATTGATTTTCCAAAATCGATGTTAACATAAAAATTACAACATTGGTTTTTTTAAAAAAAAAATTGATGTAATATAGTAAGAATTATAAAAAAAATCATATATCTTTACATCAACATCGGTTTTCACCAAAACTGATGTTAACTTATAGATATGACATCAGTTTTTAAGAAAACCAATATTAATATATATAAACAACATCGGCTTTTAGTAAAAACCGATGTTGTTGGCTAACTTTAAAAAACTGATGTTAATATATATGTTGTTGACTAACTATTAATATCGGTTTTTAAAAACCGATGTTTGTAGTCAGCCAACAACATCAATTTTTGTAAAAATCGATGTTAATATATACATACAACATCGGTTTTTACTAACAACCGATCTTATTTTTTGGATTTTTTTAAAGTGCTGTCTATTTTTTAATAAACCCAAATTAACTTGCAAATTTAAAAGTAGAGTCACAACAGATTATTTTCATTCTGTTTTCAAACAATTTTTAGCAGAAATTTCATAAAAATTGAATATTTACTGCAAATTAAAAGAATATTTAACGTACATATAACAATGAATTGTAAAAAATGTAAATTAACTAAACTACAATTCCAAAATTACTTAAACACTAATTGTTTCATTTTTAACTTTCAAATAGTAGCTTGCCCACTGGATGCGAAGCGCTTTTAATCTTTCTGGTTCCAATGGTCTAGCATCATTGAAATATTGCATGATATAATAAAAAATGAGTTAATAATATATAATGTCAATTATAACAAAATGAAATACGTTTGAATTAAACAATTACCGTTTCTCAATTATTCTTGAAAATTTCTAAGATTATAGTTAACATCCACTGCACGACGTAATACCCATACTTAGTGCTTCCTTTTTGTCTATTACACTAAATACATTATGAAATTTAGATATTCAATGATAAGTATAAATTATTCTATACAGTATTAAAATATAACTAGAAACATTGTTTAGATGACTTACTTTAACAACAATTCACCTAACAGTAGCCTTGGATTTACTTTGAGGAGTATCGTCAAATCCTTTCAAAGCACTGTTCAATACAAACATGGATGCGTATTGTACAATTAAAATATTGATGTTCCCGACTAATGGTAATGTAAATGTATTGAAAAATATAACTGACATGTTAATAATTCCTTTCAGGTAGTTGTCTGACCTATTATGCAACGAACAAAACCAGATGACAACATTTTTCTTAGGCAAAATGTCGACAATTTGTCGATGCGCACTACAATGGAGAACAATATAAGTTATTATACTATTATATATTATTTAAATGAATTTGTTCAGTTTAACTTACTCATTCAAGTAGGCTCCTGGGTATACATTCCTCTTTGAATTCTGCATCCAGTTCTTAATATAACTTTCTGATTCAAATTGTGATTGTTCAGATCTCAGTATGGACTGTGGCTCAAGAATCCATACACATCAGAATTCCTCGCTCACATACTTGTCTCATTCATATGCCTATAGTTGTTAAAATAAAGTAAATTATGTATGAACTTAACACGATAAGGTAGGAAATAAACAATAATGTAAAATGACTTACAGAATCCACAATTGTATAACAGAGATGTTGAGACATTGATCACCGTGTGCTATTTCAGATAGATCTTCATGTTTTATGTATAAGGGGAAGTTGTCATTAAACAACCCAAACACGGTAGCATCTCACATAACCTGCAACGACTTTAGAAAAAGTTGTGGGATGGTCAATGTCATCAAATATAGGGGATCATCGACATCATGATCCGACCTATCTGCAAGTTTCACCAGTCCCATAGCTCCCTATTTAATTTACATAATTTAATTACAGTGCACACCTTAATTGGGAAAAAAACATTTAATGATAGTGGAATACTTGTTCTAATAAACGCTTGACAAGATGTGTCAGCCAAGCAACGAAGGTGCTAAGTGTCTATCCTACTAACTGAACCTCTTGAGTGGGTACAAGAATGGGAGCATCTGCATCTCTAACTTTCTCAACACCAACCTTGACTTGATCATTGCGCAAAAGGATATTGTGAATGGCTATCGACCCCTCATAAAGTCTTCCAGGGCAATCAGGCGGGGAGGATTTTCTTCGACGTACAACCCGCATTTCTCTTGAGTCACCCGTGTTTGGGTCATTCCCTAAGGGATCAACACAACTCTCCTTTGTGCTAACACGAGTAGCTGAAGGACCAACCTTAGGCTTAGGAGGCAGTGCGAGTCTCTGTGATTGCATTTGCGATTGAAATTGAGACTGCATCTGGCTGAAGGACAACATTAGTTATCGAGTCACTTTTTTGTGATCGACTCCTCCAGCTGGTCCCTTATTTTTTGCTTCAGCTACTCTAGGTCTTTGAGAACCATGGACAAAGACAAGTGGGAGGTCCATGGAGCTGGTCCAAAGTATTGTTTGATCGTGACACCGGCTCTAGCAGCACGCACATGACCAAGGTGTTCTGGTCACCCTATGGCAGCAGTTAGTACATCCCGACGTCCATGGGTGACAAAGGAACCTTGTGAGGTCTGCTCCTTCAAGGAATCCTGCAATGAAGACATTTATTGGTTTACTCAATCAAACAATAAACGTAAATAATTACAATTTACAATTGAAAGTGACTTACAATCTTATTGGCAATTTTCTTTGCTACCTCAAACGTCATTTGACCAGTTTTCTTGGTGTGGGCCATCTTCCACTTCATGTGTCGTCTAATGGGAGATGGAGGATCAATAACGGTGTCAGTGCTGCCAGATTTAGTAACTTCCTCCAATTGTTTCTTTTTCTTCTCCTCCATCAACTTGTTTTCTAGAAATTCATAACCCCCACGAGACAACACGTGAGGGGTAGTGTTTTGTTTTTGAATGGCCTGTGCCTTCTTTCGCACATGCTTTAAAAATTAAACATTATCCAATTACCGAAAATAATAAGTAAATTTAAAGTTTAGAACAATGAAAATCATAAAGTTACCTCCCACAAAGGGTCTCTGCGACTCTGATCCACTTTTCCTTGCTAACGCCATACTTTTCGTAAATAGTGTCATCGACACCGTCCTTGTCGGCTGCAAGTGCCCATTTCAACATCAAATCAGACTTGAACTGTCTCCATCGCTCCTCCACGATCTGAAGTATTTTCTTTTTCGTCCTTAAATTAGATGCTTCAGGGATATCAAATTCAACTTGACAAACGAAAATTATATGTTATTGTTAGTAAATTACAATTTTATTGTTAATCAACAAGATGCAACATTTAAGTAAAATACCTTAATATACTCCCATATCATATCCTCCCACTCGTATGTCACATCCACCTTATCCCGAGCAACGATCCCCAAATATGTTCTTAAATTCTTTCTGTGGGGACCGTCGGCTTTTCGGTTGCAGGATCCACATGGATAAGGGGTTTCTTTGCCCCAACTGGTCAAGTAGCCAATGATCTCAGTTGGGTCGCTTTTCTTGTCCTCTTCATGGTAGAAGATGAATGTGATGTTGAATCAATAGGAGGAGGAGGGGAGCTGGGTGGTGTAGCCATTTTCCTGTTAACAAAAAAAATTAAAAATGATCATAAAACAATGTTATGTTATGTAACTGAATAAATTGAAATGAAGTACATATAAAAAAAATTACATTAGACGATGTTAATTAATTCTCCTTCATCATGATCATTACGATTTGCATGAACATCATCAGCTTCTTCTTCTCCGGCGATGTTAGGCAAGATTTGTGTGGACAAAGGACTAACATAAGTATCAATGAGTGAATCATCATCTTCAACATTAACACCAATTATTTTCCCCTGTAGAACCATTGACCACCTTTCATCACAAGGGCCTTGAACATAAAATACTTGTTTAGCTTGTTCTTCTATGATGAATGGGTCATTCTGGTAAGTGAGTTTCTTAAGATCTACCAACATAAATCCTACATTCGCACACCGATCTTGCTGTCTACCCACTTACATTTGAAAACACAGACAGTGAATTTGACATAGTTAAGCTCCAAGATTTTTTCAACAAAACCAAAACGTGGATTGTCATCATGTACACTAGCAAAGTGTTGAGATTCAGCCCCCTTAGGGTAACCCCACTGTTTTGTATTGTACTTTTCTCGTCTTGTGCTCTTGTATAGAAGGAATACTTGTTTATATCGTATCCTTGCCAAGTTATAACATTTCTTTTATGCCCATCTGCTAGCTTTCTTAATGTTTCAGAAGCATTATTGTCACCAAAGATTGTATCTTTAAACCAATTTAATAAAGTCTTGTTATGCTCTTTCAACACCCTGTTCTTTAACATTTTTGGATTACTTTCCTTTACTAAACCTTCATGGCAAAGTATGTATGAAAAAACTTCATTGTTGTTATTCAATACATACAAATGAGCTTGTTGCAAATCTTCTACACTTGGAGTGATAACATGCAGTCCTCTTGAACCTTTATCTCTCACTCTTTCGTCATGTCAAGACTCGGGAAGCCCAACAAGTTTTACCTTTTCAATGTATGGTAGCTTCATACGTCAAGGTTAAGTCCCTTTTGTTAAATTTGACAAAATTTTGGCAGCATTTCGCATTGATCTCCAAGTACACGACATGAAAGTGGTGAGATTAATTCCCTGACAATCAAGTATGCACTCAGAGAACAACTACAAATGCATTGTATTGAAATTTCATCAAATTCAACAAAATAATCTTAACCTTAACGCATGAATTTACCATAAAAATATGACTCTTCCCAAACTGTCCAAATGGACAATTCAAGATTCAATACAACGATTAATGCAAACTATTCACAAGAATCATTGTACTCAATCTCAAACGGAAATTTAAGGTTCACTCATGATGAACATAACTGGTATAACATATATCAATTCTCATTAATCGTAGTGAACAAGTAATAAAAACATTGGTAACAGACAACAACATCAAAAGTTTACAAAATACATTTGTACCTATGATGATGAGCAGCACGGTCCAAAAACAAATCAACAATCCAATAAAGAACTCAATCACCACTTACATCAATCATCATTCCCAAAAACATTACATATAAAACTTCCCCACCTACGTCAATCATCAACCATATTGCTAACATGTGACATACAAAGGTTGATTGACAAACTTACCAACAATTCAAGCAACAAACTAGTGTGAAGCTGGGTTAGAGTGCGAGCAAGGAAGTCAAGGCTCAACAGAAAACCAACTAAGTCTAGACACCCCAAATATGCTAGAAACAGTGAAATCAACATCTTTGATCAGAACTCAGAATTAACAATTAAAAGAACTAACAAATAGATAGTACCTAACAGTTTCAACCATCTAAGTCTAGCATATATTAATCATAACAGTTTCAACCATCAACAAACTCAACAACAACAACGTGGACAACATAGTTAGAGAAATGTTAGAAGTGAAGAGTGAAGACCCACAAAAGGCAAATACAAATTATACTAAACACCTACTAAGGTTTCATTAAATTTGCTCCCATACCCTTATCTTTTTTATCCTTACACTAACCTTTTTAATTGTTTGAAAAACATTACATTGCCACTCCTTATATACTTATAGTTATATATTACAGTGACAGCCCCTGCTATCCAAGAAACACATTTCACCATGTATTCCTTCTGAAAGGTTAGTATCAATATAAAAAACCTCACAATAATTAGTATAATTTGCTAAACATAAAGTCCTTCTGAAAGGAAATAAAGTAAAATACCTTAATATACTCAGAGATAACTAAGAAACAACTTAATGATGAATTAAGAAGAAGATAGAAAGCTTTAGTTTAACTTACCTTGCACCTCAATGTCAAAAAGTTGAAGTTAGCTTTGATAGGTTCTATCAAAAAAAGACCGAACAAGGTGGAGTCCTTAAGAGACACACCATTCTTTCCCTGCAAACACAAAATTCATGGTTTAGTTATCTCTTTGGAAAAAGTATATAAGACAATGAATAAGAACAAGCAACAGTGTGGGAGATTGAAGCAAATCTCTTTAAGAACCAAAAAATAAGCAGGAACAAAAGAAGCAGCCTAGAAAGCCATTCAAGAAGAAGAAGAAAAGTATGAAACTAGATTTTGAGTTTTACAATGTTGTTCTCAAGTCAAGTTGTTGAGTTTTACAATGTTGGTTATTAGCTATAACTCACAATGAAGAAACAGTACATATGAAGTCATTCAAACCATTCCACGAATTTTGAGTGATGCTTCATTTTGTTGTCATTGACAAAATAGAAATCATAGAAGCTATTGAACAGAGGAACCATGAAGATAGAGGAAACACGAAAATAGCTAAACAGCCCAACAACAAAAAACAACAAATAACCAGTTTTGTTTGACACACGGAATAGACACACAAATTCCATGAAGAAAACCATTCCATTTAAAATAGAAACAATACATAAGTATGATGTGTAAGAGAAGCTTACCTTGACACCAACAGCGACAGTGGCAGCAAGACTGGCCTGAGTGGTAGTGAGAACAAAGAGTCACGATGTGGAGAGTTTGTGATGGAGAGGAACGCATGGAGGCGCGAGACTCAGATGTTATGAACCGTGAATGGAGGAGTTGCGACGAAGAGGATGATGCTGGCGAAACCAGAGTTACGACAGAGACAAAGATATGCAACATACATGAGTGAATTAGGGTTTGGAGCCAATAAAATTTTTAAAAATCGAGTTCATTAACATCGGTTTTCACAAAAAAAAAAAAAAAAAAAACTGATGTTAACTTATCATTTCCCAACATTGGTTTGTCCAAAAAACCGATGTTAAGGAAGTGATGTGAACATTAACATTAGTTTACTTAAAAAAACTGATGTTAACTTATCATTTACCAACATCGGTTTGTCAAAAAAAAAACTGATGTTAAGGAAGTCATATGAACATTAACATCGGTTTTTTTTCAAAACCCAATGTTAACTTGTCATTTTCCAACATCGGATTTTCGAAAAACCGATGTTATTGAACTGATATTAACATTGGTTTTTTAAAAATTGATGTTAACCTAATGTGTTAACATCAGTTATTTAAAAAATCGATATTAAGAAACTCATATTATTTACCATTATGCCACCACGTTTTTGTTAACATCAGTTTTATTAAAAACTGATGTTAACTTAGCGATGTTAAATCTACAATTTGTAGTAGTGAGGGTTACAATTTCACTTGTATTCTTAATTCCCCCAATCTTAATTTTACATGAATGCTAATTTAATTTTCAAAAAAAAAAATCTTCCTCTATAATCCAATTATCATCATGGGTCATGCATTTCCAATAATCTTTTTCCTAAGTTAATTTCCTATTTTGGCATGTAAGGAAATCAGACCCAAAGAAAGTGTAAAACATGAAGAGGATGATTAAAATAATCAATTAACACAATGGAGGTTTAGAATTAAAATTTGATCATGCATTAATTCTAAACCTGACTATCTTATAGGTTTATTAACAAATTTCTATATGATCATTGACAAATCAATTAATTCAAGTTTGTAAAGAGTGATCAAGTCAATAAGAATTGGAATAATAGGACACTCTAATTGATTGAAAAAAATAGGAATTCAAATAAAAATAGAAATTAGTGGTTTCTAAAATAATAACAAGTTGCACCATAACCCTAGCTACATATGAAATTTAGCTATTGATAACTGTTAAATATGAACTATTTTTTATAATAAAAATATATTGAAAATATCTTTAAAAATATTTATTTAACAATTATTTTTTGCTTAAATGTTAGGAAATGATATTTTTCTTATTTATGGCTTGCAGATATGAAAAGGAGGGATTAAAAGCGAAAAAGATCCAAAAAATATAAAAAATATGAATAAGGAAGATTTTTTGCATTAGGCTCAAGTCCACTCCAACAACTATAAAAAGGGAGTCAAGCCAAGGAGAAAACACATCGAGTCTTAGAGCACTCTAATACACACCTAAAGCCTGAGAACTCTCCCATCATTTTCTATTCCCTTTTTCCATCCCTTCTCTTCCATTAGTTTCTAAATCCCTTTTCAAGTGAAAGGCCCCTTATGGCTATGAGAGACTAAACCCTTAGTTAGGATCTAACAGACCTAAAAAGCCAAAAGATGTATTGTACACTTCATATTTATCAATGCAAATAAGTGTTTTCTTTCCTATTATCCTTTCTTATTTTTAATTTCATGCATTATTCTTCCTAGCATCATCTTTGGGGGTTAGGTGCTCGACAGAGGGTAATCCTGATGTAGCTCCATGGGAGCTTGAGGGCCTTGGATCTTCTTCATCAAAGGAGTCTTTTGCTTCTTGAAGATGAATGGTAGTAGAATGGAGAAATAATATGATTGGAGACGCCAATTCAAGGAGAAGATGAGTCAAGAAGAAGCTCACCACCATAGGAAGCCATGGATAAGAGCTTGAAGGAAGGAGAATATGAGTGGAGGGAGAGGGAGAGAATGAGCACGAAATTTAGTGCCTCAAATGAGGTCTGAACTTTGAAGTGTAATTCTCAAATGATCAAAGTTCAAAAAATGCACACACAAGGCCTCTATTTATAGCCTAAGTGCCACACAAAATTGGAAGGAAATTTAAATTTCTATTCAAATTTCACTTGAATTTGAAATTGAATTTGTGGACCAAAATTTTACTAATTATGATTAGTGAATTTTAGCTATGGTTCATCCCACTAATCCAATATCAAGTCCTAGATTCTCCACTAAGTATGCTTAGGTGGCATGATGCATGTAAAGCATGAAGGACATGCACAAAATGTGACTATATGATATGGCAATGGGGTGTAGCAAGCAAATGCTCACCTCCCCCTCTAAAATTTAATTGGATTGGGTTTCTCCTAATTCAATTAAATTTATTTTCCAACACACATCAAATATTCACTTAATGCATGTGAAATTACAAAACTACCCCTAATACAAAAACTAGTCTAGGTGCCCTAAAATACAATGGCTGAAAAATCCTACATTTCTAGGGTACCCTACCTACATTATGGAGCCCTAAATACATGACCCAAAAATAATGAAACCTTAATCTAATATGTACAAAGATAAGTGGGCTCAAACTTAGCCTATGGGCCCGAAATCTACCCTAAGGCTCATGAGAACCCTAGGGTCTTCTCTTGCATCTCTGGCCCAATCTTCTTGGAGTCTTCTATCCAATGCCCTTGGGGGGTAGGATTGCATCATTCCCTCCCCCTTGAAAAGGATTTGACCTCAAATCCAGAGGTTCTTGAAACTTAGGGATTCTTTCCTCAACACCTGTAAAAAGAATTAAAACATATGTATTAGTGATGTTGAGTATGTTAGAGTAGGGTAAGGACTGAAAACCCCTTTCCTAGCCATCTTCCCATGAGAGAACATAGTTCCTCACCAAATCAATGAGTGGTGCAACAAGTATAGAAAAATATGGGACAAACCTTTTGTAAAAGTTTGTTAAGTCATTGAAGCCCCAAATTTCCCTTATACTTGGTGGAGTAGGCCACTCAGGAATGACCTTTATTCTCTTAGGGTCCATGGGAAACCCTTGATCACTACTTAAAAAGTTAAGGAAAGTAATGGAATAAAACATACCTTTTTCTTTATTTTCATGTTGATTATTCCTACAAAAAATTACGACAAACCTAATAAGAACAAACCTACCTAATGAGTCCGTATGTACACAAATCATGAAGATGTTGGGTGCATGGGTGATTTTACAAAAGAGGGTTCCACCATTCAACACATTCATCATACCACCTATCATAGGGATTTGGTGCCTCATAATACCTATTTTGGGCACCAACAAAGCACAAGGATTTAAGCTCTTACGAACCAAACCCTCATCCAACAACTCCTTTACTTGAGGAATAACCTCAAGCTCAAGAGGTATGGCGGTGCTAAGGGATGTTTTCCTTGATAGGAGAAGGTAGAAAGATTGTTTAAGAATGAGTGCTCTTTTGATATCACATTTTGTTGCAAAATGATTTTCCTTCTTAACAATCTTCTTGGAGGAATCCTTTTCCTCTTTCTCCTTCCCCTTGGCCTTTATAGACAAGGCCTTACTATCCTTCTTTTTCTTTTGGTTTTCAAGTTTTTCTTTCCCATCCCTCTTATCTTTCATAGTTAGTTGATCTTTGGTCACCTGTGAAGGTGTTTGAGGATGCAACACAAATTTAGTGCCAAGATAGGTGAGGGTAACCTCATTAGTTAGGCTATTGTAAATGATCTTCCTATCAAATTGTCATGGCCTTCCTAAAAGAATATGCCCTGCCTCCATGGGAACTATATCACAATTAACTTCATCCTTATATGGCCTAATGGAGAAAGGTACCATCACTTGTTGGTTAACTATAATTTCACCTTGTTCATTGAACCATTGAAGTTTATAAGGTTTTGGGTGGGGAATGATAGTGAGGTTCGACTTGGAAACTAATCTTGTGCTACAACAATTGCAACAAGATCCACTATCCATGATAAGAGAACAAGTTTTATCTAAAATTTTGCATCTTGTATGAAAGATGTTCTCTCTTTGGGATTGAGATAGATCACAAGATTGACCTCCAAGGAGCCTTCTAACCATTAGGAGGTCACCTTCTTCATGGGGGTAGACTCCCTCACTAGACTCTTCACCCCTTACTTCATCTTCACTTCCACTAGAGGAAGGGGAAGAAGTAGTCTCCTCTTGACTACTATAAATGTCTTGACTCTCATAATCATGGTTTTCTTTGTGGGGCATTGAGAGGCAATGTGACCTCTCCCAAGACATTTGAAGCATTTAATGTTGCTAGTCCTTTCTTGGGAACTAGTCTTAGGGGTGGATTTCTCTATGGTCTTACCCTTATCTTCCTTAGGTTTTGAAGGTGCAGCCCCCAAAATTCCTTGGGCTTGGTCATTTCTTGGATAAGAGTGAAAGCCATAAGATTTTGAAGAAGGCTTTCTTTTAAGTTGTTGCTCCACTCTTATACAAAGTTAGACTAGCTCATTGAGGTCCCTATATGGAAGGAGTTCAACCTTATCCCTCTCTTCCATATTAAGCCCATTAAGGAACCTAGTTATGCTTGTTCTTTCCTCCTCCCTAAGTCCAGCTCTTAAAAGGAGTAGTTCCATTTGTTGTCTATATTCTTCAACACTCATACTCCCATGTCTAAGCCTTTGGAGCTTTCCCATAAGCTCCCTTTCATTGTAGGAGGGAATGTGCCTTTTCCTAAGGGCACTCTTAAGATCATTCCAATACTCTACTGGAAATATGGGAGGCTAATGTTAACCTCTTGAGGCCTTCTATCCTTTTCTCTTCTTTGGGAGTGATGTTTAGTATGTGAACTATGGTGCCCTCTATAATAGTCGCTAAGTTCTTCACTTAAACACTTGCAAGAGTCATCACTACTATAGGAGGCATGTTTTTCTCTTTTCATTTCTTTCACTATTTTTCTTCTCTCTTCCTTTCTTATTTTCTCTCTTTCATCTTGACTTATTTCTTCCACTCTTTTTTTTTTCCTTTTTCCTTTCTCTCTTGTTTTTCTTTCCTCAACTTAAGGGATCCCAACTCATCTAATATCTTATACAAGGGGTCCTTAGGAGTAGAACCTTCACCATTAACACTAGATGAAGAATGAAGACTCGTGTTGGTTCCTAAGTTGTGGTTCTTTCTTGTTGGGGGTTTGAAAACAAAAGGTAAAAGAAACTATGGTTTAAATTAGCCAAAATAAACACTAAAAGAGGTGTGACAGATAAGGTAAAAACTAATTGGTAAAAGGCAAGCTATCTAGGCGGTTTAACAAGGGAAGGTAAATGAAATAAGCTATGAAAGTAAGCAAGAAATGTAAACTAGGCGGATCCTAAGAGTGTTTGGATAACCTTATTTAAGGTTCCCAACAAAACACTTACTATCCTAAGGGAAAACTGCCTAAAGTTATTACACACAAATGGAGGTAGGGTGACCTATTGGAGGCTCCCAACTTACTTTCAATGAAAGACCTTTTTGTTACAAAATTTGAAAGCAATGAAGGTAAGTAAATTCTCAATTAAAAAAATTATAAAAAGGTCCTCAATTTTGGTGGTTGTTCTCTCTTTGGTGATTCACTTAATTTGGAGTGTTTCTTAGTCCAATAGCTCTTAAGGTGGTTGGCCCCTTGCTTCTTGACACAAATTCTTCAAGGGATGGCACCAATCCTCTTTTCCAATTTCCTATATGGCAACTCACAAACAAGGAAACAAAGAGACAAGCAATAACCAAAGACCAAAAAAATGAAATGAAAGCTAAACCAATTGAGTTTTAACAAGACAAATCTTCAAGGATTATTCAACAATTAAGCAATGAAAAGCACACAAAAGCAAGCTAGGACTCAAAGAGAAACCTAGAATGGCTCTAGAATAGAGTGGAAAAACTAAAAAAAAATTCAAGAAACCTCTAGTTTTGGCACTTGTTTTCACAATAATTTTCAATTGAAATTTTAGAACTAAAATTGGTATAAAATAGGCAACAATTATAGAACAAATTTCGAGCCAAAACAACAAGCACACTTCCATTTCAATTTTTTTCCTAGACACTAATTTTTCTGTCAATTTGTGTGATTTTTATTATTTTTTAATTTTATCCAAATCACATTTTTCTTCTTTTATAATTTTTTTCCAGATGTCTAGAAAATTTAGTAAAATTTTCAGCTCAAAATTCGTAGTGACCAATTCCCAGTAATTTATACAAGTTCGTATGTTCAAACTACCAGCACCAGCGATTTCAACCTAGAAATCAAGAATAATGTTTATATTGCTTAAGGATTGGATAGTTACAAGTTGTGTTTGCTTATGCTCAATTATCTTGAATAACACAATTAAAGAGAGCTTAAGAATTATTTTAATTCACAAATCCAACCACAACTCAACTTCATCATAGGCATCATGTAGGAAACTTAGAAAACAAAACAAAGTTCAACAACAAGATTACTTCTAGGAATTGATTTAAAACATGTTATGAACTAAATAACATGCATGAATTAGACTCAAAATTCAAAAGATAGGCTAAGAATGACAAGAATACATGAACAAATGTATCTAGAATTCAATCAACAAAATAAAAATTCAACACAAACTTAGAACATAATGTGACAATTACTATGACTGAACATGACTCTAAGACAACATGGATTAAGTGATTTATACTTAGATTTTTGTGTTTTTTTCTAATCAATATTTTGGAATAAAATTTAGATCTAAAGGTTCAGCAAAAGAATATTATGACTGAAAAATGATAGAACCTAAAATCAACACAAAAACATGATTCAAGAGTAGATCTATAAAATTTGAACCATAAAAATGCAAGAACAAGTGTAGATCTAAGATTTAATCGGTTTTTTTTAATCTACTCTAAACAGCACCAAACCACAAGACAATGGAGGATATACATGGAGACTAAGATGAATAACAAGGAATTAAAGTGAATTGACCGAACAAAAAGATAGAGGAAGCAAAAGAACATCACCTAAAAGAAAATGCTCTTGATACCACATGATGTAGCTCCATGGGAGCTTAAAGGCCTTGGATCTTGTTCATCAAAGGATTCCTTTGCTTCTTGAAGATGAATGGTATCAAAATGGAGAAAGAAGATTATTGGAGACGCCACTTCAAGGAGAAGATGAGTCAAGAAGAAGCCCACCACCATAGGAAGCCATGGATAAGAGCTTGAAAGAAGGAGAAGATGAGTGGAGGGAGAGGGAGAGAAGGAGTATGAAATTTAGTGCCTCAAATGAGGTCTGAACTTTGAAGTGTAATTCTCAAATGATCAAAGTTCAAAAAATGCACACACAAGGCCTCTATTTATAGCCTAAGTGCCACACAAAATTGGAGGGAAATTTGAATTTTTATTCAAATTTCACTTGAATTTGAAATTGAATTTGTGGAGCCAAAATTTCACTAATTATGATTAGTAAATTTTAGCTATGGTTCAGCCCACTAATCCAATATCAAGTCCAAGATTCTCCACTAAGTATGCTTAGGTGGCATAAGGCATGTAAAGCATGAAGGACATGTACAAAATGTGACTATATGATGTGACAATAGGGTGTAGCAAGCAAATGCTCACCTCCCCCTCTAAAATTTAATTGGATTGGGTTTCTCCCAATTCAATTAGATTTATTTTCCAACACGCATCAAATATTCACTTAATGCATTTGAAATTACAAAAATACCCCTAATACGAAAACTAGTCTAGGTGCCCTAAAATACAAGGGCTGAAAAATCCTACATTTCTAGGGTATCCTACCTACATTATGGAGCCCTAAATACAAGGCCCAAAAATAATGAAACCTTAATCTAATATATACAAAGATAAGTGGGCTCATATTTAGCCCATGGGTCCAAAATCTACCCTAAGACTCATGAGAATCCTAGGGTCTTCTCTTGCATCTCTGGCCCAATCTTCTTGGAGTCTTCTATCCAATGCCCTTGGGGGTAAGATTGCATCAAATCCTTAATATAAATACAAGGAAGGTCTTGCATGCATCTGTTTTAGGAATTAGTTGCTCGACAGAGGGTAATTTCTAATAGAACTAAAAGGAAGAGGTATCTTAATAAAATCATTGCTAGACGTAGAGTGATTGCATTATGCCCATGCATCAAAGCAAGCATCTAGAATTAGAAATTCATACATTTTATTTATTGACTCTTTGCAAAGATATTTGAGAGATAGATAGGTAAAATAGGCTTGTCATCATGAGACATCAAGGGCAAGGATTCTAATAGATGTGGGTAGGATAAATTCACCTGACTGATAGAGAAAAATCACAAATAATACATCTTAGGCAAATAAGGCATGTTAGGTCCTAACATTCTCATCCCATTGTTTTGTAAGTCCCTGTGGAAATCGACACTCAGACTTTCGAGTCTTTACTACTTGGACATTTGGTACACTCGTCAAACTGTTAACAGCTATCAATAAGAGAAAGGAAAACTAAAGCCATATAAATGTAAGGGAAAATAACTCTTTTTAAAGGGGACGATTCTAGTATGATTCTTTACACACCTTTGTTTTTGAAGCCTCTAAATGGTTCCTAATGCTTTCTTGCAATCTCTAGTATATTGTTTTGGCTCTTCGGCAAGTATACCGAGTCGCACAAGTAATATAAAACAGTAAGACCGAGTATCATATCCTAAGGGAACTTGTTTCACTCAGACACGGTACATCCAGTATGCAAACATTTGTATGGATTAAAAGCAAGTAAATATTAAGTTTAATCCTGTACTAAAGTTTATTTGAATATAAATTAAATATCTAGAATTTTGGAAGTGAAAATAGTCAAGTAAAAAGCGTTGGGTCGTTCTAATGAATTTCTCTTGATGTTAAAATGTATTTTTCTCTATCTAACGTTATCCTAGTGTTCTTATGCTGAGAAATTACTCAAACCAAGATTCCTCTAGTGAATGAGCCTAACTCTCTTTGAACTTCATCCTTGATCCCTCAACAAACTTAGTCTAAAAGATTTGCATTAAAGCATATTATGAACTAGATCACTGCACTCCATTCCTAGACATACAAATTTCTAGCTTGCTCTACCAAGTTCTAAGGCTTTAAAGCATTTCCCAATGCTAAAAATCCTAACTATACATACAAATGGGTAATCAAGCCACAAGCATGTAAAATAAGCATAGATAGAAGCAATGAACACATAAAAATAACATTAAATAGATAGTGGAAGAGTGTTACATCAAGGTTTCAGCAGAACTTCCCAACAAAGAGGCATAGCCTTCCATTACAAGCAATATACCCTTAATACAAGAAAAGATAAGTTTTGAGTGACAAAAAATGTCAAAGGCTGGTTGAGGATATCTTCTACAACCTCTAAACCCTAAACTTCACTCCTTTAACCTCAGTTCTCTTTGCTGCTCTCTTTTTGTCGCTTCTGCTTCTCCTTATGCTCTGTTTTTTGACTCCCTTTTCTTTTATTTCCGCCAACTTCAGTGTTTTAAAGGCTCTTGGACCTTTCAGCTCTGAAGGCTCGCTTAGCTAGATTGGCTCGCTAAGCAAGAGTAAGTGAATTTTGGCTTAGCAAGACTGGGCGCACTGAGTGCGAGAAGAGACAACATCCTCACTGGGCTGGCTGGCTACGCGCTGGGCGAGCACATCTCTGAATCTTTCTCTTCTAGGGTTTCCCGACTTGGTAAGCGAGTTGTATGCCTCGCTAAGCAGATGCCACTCACTGAGCGAGTCATCAGCTACTTCAACCTTCTCTTCTTTGGCCTGAAACTAAAGTGGTTTCAACATTAATTCACAAAATGGGAGTATCTACTCTATAAAATCACAATAAATAAAAAAAATATGTACAATTCCTACAAAAAGAACCATAAATTGGAGGTAAGGCGTTATTTCCTTGCAGATATTCAACATAAAACTAACTCATGAATAGCGACTAACAAACTCCCCCAAATTTACAGTGTTGCTTGTCCTCAAGCAAAGAAATAACAGTTTACTTGTCCTCAAGTGATAAAATTCATAGTGGTTAACCAAAAATGTGTTTGTCCAAAATATTCAATCGCATGAACAGAGGTGATTAGCAATACTTCAACCAACAACCCTTCATAAGGATATGCAGTATTTCAAAGATATAAACATGTTCATTAACAGGCACAAATGAAATAAGCTAGCAAGCAAGACAGGTATCAAGGAAGGTTTCATCAAGCTTAATCCTCACGGTCATTGTTTCTCTTATAAGCACAAGTGTTTAAGGTAATTCTTCAAATCAATGACCAACACAAGTCTCAACTTTTGCAGTTCATCTCATGTAAACAATCACAAACACAAATTGAATTTGAAGGACTTTCTTGGCCTGTAATGAGGCTGGGCTACAAACAATTCATGGTTTTTCTAGGATGCAAAACTTAGGTTCTAGGAGAGCATTCATCCTTAGATCACCTTTTCCTTTTTATTCCCAATTTCTATTGATATGCCACAATCATATAAGACACTAAGCTTAAGCAACAACACACACAAAGCTTTGTTTATTCTTGAAACTTTCATTTTCTTCTCTTTTTTTTATTTTAGTAGTTTTTACTTACTGCTTCTTTATACAATTTTCTATGGCTATTGCTTTTCTTACCACAATCAAAATCACCCAATACATTCCCCCAAATTTGGGACAAATTTGCCTTGAACCACAATACTCTCCTACAACCTAAAGAAAGGTAGATGGAGATTATAATTTCAATCAGGCTTAGTGTTCAGCTCATTCTATCAAATTTAATCTCAAAATGGGTGCAAAGGTTTCATCATTCATGAACAGGGTAAGGCTATTTGGCTAAGTGGCTAAATCAATCAATCATGGCCTTCATCATTTCAAAATCATGCATTCATTTAGTATTCAGAGATTCATGCAAAAATCGGTACTTAATGCTAGTCATTCTCTCACAATTTAAGTTCACACATCTCACCGGGTTATAGCCAATGATTACCTTCACTATTTACCTGTCAAACAAACTAACATTTTCACTCACGCCCCTAATTCATGTTCTTTCTCTTCTAACTACCGCATACTTATTCAAGGCATGTGATCTAACATCACAATTCACTCAAGTCATGCAATCAATCCAATCAAAACCAATCAATAAACACCAAAAATTTAAACCAAAACATGTTTTAAAACCAAACCACTGTGCATAATTCAAAAACTGTAAAATGTTCAAAAAGCTGTAAAATATGCCAAATAAGTAAATAAACTAAAACTAAAACTAAAATTTAAAAATTGTATCTAAATAGCAGAAAAATAAATGAGTCCTTTCTTCAGTCCTCCTGTGTCGGTGCCGGATCATCCTGAGGAGCAGAGGGGGTATCTTGAACTGGCGAAGATGTGTCCTGTGCTGGAGTAGACCAGGGATCCCAAGTACCCTGCACTGCTGCCATATCTACGGCATAATATGTATCTGCAGCGCCGTCTCCCTCCTCAGTAGCCTCCAAAGGTGTGGCAGCAGGGGTAACCTTTGGAGTCTCCTCCGATGTGGCGTCTGGCTCTGGCTCATGGGTTGTAGGAGTCTCACCTCCCCCCACAGGAGAAGGCTGGACTCTTGGTCAGGCCACCTGGGCCATAAAATCCTCCATGCTAATGATGGACCGATGCTGAGCCAGATCATGGATACTCTGCATCACCAGGCATAAGTCGTGGTGGAGGCTCTGCAACATCGGCACAATGGCGTCTGAGCTCTAAACGGAGGTGTTGGATGGTGCTGTGATCTGCGAAGGTGCAGGAGCAGGAGCTGGTGTAGAAGTAGAAGCAGGGGCAGAAGTGGAAGCATTAGAGGGTCCCCGAGCCCTAGTCTTGCGGGTCCCTGGAAAAGTGATCGTGGGATTATCCAGGTTCCAGCAGTTCTTCCTGATGTATGCCAAATTAATGGCGGGGCTCAGAGACTCGAAAGTAAGGGAGTCGGATACTACTCATCTGGTTATGCACAAAGCAGTGATGAGTGCAGGAAAAACCAAATCGAGAGGAGTTGTACTGGGCCATCTGCGAGATCTGACCAGAAATAAACGAGCCCACGTCCATATCCATCTTCGTCACCAACCTATACACTAACCTCACGAGAGGAGCTTTGTTGTTGTATTAACATGTTGTACACACACACACACACATCATGCTAGACCTCTTCAGTAGCTAACATTGGCATTATTATTATTTTCACTTCATCATCTTCATCATTATCCTTACTACTCAAGTAGTAATCACTCTCAAGCTCACGATCATCAAGCAAGAAATCTTCATTACTAGTGACACCATCCTCACTCCCCAACACCATTTGTCAAAGGAAGAAGTGTGAGGAGTGTTCCTTTTTGCCAAAATGCTAAGAAGAGATTATTAAGGCTTAATCACTTATTGTGGTTTGAGTTCGTGGTGGCAACGAGGTCGAGGTGGAGGCGACATGGTGATGACAACAACAAAGTCGAGGTGGTGGTTTGTGTTTGTGGTGGCGAGTATAGGATATATGAGAGAAGGAGAGGGTTGGGAGTTCGAATAAGTATGAGAGGAGAAAACAATTCAACATTGGTTCTTATTTGAATTGATGTTGGAATTAAATTTTAACATTGATTCGGGTTTAAATCGATGTTAGATTACTAATTTAACATTGATTCAAATATGTATTGATTTAAAATTATGATTTATACTCAATTTATAAACAACGGATATTGTGAAGTTACATTTAATTGCAAAATTGACATAAAGTCAATTATAATGATGATATAAAGCGTATTTTGTGTAGTAGAGATTAAACAACATGCCACATCAACTTGAAATATTATTAGAATCGACAAGTTTACCAGCTTCCTACTTGATTCAATTGATTTTATATTTTTTTATAAACTTTTGTGTGTTTCTGATTTCTACATAAAAAAATTATATATTTTAAATTAGAAGAATTAGTTTATCTCTGCTAACCTGAAAGCTATAGTTAGCTAGTTAATTATTAGATGAAATTATATAAAATTACGTCCCCCCCCCCCCTCTAATGAATTCACATATGGATCCTGTTCAATCTCTAACAAATTCTTTCTCTCTATATTGCACAGTGAAACAAAGAGAAGAAAAAACGAGATATTGTAATAACTCGTAAGTTTTTCCATACCACACATGTGATAATTCAGAATGAAGAGTTATCTAAAGTTATGTTTTATAATTGAAACAAACTGCCACACAGCAGGATTGCCGCGTTATTTTTTGAAATTTGGCTTTGACGCCACCTTTTAGGTGTAAACACTAGAGCGACTTGTAATATTAGAACTAAGTAGAATGATTATTAGAACTTAGTAGGCAGATTTTTCATTATTTCCCAGAAGATGCAAAATTTTGTGTGGGACCCAAAACTTGGACCCAAAACTTGGACCGATGCATGTGAACTTAGATTATCAGCAAGCTGAATTTTGGTTTGTGGGTTTGCTTCAATTAATCCGTTGCTCATGTTCCTATTGACTGACGTAGCATCTCCATATCTTTCATGCATGCTAATATTTGGTATCATTACTCTTTGGAAATAGAATATTTTTTAGTTAGTATGTCAAAGATCGCCGCATTAATTTTTGTATTGTTTAGATTGAAGGTTAGGAAGGGCAGGTAAGAACAATTGACAATTGCAAAGTACCTACAAAAGTGAAACATCTGAAAGCATGACCTTGGGTGCTCAATCACATGCATATTTTTTTTCATTTTTATATTTTTACAATGCAAAAATTAAGTGTAGACATAACAGAACAGACCATTGTAAGTGGGAAAAAGGCTTTTAGAAATGCTTTAGGATGAAATCATCTATATAGTTAAAAAGTATATCCGCATAATGTGCAGCAACTCTTGTATATTTAATTTGTTCATTTCCTGGTGCGCTTGGATGAGCATTCCTCATGCTTCATTCATCAGCATATTCTCTAATTAATAAACATTTTGCTTTAAAAGAAAAACGCATGGTTAAAAGTAATATACTCTTTCCTAAGCGGTTAATTTATAATGGCATTAGTTTGCATTTACATTTTTTATCGGATAAATGTTACTTATTAATTTTTTTATCATTGAAAGAAATTCGAATCATAATTCTTTCTTCTCTCAACCATCGACGTATAACTCTATTTGACATATACTCACATACAATTTTAGTATGGATTTAAATTGAATACTACGAATTTAAAATAATAATTTTAAATTTTGGAGGGATGATAATCAATATATTTTTCCGAGACTAAAAAAAAAAAATTATATCGGTACTGAAAAACAAAACTGTGGTCTAGAAATTTTGAGTTCTTAGACAAATTTTATATTTAAATTATAATTCAGTTTATCTATTTTCATTTAATTTTCTGATCATAAAATGATTGTTGAAAATTTAATAATTTCAATATATCTTGCAACACAATTTATCTAAAATTGAAGTAAAAAGTTTCAATTTTTTTTAAATTTCTTTTGATAATAATTACAAGTATTATTAACAGTATTCTATTAATACAACATTAATTTAAAAAGGAACAATTTTTTAATATAGCTTAATACTTTTAATAAGACATTAATTTATATTGTTAGTATTTATTTTACTATTTTAAATTTAAAGAAAAAACTCAAACCAAAATTATCAAATTAATGCTCATTTTAAAAGTTTAATCTGTTTCAAGATTAATATACAACATTTCCTTCAATCAATTTTCAAGTATTATCAACTATTGGAATTCAAAGGAAGAAAATAATTCTTTTATATAAGAACAAAAGAAGAATTAATTAATCATTAGTTAAATGTGGGATTTCATCACTATCGATCATCTTCATTATGATATTTTTATATGAATCAAACTATTTTTATAAAATGTAATCTCTATATTTATGTCAATGATTTTTTTAATTCAAAGTAAATGTAATCTAACTTTTATTGTGACTTTTTAAGTTAGATTTTTAAGCTCATACAAATTTTTAAGTTGTATAATATTTATAAAAAATTAAATATAAATAATAAAATAAAATGTATATTTCCTAATAAATAAAATTGTTAAAAAAAAAAAACATCAACCGGGAAGCACAAGACAATGGCCGCCTTGCCACAACCACATCTTTGCCAAAAGCATAATTAATTTCATGTTTTAGAGGAATGAAAATGAAATAAATTAAAAGTATTTTTGGAAACTTATGTTTATGAAAACAATTATAATGCTAAAGTTACCTTAATTTAATTTAATCTATTGATAGGCTGCAAATTTTTATATTATCATCCAATTATCAATTAGCATAGACAATGTGGTAAGATTTTGAATTTTGTTACAATCATTTTAAGAATTATATCCAAAATGATTTATGTTTAGTTGACACAGTAAAAATCTTTAAGAAAAGAATGTATCAAGCTTAATTTTTTCTTTATCAAAGATCAAAAGAAAAATAAAATATTTATATATTTTTTAGTCTTAAATATATTATAATATTCTTATTTTCCATTCTGTTTAGTCTTCAACGTTTCTAGCGGTGTTGGCGGATTGGATCGGGTTGGTTTTGATCAAATTCAGAACATAACCTAATCAAATTTGATTGATTTGATTTGGTTCGATTTTCACAAATTTTTTCAAAAACTTAATTCAACTCATTCATGAACGGTTTGGTTTGGTTCGGGTCAACGAGTTATCTATTTAAATTTGATCTTTATTTTTTCTTAGAACTACTATTTTATATCATGATTCATCCAAATATTCAATACAATTAACACAGTATTATCAAATGTCTGAAAATAATAAAATTGATTCATTTAATATCATCAACATAATATTCTTGCAATAAATTTTACTGCAATCAGATTTGCTGAAACAAATGAGCAAAATATGATTCATTAATATTATAAACATAGCAGAAAAAATAAATATGAAAAAAGATTAAATAAATAACAATGTACTTGAAAGTAATACCTTGAGAAATTTGAATACTAGTAGTTCAAATATTTGCAGTTTCAACCCTTGGAGTCCTAGTATTAACAATATTTAAAGTCAAGTCAAACAACTCTAAAAATTTTGATCGGTTCGATTCGGTTCGGTTTTGATCGAATTTATAAATTTAAACCTATGAACCAACACATACATGAATGGTTTTGATTGATTCAAATCGATTTTGACCAAAATAAATAAATAACTCAACCTAAATTATTCGGATCAATTTGGATTCAGGTTCTCAAGTGACTCATACTCATAAACACTCCTAAGCATTTCATCAATATAAAAACAAGTACTCCATTGATGTATTAAGATTGGGGTATCCTTGTACTCCATATTTTATCAATATATTTTTGTCTTAAATAAAAAATACTTCATTGTTTGGACATCATTTTATATCTAGCCATCATATTAATTTAAGCATAACTCCAAATATATATATATATATATATATATATATATATATATATATATATATATATATATCGTTTTAAAAAGAATCTCATCTTTTTTAGTTTTTCATGATCACATGGTATGGCAATATTACAGATAGTTAAAAAAAAAGAAGAAAAAACTTGGTAGGTCGTAGCTTAATTATATTTCCTGAGTTGTAATTACACAACATTGCCAAAATCACGTTTGGACGTAGCTACGTTGCGGTGGCGAAATCTATGAGTAAGCCACAAAGGGTGCATAGGGGCCACGTGGTGTAGTGGTAATGTCCGTATATGATGTCCTAATGGTGGCCAAAGCGGAGAAGCAACACTGATTACATGTGAAACAGAAACGTGCTTTTATTCATTCAAACCTTCCACAATTATATAACCTAACTTTCACAGTCGTGTTTGTTGTGGGTTTTGTTTTGTGCTCCACTAGCTAGTTCGACTTCATTGGATATCAATTGCAGCTTACGACAAATACTATTTTTTTTTTCATGCTTACCTCCTATATATATAAAAAAAAAAACCTACTAATGATGGAGAATGTTGATAGCATCTTTTTTAACACACTTTTAATCGTTGATTCAATTTTTTTTATAAAGGTATATACTCTTTAAAATGTTACTTCTTATAACCAGATTAAATTGACCTTTTCAGAATAAACAAACATGTAATGATGTTAAAAATTTTATTTAAAACAACATATATACTAAAAAAATGATGTACAACAAAAAATCTTAAATAAGCATTAAGATTGTGTCTTTTAATATATCTTTATATAATTAAAATTATTTTTTTACATAAAAATTGTAGATTGGCGTTAATAAAGTGATGCATATTACAAAGTACTAACAGTATATATTATTTTTTATACAAAAGAATTATCTGTTATCATATTTTTATTGTAAACTTGTAATATCTATAATAACAAATTAATTATCAGTTGGCCTGCCTTTTTTAAGACTTTAAAAGTTTCTTATATTTAAACTTAAAGTTGTTTCATAATTTTATAATTTTTTAAGTTTAAAAGTTATTTTTAAAGTAAAATTTCTTTGGTAGTGTGTTCTTAAATCCTGAAATTTGAAAAGGAGAAAATTAAAAAGTAGAAATCGAAAGCTCCTAAAAGTAACCTTTGTAAAATCTCTTTCTTCAAACCTTTTATTAAAAAAAAGTTACCTTTTTAAAAGCTTATTTTCTTAAAATCATGTTTAGTCTAAATTCTCCTTTTAAATAAAAAAATAAAAAAATAACTCAAAAATATTTTGTTTTTTACAAACACTTTATATATGTCATTTGTAATCGAAATACTAGCAATATGCAACTGTTAATTTGTGTTGAAACTATAGTTGTTTTAGCACATTTACAATATAGTTTTATTGATGCAGCCTTTTGTTTTCGGATTCGCTTGAATATATTATAAACTTAAATATATTTTTAATTCCTTATATATATTCGAACTTTGTATTTGATTCCTCATAAATTTTTTTTTGAGATAGATTTCTAAAATTTAAAAACTTTTGTTTGAGATCCCTGTCGTTAGAAGGGGTCTATTAACAGCTGATGTGACCGTTAACTTGACACGTCGACAAGCTACATGTAATGCCATGTCGGATTAAGTGTGACATGTAAATTGACCACGTGTCATCAGACATGACATCATATTTTAATTTAATTAAATTTAAATTTAAATGAAAAATTAAATTAAAATAAAAAAAATGTCCATTCATCCCTTCCTTGTAAGCATTGCAGCAAAAGGGTCAAAAAACTTAACCTGGCAAAAGCCCTTCTTCCCACTCGCCTTCTCATTAAAAAACTTCACCTCCTTCCCAGGCTAATACTTACTAAGTTCAGCTTCAAGCTTAACATTAGTAGTCCACCAATGCAAATCACCCACAAACAATATAGTGCCACCAGAACCAGCAATAACAACACCACCTCCAACTCCTCTAGTATTAACACTAGCTACTAACAACACTCACATTGTTTCCAACACCATTTCCACCAACCCTATTAATAACATTCCCTCCTCCTCCCCCACCACCAGCACCACCTTGACCTTGTCTCACCAAACCCTCATTTCCCACAATCCCAACAACCCCACCATGTGGTTGATGTCTAATCCCCTGCACTGCAACACCATCATTCCCACCCTGTTCATCAATGTCACTCAAATTCCTAGATTGGTTCCCTAATCTCACCTTTGGCACCCACCTTGTTCCCTCTTAAACCCTTGATTCTAACACCCGTCAACCCTCCCCGACGTGGTGGGGTTGCAATTGCGATAGAAGAGGGGATGGTGGGCACCGCGATCGGTGGTGTTTGTGGAGTTGCACAAAGGGGCATTGGGGTTGTTGGTGGTATGCGCCAATGACAGGGTTGATGAAAGAGGTGGTTACGCACTAGCTGAGAACTCCGACACGGCGAAGGAGACGACACACAAGCCTGAGAACATCGTAAAAACTATTAGCACCTTCAACCTTCGTGAGAGAGATTTGGAAAGACCAAACCTTTCCACCACCAAACCCAAGCTCCAACAAAGAGAGAGATTGAGGCTGTTTCATAATCCCACCTTTTTCATTTAAATTTAATTAAAATATGATGTCATATCAGATGACACATGATCAACTTGCATGTCACACTTAATCCGACGTAACATCACAAGTAATTTGTCGATGTGTCGAGTTAACGACCATTTTAGCGGTTAATGAATTTTTTTTAACAACAAGAACCTCGTACAAAGCATTTCAAATTTTAGAGATTCATCTCAAAGAAAATTTTTATGAGAGATCAAATACAAAATTTAAGTATATATCATAAATTAAAAACATATTTAAGCCTATATTATTACCAAAAAAAATTCTTTAGTGGTAAAAGAAATAATTATCCTATTAATTTCATTGTCTTCTTGAAGAAAATTAAATAGATACATCAACTTAATTTGTTTCTTTAAAACCATGTTCCCTCGGAATCTTTAGGATGAAGTTAAGCAAGTTCACAACATTGCAAGCAAAAATAAGCAATGTGCACTAACATGTGCATAAGCAAATTTAAGCAATTTTTTTTAAGTGGTTACTAAATTCACTATTATACAATACTATTTCTTGCAACAATAAGCAACTTTTGTTAAAATCTCCCAAGGTGACGTGCAAGATCGAAGAGGTTGACTTTAAATCATTACCTGATTTTGTTGAAGATGAGGGAGGAGGAATTTAATAAAGGCATTGTCAGTTGCTTTATGAACTGACAACGTCACTTCACATTCCTAGACCCAAACTACCAGTTACTAGAATTTTTTATATATATATATTTTTCGAAGAAACTTTTAACAAAGACGCGTCGGGTTAAGGAAAATTGGTAGTTGCTTAACTTTAGGCATACACTAGCATGTGAGCTGAGTCAAGGTCTAGAACCTTGTGGCATGGCTTTTCCCACATAATTGCAACTTAGAATAGATATCCTATAATAACAATAATTAATAATAGGATATTGTTAACGGGTGCTAGACTTAAAAGAAAAAAGTATTTATCTTAAAAAATCATAAGATAATATAAATAAAATAATAAATATTATAATTTTACACATTTTAATAAAAATATTTCTTTTTTTAATTTTTTAATCAATATCATAGATATACTAATTAACATTTGTCATAATCTATAACAATAGATAAAAACGATATAAATTATTGTAACGACATCTTGATCTCTACTTATATTTGCTCATTTTATCCTCAAATGTCTTTACATGTTTAAAACAAAAATAATAATTGTTGTGTATAAATGGGAAATAAGAAAAAAAAAATTTAATGTGATCTTCACTTTCATTTAGTCAATTTGATTTCTCTCTCACTTTTATCCCCTCTCTCACCAAGGAAAGTTATTCAATTGTAACTATCCATCACTTCAAACCAAAAAAACTAGAAAAAAATGCCTATTATCTATAAACATAATTGCACAACTCCTCAAAGCTCTCATTCAATTATCATTACTTTTAGTTTTCTTCTCCAAACAATATTTGTGTTATTTTTTATCTTCTTATTATTAAATGTTATTGCATTCTCCATTCTTTCTATAATTTTGATTAAAGGCTTTCCCTCGAATTTTGGAAACATTTATTATCAACAAGGACACAATTTATGAAAAAAAAGGAGGAAAAATATTTTTTTAAAGTTAAGATTATCGTGGTTTTGTAATGGCCAATTAATTCTCTTTATTTATAGTTGTTTTATTCATTTTTTTTTTAATTTTTTCATTTGAAATGTGTCATTAAACAAAATTCAGAAATTACAATTAAAAATTATTGTACTATATTAATTTTTTATACAATAATACAATAGAAATTTGTGTTGTGTTTTCACTAATGACAACAATAATAATAATTTAGTGTTTGTCTGTGAGAGTGAGTGAAGAGAGACCAAAGGGGTAATAAAGGTTGATTCGAGGGAAGCATTTGGGGGCGTCCCTCGGTACACGCCGAAATTGGAGCTGCCACATCTTGTTACGACATGGTTTGTCACACTGATTCACGCGAAGTTTTCGATGATAAATCATAGACTTATGGGGTTTTGGGTCAGATGTTTTTTTTTCTTTTATCAGAATCATGAGGTTCGATCAGTTCTGGCTTGCCATGTGGGTCGTCCTAGCTAGCCCACTTGCTTTCTCTTCACTTCCCTCGTGTATGTGCGCGCTAATAACATGCAAAATTGTTAGCGTGTCATGTGTGCGTGCCAAACTTGTACTCTATCTACCATGTTAAATCAATTTTAGGAGTAACGTTCACATTTGAGTTTGATCATGGTCAAAATCAATTAGGGTCTGTCCATTTTTTTCCACTTAAAAGAAATTGTTCCTTGTCCTAAATTTATTAATGAATTAATATTAGTATTTTTTTTTCCGTCATGTGTATAAAATGGCGGATCCAATACCCTAAGTAAGTGGATGCAAATTATAACAAATAAAATCAACGAATTTAATTATATAAATATAAATAAAATAAAATATAAAAATATAAAATTTTATTTATAAATTTGATGAATTTTAAGAGATGAGAGGTGCAAGTGTACATCCTCTCATGTAGGTCCGTCACTGTGTGTATATTTCAATTCACTAAATTAAGAGTTAAGGATTAATCTCGTTTAGGATTAATCTCATTTGCAATACTCTAATTGTCTCTTCTTTAGAGAATTTTTGCATACAACAAGAATTGTACATGATATTTTTGGTTAAATAGATTATCC
Organism: Glycine soja; assembly: GCF_004193775.1. Taxonomy (NCBI): domain Eukaryota; kingdom Viridiplantae; phylum Streptophyta; class Magnoliopsida; order Fabales; family Fabaceae; genus Glycine; species Glycine soja. The sequence goes on along the minus strand of NC_041004.1, from coordinate 10,582,891 downwards.
CCATAAGGTGTCATCACAGGTGCATGCCTAACCACTATTCCAACGCAAAACATGTTCTAAACCAGTATTTGTTTGTATAAGTGCAAACCATATTTCCATCTTTAACTTTCCCTCTTCTCACAAATGGAGTGTGTAGAGAAGGAATGCACAAAGGAGGGTGTAAGAGAAAATTTATTGATCAGCATAATACCCAAACATAATGCCAGTAACATGCTGTACTTTAGAGTTTATTCATTACCCCTAGTTAACAGTTGCTATTGCTAATACTATATTAATAACAATAATTGTGTTTAACGTTGACCGTAATCTCTCACTCTCTGTCTCTGGTTCTTAGGGAATCAAGCATTTTTAGTGTGCACATGCTTACGATCTGACACCAAAAAATCATATTACGTCCTTCACTGCTAACAGAAAACGGTCACAATGTGCACTGAACAGCTAGGGACAGGTGGTAGTCAGAGATGGAATATATCCGCTCGAAGAAGCACGTGGTCCATTCTCTATCATCAACATTGTTGTGGCTTATTACAACAAAATATTACTATATTTGATCATTAATTTTTTCCATATAATTAAAAAAAGTCACCAACTTGTTTTAGACTTCAGACCTTGCTTGATTTTACAATTTAAAATGTTTTGTAGCTTGCGTTTCTTGCGCTGCCAACCTAGCACAGCCAACATATATATATATATATATATATAGTTTAGGATTCTGGCAAATCTGATTCGGTTTGTGAACAAAATTTTCAAATTGAAATATAAAACCTCATAAAGCACTTAGAGTTTGAAGTTTGAACAATCATGAGCCATAATAGGTTGATTTAACATATTCATAGATACTAAGATGATCATATCATACGAGACTTAGTATAATTGCCATACCTACACATGAAGCGCTCGACATATGATAGATAATAAAACTATATGTTGCACAAATTGTAATTATAATTTACAAAACTTATATATTTTATGACTCGAAATCATATAGGCTAGGTTGTTACAGCCATGTGGCATGTCTATTTGAGACATTTTTTATAATACTACGGAGGTCCCTTAACATGGGTACTATGTACGTATGGGCACTGGTAGCTCTGCTTCCTCACATAAGTCATATGCTTAGATATTACAAGTTGATTGGCTGAACTTCATTTTCTAGATGCATAACCAAAAATCTGGAGCAAATTAACTTCCACTACTCCTGTAGTACCTACTTCGATAATTAATATTCATAATTTGACAAAAAAAAAATTATCTTAAGAAGAAATTTTTAAAATAAGGAGAAAAACTGTATATATATATAGTGGAAGGAGTTCATGAGAGCTAGCTAGCTCTGAAAATTTATTACAAAATCTGACTGGAGAATTAGAATGCCAAGGGGAATATTACATAATGACAGTGTTTTTGGTCCCTATGATGGGTTGATCACACAGTGCTGTCGCAATTTCTTACACTAGCACGGTAGCATGCACCTTATAGGATGGTCCTTGAGCCAAAAGGTGTGAATTTAATTCGAGAACCTTTCAGTGTAATAGTGCCACTTATCCTCTTCAATCCCCACTAGGTTCCGTGCAAATTGCAGCTTGCAATGGGGTCATCAACATCCTCTTATCTGTTTGCCAAGGAGAGAATTTATTGCGCCTACATCAATGAAACAACAACAACAATAACTGGTGACTACAAAACTAAGGAATTTAAAGGCATAATGGGGATAATAGTAATACCCAGATTTCATTTCCCATCAGTCCATTCAATGCTACATCCTGCCATAACATCACCTTGATTAGTCATGGTGGGTGATGAGAACGTTTTGAAAGAAAAAAATTTGCTTGAATTTATGTGGTCATGATCACTAGGCTTTCAATTTTCCCTTTCAAACTATTGCGGGCACATTTGGTTGTTAAAGGTCCATTACCTTAAAGACTAAGAGTGTGTATTGTAATTATTTGGATGGAGGAAAGCCCAATCAGGATTCTCTGTAGTCAAAGGTGAGGCCTTTGTCAAACTGTGTGGCCTAATGGATGGTGGGGAAGTTCGTAGGGACCCATTTGAGGAAGTATAATAGAAAGTGGGTACCACTTAGATTTGCAAAGATAAGGGCAATTTTGGAGTTAATGGCTTACCACGTCTTCCAACAATTAATTCATCTTATTGACTCACTCACAACCTAAAAAGTTGGGTCCTATCAAAGCTTAGCTGTGAATGGATAACATAACATCATAACATTAACACTACCTCTCCATAACCCTCACAAAGGACCCCATTGTCAATTAGTGATTCAATTAATTAATTTACCAAAGCTCCATATACTATGCAAGATAATTCATAATTGTATAATTCCGAGTGGTGTAGTTCCATCCACCTATGTTTGTACATTTAATGTTATATGTTCTAGGGATAATTTTTTCTAGTTGGAATTTGAAAAACTTTTTTTTCATGCATTAATGTAGCCTAAGTGATCTAAGTGATGCTAATATATATAGAAGCTATATGAGAGGCTAAAATTAATTGTTGTTGATGAAATATTTGGAGGGATCGAAGACAGACATTCGTGGGGTACCCACGTGACCATCACGTGTCTCCAATTCTAAGACAAAAGACAGCTGCCCAACAAACCACCGTCTTCTCCATACCCACTCCATTCCCTCATCCCTTCCTTTGGTGCACTTCTTCACCCTGTCACATGACCTTGTTCTCACTTTTCAAATATTATTTGCATGAATTTGGATCTTGGTAGGGCCTTTAATTTCTGCATATATAGCACAAGCTAATGCTAGCTACATCAATCAGACTCTTATGTTGGACAGGTTTTAACTGGACAACTTCCAAGTCCCTTTTGCTTTGTAAATTATCATGTTGCAAATTTTTCTAGTGCCGGTGTGGCTGTGACTTGGATATATAATGTCCTCAACAGTTGATTAGAAATGGAGAATTTGATTAACTATAAATGTCATCGATTATTCCAAAGATGTCATTGTCACTTCTTGTTTTCAATTCAACAAATAATTGACTCATCTCCTGTCTCTACTGATTTTGGTTAATAACATCAAAATTTTGACTTTGTAATTATCCTAATACTGCTTTAAAAATGAGTTTTGTTACGTCATTGTTGTAGACACATAATTTATTCACACTCGAACGGTTTAACAAAACGAGATATTGAGTGAAACTATTTATGTGATGAGTCTACGCACAATTATTTATAATTTGTAATTTGTAATTGTTGTGCAGATAATTTGTAATTATTGTGCAAATAATATTGCTGCCTTAAAAAAACAATTATTTATAATTTGTAATCACTTTGCAGATAATATTGCTGCCTTAAAAAAATCATTCTAGTCTATGTTTCTTAAAAGTAATTAACAACGGGGATAATGAAAGTTTTCGTTAGCTCTTAACACTTGACAATTAACAACCTTCTAGGCTTTAACTTTTCCTCTCACGCTTGGCTTTTATTTCAAGTTACTTTATTTTCTTCTCCCATTTTGCTAACAGGTTTTCTTTTCCTTACCCTTTTTGTTGCTTTGTAAGCTTATGATACGTAGCTTTGGCACTATTTGACTGTGCCCTACCCAAAGTCACAACACGACTCCTAATACCTTGAAGTAAATTAATATTACTTGAACAAATGTGTATACTTGGTAAGCATGCAACACTAAAAAATATCACATACCAATGGAAAAAAAATTTATCGTTAGGCTTACTTTTGTGAGTATTATTTATTTTAAGAGAAATTTAATTTTTAGTATAATATTATATATTTTGACTAGCTGTATGCGAAGGTGAGCCACAGAATTGTAAGGTTACATGTTGATGACCTATTTGTAATGGTTTCAAATCCATAAACAGTTATCTCTTTCTGGGGTATGTTATTTTCTTTTAGACCAACAGTATGTCATATTATTTAGTTTGACCCTTCAGTGTCTATACATATTATTAGTATAAACGTGTACTATTTATACTAGCAAATCATTTTTAATTAAAACACGTTATATCCCAAAGCTAAAATAACTAATAATTTTTATCATTAACATGATTTCTTAAAAAAAACATTAACAAATGATATTATTATTATTATTATTATTATTATTATTATTATTATTATTATTATTATTATTATTATTATTATTATTATTATTATTATTTGTTTATAATTTAATGCTCATGTTTGTTTAGTATTTATGTAATATATTTTTTAAATTGCCTTTTAATATATATATTTTTATTATTTTGATTTTCTTGTCAAACCTTAATCTTTACCGTTAAAAAAAAACTTTATCTTATATCTTATAATTTTATCAAATTTCTACTAAATTTCTCATTTTTAATCTTTAAAATTATTCCATATCTCAATTTCAACTTAAGTAACCTTATATTTAGATTGAAAATAATATGTTGAGAGTTTGGAGTAGAAAAAACACAATCGTATACGAGACCAAATTTATTTATTTTAGAAAAAAAATTTAATCAACTATTTTTTTTAAAAAAAAGTCTCACAAAATTTAAACTAGATAAAACTAAAGTAGAATTTAAAAAAAAGTCTCACAAAATTTAATCAATTGAGTTATAATTTTAAAAAAATAAAAGTCTTATATTTCTTGAAATTTTTTATTTCTTCAATTAATTATTAATCTTTATCATGTGTTCTTCCATAATATGTTCAATGGAATACAAAGTTGTTACAGCCTCTAAATCAACAAGAGATGCAACTCTATGTTCTGCAAGTAATAAACCTTTGTACTAGTTTTTTTTAAGTTAACCTCTGTATTAGTTTGAGCATTATTGTATTTTTTATTTAAATTTATTTGGGTTCTTTATTTGTTAGTAACTATTTTTCATTTCATTCATATTATGTATAATAAATGTTGTCTCGAGTGGAAACACATCAGATTTATCCACATGATTCTTTCATATTTGAAGTATATATATACATTTTATTGATTAAGAAAAAAGACTTATAAGTTCACTTTAGTTCTATCTAGTTTAAATTTTATGAGACTTTCTTTTTTTAAAAAATAGTTTATTATATTATTTTTTAAAAATAAATAAATTTGGTTATGCGGCTCGTTGTGTTTTTTCTACTCAAAACACTTGACATATTAATTTCAATCTAAATATTAGAGTACTTAAGTTGAAATTGGGATATAGAATAATTTTAAAGAATAATAATAATAATAATAATAATAATAATAATAATAATAATAATAATAATAATAATAAGTTACAATCTATTATTAACGTCCAGATATATTTGTCATACTTTTTATACTTTCAGAGACTAAATTTTGTATTTTCATCTTTCAGGGACGCATTTGTCACCAGAGTCGGAAAACGAAAAGTTAAAAAAATATTATGACAAATATGCCCTTATGCTGGCAATCTTCGTTGGCAATCATTTCAGTGACAAATTTGTCCTTCTAGGCGACTTTATTAACGATAACAGATGGAAGTTAACGGCAGAATATATTTGTCATAGTTTTTACATTTTCAGGAACTAAATTTTATATTTTCATCTTTCAGAGACATATTTGTTAGCGAATTACACATTGAGGGGCAAAAGTGACTATTTACCCTTAATATTATGTTTGGATTATTTAAGAATGAATTTTTGCTATAATTGTAGTAATTGTTTTAATTAAATTTGTTATTAATGATTTATTATTATTAACTTCATACATAAGTAAAGTGCGGGTTACAGGTACATGTATGGATATATAAGTAATGATTTATTATTATTAACTTCATACATAAGTAAAGTGCAGGTTACACCCGACGAGTACAAAAATGAGAATTAAAATTACTATCCGCGCGGATATGGGATTGGATATGAGCATTGTTTTTAAACACAAATATATGGACAAATACTATAAGATCCTACAAACTCCCATTATCACCTCTTGTAATATTTTTTTTTATTAATCATTCTAATATTGTCTTCGTTCCATAATAATTATCATGTAAGAAAAAAATAGTTGTCATTTTTGTTTTTCAATGTAATATTAATTATTTTGTTCACTTATATCTATTTTAATACTAATGATAATAAAAATTATAAATGAATTAATGATAATAAAGTTAATTTAGTAGAATTGTAATTCTCTTTCCTTCATTTTTTAAGACAATTAGTATAGATCGTAGGGAGTAAATTTTATAAATAAAAATTAAGAAAAAAATAAATACATTTAATGTCTTAAATTTTTTACTTTCATTAACAAATTAGCATTTCTTAAAGATGGTTTGTGGGTTAACCCTATGATATATTTATATTTGGGTATTTACTTTTTGTACTTCCATACTTGCTTCCTACCCTTTTCATTTTTATTGTGTGGACAATATTACCATTAATGACTTTCAACACTCTCTTCCCCCAAATTTATTTTGGTGACCTTCTTTTGCGGCTTCCCTTAATCATGCGATGCGGCTTCCCTCAATTAGGTCGTTTCCCTCAATCACTCTCTAGGTGTGACACCAATGAAGGTAAGTGATGTTGGGTTCTAGTGGGTGTTTGGCTTTTGTGAAGTGAGTGTTGGTGGTTGGGTTCTGGTGTGGGTGTTTCAGAACACATTTGGAGATTTTCAAGTGTATTATAGAATACTCATTCTATAATACACTTGTAAATATGGAAATGTATTACGAAACACCTATTCCATACTAAAAAAAACTTTTGATTTTAAGCTTATGGGATAGGTATTCTCGAACACATTCTAATTTGAACACATTTGGAGATTTTCAAGTCTATTATGGAATACACATTTTGTAATACACTTTTAAATTCGAAAATGTGCTATAGAAAACCTATTCCACAATACAAAACTTTTGATTTTTGACATATGGAGTATGTATTCTGGAGCACGTTCTAGTCACAAAAATTTGGAGATTTTCAAGTCTATTATGGAACACACATTTCGTAATACACTTGTAAATCTAGAATGTGCTACAAAACACCTATTATGTAATACAAAACTTTTGTGTTTTAGCTTGTGGAATAGGTTATTGCGGAACACATTCTAGATTTACAAGTGTATTACAAAATATGTATTCCATAATAGACTTGTAAATCCTAAAACATGTCTTGACATACCTATTCCAGAATAGTGTTTTTTGTTTTTTCCTCTCCCGGGATACATCTAAGGGAAGGGAGTGCTGAGACTCATTAAGGATAATATTGTCCACACAATGAAAACAGGAAGTGAAGGAAACAAATATGGTAGTGCAAAAAGTAAAGGCCTTATATATGAGTTTTATAGTTTTATGGTCCTTTCGAATCAGAATGAAATGCTTTGTTGGGCCACACTTTAATAACATAGGGAATTACTATTAACATTACCAGAAGTGCTATTTAAACTACCAACGTGGGTGGATTTTCATTTTATTCCAAAATTATCCTTTCCATGAAAACACAATTCTGCTGAACAAGTCTAGAATAGAACCGTGTTTCTGTTGCACACGTGGGATAAAAAAAATGAAGCAATAAAAATATGATTCCGTTATACAATATACAATATAACCTTGTTTTCATTGTTGAGTGGGGGTCATGTGTATGACAAAATCTTATTTCCGTTATTAAGTTATGAGACTATTTTATCATTAAGTTGTAATATTCAAGAACCAATTAGATAAATCATATTTTTTAGGAACTAATTTGACATTAAGTTGTAAACTTTATGAGTCAATTTATCATTAAATTTTCTACATGATTAATTTGTCATTCTTTTTGCACATTCAAAAATTAAATTTAAAATTTTCATTTTTTCAAAGATGAATTTATCCGCACCTTACACTTTCATAGATGAATTGAATTATTTGTCCTATATATAAAACAATCTTATAAAGAACTAACCATTTAGAAAGTATGTGAAAGAAGACTAATGATGTCAAAGTTTATTTCCACGTTAGATGCATATAGCGGAATAAATTTGACCAACTAACTACCACATATAATATATCTAAAGAGAGACAAAGAAAGTACTCCTTTGACATTATTTCGATTATAGAATCACTTTAGAAATTACTTGGAACGACAACAATTTCATATGAACGTATACAAAATGATATTTGTGTACATTTTTTAAATATATTAGAGCCCCCTCGATGTTATAAAAACCTGCACATGCCATTGCCTCTGTACCAAAACAACCAAACCTGACTTCCAAGTCTTAGTGATAGAAGTGGATCTTTCCTTTTAAATTGTGAAACATTCTTAAACAGCACAACGGTGCCAATCAAACAACAAACATGTCTCACGACAATTTCTGGTATATTTTTGTATATATTTGAATGCATCAACATTAAATCGGTAATTGGTGCAAATCATATACTTTGTTTAACTAGAAATGTAACGTTTTTTCCATCAGGTCATAGTATTATTGGTTTTTCTTATTTATTAGAATGCTACTTTTATTTGCAGGAATGTTCGAATATGCAACTTTTTTCTTCTTTTCTTTTTTCTTAACCAATTAACCTACCTTATATCTCCTCGATTGTTATCATTGTGAATTAGATACTTTAGCTTGTCCATGATTAATCTTAATTAAAAAATCTGATTAATTATCTTTAACTGGGTATCATTAATGAGTTATCGATTAGATAAGATAAGTGTTATTTACAAGATTGTTAGTAGTAACTGGGAAGTGTTATTTACAAGTTTAAATTATGCGAATTATTAGTTACTAAAGCTAGCTTAGTTACCAGGAGTATCTATATAGAATCACGTAATGGAATATGTATTTGATCACTTTTCCCATTCAACCATTTTCAGTTTCTTTGATCAATTTTCTTCTCTCATCAACATCACAATTATTTGTCCCATCTAGAATATTTCCCATCATAATATGAGAGCCAAGACATCTTCATTTTTTTTCCCGTTTCCTTGTTTACTTTTGTTGAAAAAATCAAACCAAAATCTTCCATCACGGATATCCTCAATTTTGTTCACATTGCTTTAATTTGTTTACCAGTTTTATTTCCTTTTTCATGGTTCTCTTAGTTCTTCCTCGCCAAAGATCACACTCTCCTTAAACTTTCCTTCTTACTTTCAGGTATCAATCTCTGCCTAAGTTATGCTCATATATGCGCTCTGTTTCTTTCTATGTCTAGATTCTTGCACGGAATGAACCACATCTTCTATTTCTTTTTTCTCTTCGAAGTTTTAAGAACTGGTCTGGACTGGTTTATGTGTATTTAGGAAACAAATCAAACTGAATGTAACCCATTTTATTTTCTCTGTTCTATGTTTTTTTGAAAAGTGTAAACGGACTTTTGATGGCTCTGAAACAGTAATCCAAACATACTTTTAGAGTTAAGAAATGAGTTGTTTCTCACATGATATACTCATTAATGTAATCGATTTTAAGTCACACTTAAAACTAATTGTCCTTTTCTAAAAATTTATTCTGCGGAATTAAACTTAGTTCTTTTTATAAACTTAACTTGTGTTATGAATTGAATTACACCTATTTAAATAATATCTATACAAAAATAGGTAGATTTAAAATAAAATACCACTGACCTTTCCTTCAAAGTTAAAATTTTCCACAATTAATTACACATTAATTTCAAGAATTCTAACATATTAAGAATCATGCAGTTTAGACAAGGGACGAGTCTAGGGGGCAAATAGTTTAGAGCAAAATTATTCTGTATGGGACTGAGGCCATGAGCTCTTTAAGCCCTAAAATTATCGTGTGATAAGATAAACCAATAGCAGTTGTCAGCCTTTGGTCGTAGCATCGATCGGTCCAAGGCCAGTACAACAATAAATAAGACCTATAATAAATTTTAGGAGAATTTTTTTAATTTAAATGTAAGAGTTATATTTAAAATCTTTTTTGTCAATATATGTCATTATTAAAATTATTCTTTTTACAGGTAGACTTGAAGTTTAAGTTCTAGTTATTTTATCTTTGGGTCGACATTGAATCGGTCTAAGCATTATACTTGTCATCCTTTGGGGCTAATGGCGCTTCAAGTTGAAAAACTTTTATTACTTGTGCGGCCATGGGCCTTTCGTTGTTGTTTGGGTTAGCACACCATACCCCACAACAATCACGCTTGTTATTTCATCCACATCATACTCATTGTTCAATCTCTCATCAACAACACCCAAAATATATCAATGGAGGAACTGTGCCCCAGAATATATCAACGACACGCCTAAGAGGAACACCCTTTAGTCTTAGGACACAAAGTCACAAACACTGACACTGGACAGTATAGTAGCACACAAGGTGCCCTGGCCGAAGGCCTTGCAAGGGGTTGTTTGTTTGGTCACTATATATAGTCTTGTCTCTTCCTTACCCTACCCTACATGTCCCTAACTTCAAAACCCCAACAACAAAAAGTGAGAACGAACACATGAAGCTTACCTCGACACCAACAACAACAGTGGCAACGAGCTGGCTTCAACCGGGAGTGAGAAAGAAGAGTTGCAACGTGGAGAGGAACACAAGAGCTGCGATAGAGAGGAAGAAACACTACAGACGTGACTGACTTAGAGTGTGGAGCCAATAAGACTTTAAAAAATTGAGTTCATTAACATTGGTTTTCGCGGTTTTCTCAAAAAACCGATGTTAATGATGTGTTGTTAACATTAACATTGGTTCTTTTAAAAAAACTGATGTTAACTTATCATTTACCAACATCGGTTTTTTTGGCAAACCGATGTTAAGAAAGTGTTGTTAACATTAACATCGGTTATTTTAAAAAACTGATGTTAGCTTATCATTTTCCAACATCGAATTTTCCAAAAACGGACGTTATTGAACTGGTCTTAATATCGGTTTTTAAAAAATTGATGTTAGCATACTGTGTTAACACCGATTATTTGGATAATCGATGTTAACAAAGTCACGTTATTTATCATTATGCCACCATATTTTTGTTAACATCGGTTTTATCATAAATTGATGTTAAATTAGCGATGTTAAATCTACATTTTGTAGTAGTGTATGTGAACTTCAAACCCCATATTGTCTTTGACAATCACCGTATTGCATGTTGATTTGGATGGGTGAAAACCTGTGTTAAAAATTTTGATTTTATGTGAAATCTGATTTGAGAGTGCATGTAATTTTCTCTTCATCTTTGAGCTCTATAAAATATTTGGGACAATTTTAAATTCAAAGCAGATTCTACCCAATTTTTATCAAAATATTAAACCGAGATTTTTCTATTGAATTTCAAAACCATATCATAAGAGGCAGTGGTTGTCTTAAGTTTTGAGTCTGGGCAAGAGCTACTATCTTGAATGTTTTGAAAAATCTAGCCATTGGAGTTTTGTGAAATTTATCTTTAATTAAACTATACTAAACATGATACAATTTTGATGTTGAGGTCGATATGAGATAATCAAGCTCAACTTGTAGTTCATTCATGACTTGTAAGTGCTCTGATTTTGTCAATTCTAAAATTTTGTGTTTACACTATTCAAAATGTGATTACCAATCCTTGAAATAGACAAAATAAGTTTTTTAACCATGTATATTAGGTAAAGTAATTTTAAAAGGTAAGACAAAACATAATTGATTGCTAGAAAAATGTTTTCAAGTAAGGAAAAAGGGCTTTAAAAATAATTTGCTGGTTAAAAATAATTTGCTGGGAATTGTAGAAAACAATTTTAGGTACAAATTTTACCTTGATGAAAATATGATTTTGTTAGATTGACTCCGGAAAAAGTACAGCTCAATTTGGTTTTAAGAAGGGTTAGAAAAATCCAAATCTTTGAATTGGATTAATTATTGAATCAAATCTATCTTGCTACCTTGTAGAATTTTATGGTTTTTTTTTATAAATTTTTACTAGACAATTGGGATACTAAGATAGAAAACAGAGTCAATGAACTTTGATTTTATGTTAAGAGTTTGTATTTTAAAAATCTTTGACTAATTTCAATTAGATCATGTTTTTTGTTCTGATTTTCATAAAACTTAAGAATTTTAATGTTGCTTCTCTATGAAATTTAATTGTTATCCTACTAAGTATATTAATTGCTTTTGATTGACTTATGGTTAAATGTTTAACTTGTTGTCTTAAGTTATATTAAAGACCCAATGTGTGAATTTTGGGCAATTGTTAATTGATGTGTGCGATGTATTTATTTTAAATTAAATTGTATTGGAGATTGAAAGGAGTGTGAACCCCGAGCATTGAAATTGTGAGCATGTAACTTCTGAATGATACAGTAGACTTTCAACTATAGTGTGAAATTTTTATATTTGTAGTGATTATTTTGTGCTGCAATCACAGGGACTTGAGTGCTAGGACTTGTGATAACTAGAACTTAGTTCTAGTATAAATAGTGATTTTGATGATAAACAATAAATAAGCTTTAAACAAAGTGTGAAAATACCTAGACTATGGACTAATAATTTTAAGAATAATTTTATTACAATTGAACTCTTTATTTATGCACTGGACACAGAATGGACATAGGACCTTTGCATGGAAGAACAATGGTAAGTATGGACAATTATAATACTTGAGAGGGTGAGGTATACATAAAACTTTTGGTGACATAAATTGTTGTGATTGTGGTATATGTAGAAACATGAGGGTATATGGAATACCAAACGTATAATGTAAAGAGAGTCGTGTAGGGCATTCCGACTATGAGAACCTTAAAGCTCATGAAGCGGACATCGAATGGAACTTTCCACCTAGTTTGGTGATGGAGGAAAGTGTCCTCTGAATGAAGTGATTGTGTAACAAGAGATGAGGTCTAAATGCTCGTGGGTCAGTTCTTCGTCGTCTGGTACTGGGAGCAATGGAACCCCACAATGATAAAGAAAAAATAAGTGTGAAGGGGTTGTGTGGAACCTTCATTTGTAGTGAGCTATATATTTCTTGGGGACGGGGTCGGAGAATGTTGACCACTATGATAGTGGCGGAGTTGAATCTCTTTCTGATATGTTAGGGGCATATGTTGTTTGAAGAACATCGTCAAGTATCATTGGCAGCGAAGCCCACACGAACCTGTAAAGGACAAAATCATGATAAATGGAGTGGTTAAGGAGTCAATCCTTAGAGATTGGATGACCACAAAGATCCATACCTGGGGATATGACACTTAGTTTGTGATTGCATTTTTCACAATGCCAACTTGGCAATCTCAACAAATACTAGGCATAATCGTGATGGTGAGAGAAGAATGCTAACATGACAATCCAGACAAATGCGAGGCATAATCGTGTTGGTGAAAGGTCGCCATTGTACCATGGTAAGGGTGTACTTCCAATAGTCATCAAGTTTAAATTGTGTAAACTTGTCGAGTTCTGGGAGTTTTAGTGGGAGCTAACTAGTGTGAAATCATTACAGAAATAGTAATGGAAACAATTAAGGTGCGAGTGAGACCCGGTAGACAACCATATCGTTGTGGTTAATAGAATTGTGTTTCACTTCTTAAGTCCTTCTTGGTGTCATTTGACGAAGCTAAAAGATTCATCCTTATGTTTTATTTAGAATTAAACGAAAGCACTTGCAGAGATCGTAGATGTATCATCTTCTTCACCTTCATCGTCCTTGTCACCATTGCTTTTCTGTTGAGGTCAGTTTGACATCCAAGAATGAGATTAGTGATAACTACTCTGAGTCTTGGATCTTTTATTCTTTATGTATTTTGATATAAGTAAATTTAGTCAACTCACTTTATCACTACATGGATTTTTGTTATACTTTGGATTGTACCTATTACCCTTCTAGGGAAAACATTTATGTTATGATACTCTTGTACACTAGAAATATCTCTTTCATTTCATTCAATTTTACTCATTTTAAATGCATACTTCTAAGCAAGACAACACTAAGCTTTTCTAGATGAAAATTTAAATGATTCATTTTATTTTTTATGCAGTATCAATTTTTGAAGTTAATCACTAAAAAGTTTTAAAAACATATGTAAAAATCCAACCTACGTTTTCTTAATTTATAGTATTTGAGCAATTAAATGGAAGTAACGTGTTTATGGAATTAAAATAAATTTAAATATTGATTATATGTAAATCCAAAATTAGGGTGTTACAGGTAATTTGAGAAGAAAGTTGTTGTTCCTAATTTGGTGCAAATACATTCTTATATAACAACAAAATAGTCCCTAACAAATATAACTTAATGACAAAATAGTTTATGATAATTATGTGAATTTGCAAACATGCATTCAACAAGGAGAAACTTTATTTCTTCAATTCCATTCTAAATCCAAATATGAATCAATTTAAAATTTTAAACCACACAACCCAAGTTTAAGAATTAGGATTATTAATTTAAAATCAAGAAATATCTTAACCAATTAATTTAAAATTTCAAAATTCCTCCCAAGTTCAAACTAATTTATGCACTTGAAACAACTAAGATTCAGAATAACAATAACAAAAAAATCAAACAAATTAATGACATTAATCAACAAAACAAACAAATAGAAAAAATAAAAGAAAAGAAAAAAATGGAACATCCAATCTAGCCTTCAACAAATAAAAAAAATCACCTTGAAAGGATAAAAAGGAAAGAAAAGGTATACGCCTTCAATAAATTATAGAAGTTATATTATACCTTACAAAATCCAAAACTAGTTGACTTTTAATGATACACCAGGACATTAGTTCACTGTTCGAACACGTCGATTCCACTGGCCGGTGGTATTGAGCATTGAATTCCACCAGCCAGTCTTCATAATTCCAATCATTTCCACTACTCTTCTGAGAAGTAACAGGGAAACTTCGAACTTGTTTCTTTTCCTTTTTCCCATTGTTTTCTGAGAGCCTTCACATCCACAAAATATGGTATCACAGAAGGAACCGAGAGGGAAGCTAAACTAAAATTGGTCTCAGTCACATATGTGCTTTACCAATTCTTTCTCCCATTCCTTTAACTTCAATTCGGTGTGCCCACTTCTTGTTTCATCTAGTTTGGGTTAAAGTGTGGTGTCGGTTTGCTTATATGATGTGCTGGTAGTTCATTGGTGAAAATCTCATAGGTATTTAACCCCTCAAAATTCCAACACATCGATCTCTTCCCATCCACCAAACCAATTTTCCAATTCAAGATGACACAACAACCGGACTTCAGTTGGATGGTTCCCATTGAAGTGATGCTGGGTGCCCTCTACCACGGACAAGTCCAAGCCTGCAGCATCTCAAGCGTCACGGACGAGCTTCGAAGCCCGAACGAGGCGGCTTTCAAGCCAAAGGAGGTCTCCATAGGACCCTTGCACAGAGGAACCACGAGGCACGTGCAGCTAATGGAAGAGACAAAATGGCATTACATGCGCGAATTTCTCGACAGAAGAGGCACGCAGGAGCAGAACAGAAGATCGGAGCGGAGGCTCAGAGAGTGTGGCACCGATATCCTCAAGCTGGATAAGATAATCATGGCATGCTATGGAGGTAACATCAGATCAGAACCGCAAGAGTTGGCTAAAATAATGATTGTAGATGGTTGTTTTCTATTGGAACTCCTTATCAGGCTTGGTGATTTTATATGTAACAATAGTAGTAGTTATGCAAATGACCCTATACTGAAAAATGAGGAGAAGATGGTGTCTGTTCTGAATGATATCACATTGCTTGAGAACCAAATTCCATTCATTGTTCTCAAGAAGTTGTATAGGAAGGTCTTTCCCGATGGCAGTGACATCAACAACGATAACCGGGTTGCTGATATCGTTTGCAAAGCTTTTGGTTACACTGAGGTGAAAGCCCCGGTCCACATACTTCACTTGATGCATTTGTCCACAGTTGAACAGACTCAGCAAGAGGGTAAACGCGTGGAGCAAGAACTATTGCGCTGCGCCACGAGACTTCAAGCTGCAGGAGTAGAAATTAAAGCTGCAAACACCATTGCTCGCCATAAGTTGGTGGATTGGTTCAATTTTGAGATAAGTTTCAGTGACAGCGTGTTGCGGATTCCACCGCTGTATGTTAAGGACACTACAGAAGTGAGGTGGAGGAATTTGATCGCGTGGGAGCAGAGCAGAATTTGGATCAGATGTAAATACACTTCGTATGCATTGTTCTTTCAAGGTTTGGTTTGTTGTAAGCATGACATTGAGCTGCTTGAGAAGAATGGGGTGATAGTGAACAAGGCCGGGAAGAGCACTGATGAACTGCTGGATCTGTTTCGAACGATTGCGAAGGGAGCAGAGTACATGGATTCGAGCTATAGCGAAATTTGTGCGAGGTTGAACATGTACAACAGGGGAAAAATCACAACTGCATTTCAAGGATTGCCTGTAGTCACTTGGCACAAGTGCAGACATGTTTTGCAGATCATTGTTTACTATTGGGGAAACTGGTACAGAATTTTGATACGCGATCATATTCCCACGGTGTGGAAATTCATAGGAGTGTTGGCAGCTGCTGCACTTCTTGTTCTCACAATTATGCAAACCTATTACTCATCCCGCAATAAAGACTGATTTAGTGTTTTCTAATTTCAGCAAGTTTCCTTCAGCAAATGTGAAATCAAGTGGAATCATGTGTCTGTTAATTGATTGCCTTTTCCTGGATGAGTAAATCAAAATCTTGACATTGTGGAATCATGTGCCTGGTATATTGGCTTTTACCAAATGAGTGAATAGAAAATCTTGTTTTGTTCTAGGAATAATGTTTTTGCTAGTTAACAGTCACAGTTTCACTGATTTTGCTTCTCCATAACTTTCTATTTTCTAATAAGAAAGAAAAATAAAAGTGTACATAGAGGAACATAAAATTATGCCTTAGTCCAAGTGTTTCATTGGAATTTAAAACAGAACTTTGATCTGTGTGCTTAGTTGCTTCTCATCGTTCAATTTTCTTCTATGGGCCTTAGTGTGATGGTTTTGCACCTACTAGTCAAGGAAGGGTTTGTATCCACTCTTTCACACAACAGACAGATATATATATATATATATATATATATATATAGAGAGAGAGAGAGAGAGAGAGAGAGAGAGAGAGAGAGTATAACACATCAGACATGTCAAATCAACCCAAATTTTCTCTAGTTTTGATGTTCCATTTACTAAATCCCCTGTTTCATTTACTAAACATATCAGTATTATATCTGATGCTTCGGTTACTTATTTAGAATGAATAGAATCAGATACTAAGGTAACTAATACTTAAATGGTATTTATCCTTATAGCACTGTAAATTGTTTTGCTACCTAATATCATAAGCTTTTATAGTATTCTTTGATTGCTTTCATTAGTTACTACTAACTATAGTCATTAGATGGAAGTTTCCGTTGCTTAATATTTGGGAGATGAGGAAATTATTATGGATTTTTTTGTTTTTCTTATTCAACCATGTTGATTTCTACTTTTTTTGAATATTTTCAACTCTTCTTTACCATCAGACTATTCATATTTTCTGATGTCGTCTTTCTGTGCTTTTCTTTGCTCCCTCAGTGGCATTAGGGTAAAATAGAAGACTAAAAAAGTCATTCTGAAAATGTTAAAGAGACTAATATGAGAGGAAATTTTTTACATGAATTAAAACAAGAAAGATTTATATTAGTAAGAACTAAAAACATATTTGAAGTCTAAATTATTTTACCAACAAAGATTAGTTCAATTGGTAAAGAATGAGCTCATATATCAAAAGAATGAGTTTAATTTTCATTACAATATAAAAACTTTATTGGTGGATAATTTGTAAGTATATTTATAAATATTTTTTAAGTCTTGAGTGTGTTGGGTGAACATGGAGTCCAACTTACCTAAATTTTTCATATTAAAAAATCTAAATTATTTTTTACTTACATTGTTTTGATAAAATAATTTCAATGTCCTAAATTGGTCAAAAAGTCCAGGAATATTATAGGTTCAAACTAGATAAAATTAGTACGTCTACCACAACATGTATAAATTATATTCATATTGATTTCGAAACTTTATTATAAAATAATAAGGCTTAGGCGTAATGTTTTATATATTATTAATTATAATTAAACTTTTATCTCAACGTACAAGAAAAATCGTTAAAAGTCCACGTCGTCAATCATATATTTGGAAAATAGGCCATAACAACATGTTGATATAAACAAGTACCAAAAAAAGGTACCAATAGTTTCAATAATAACATGGACAATAATAACATTTATATAAAGCATTAATAAATTGGTCAACACCTTTAAACGACAATAATTAAAATTAACATATAAAGGTACAACACATTTATTATGGAAGTGATGAAGAACAAACAAAAACAACAAGAGCAGCAAGTCAATATGTCATACACAGAGTTTAAGAGAAAAGAAAGAGAGAAATATGAGGAAACAACACACAAATTTACGTGGTTCATCCTTGAGTAAGGCTACATCCACGGGAGGGAAATCAGAGAGCTCTTATTACAGGTGCAATTCAAAGGGGAAGATCCCCAATTACAAAGCAGCCTTGCCTTATATAAACAAAAGATCAGAAAAAGAAAAAAAATGGTAGGATAGAAAACCAATAACTGAAATAACTGCCATATGGATTTTAGTCACAACCCAACTTAACCCCAACAATCAACATTGAGCAAGCTTAAACAGTGATCAAACTTGCTCTTTGGAACTGGCTTTGTGAACATATCAGCAGGATTGTGCAGAGTGCTGATCTTATGAACCTTAATTCTTCTTTCTGACCGAATGAAGTGATATCTAACATCTATATGCTTGGTTCTATCATGATGAACCTGATCCTTGGCCAAACATATAGCACTAAGGCTATCACAGTAGATGTTAGCATATTCTTGATTAATTTCGAGATCATTTATCAGACCTCTCAGCCAAATTCCTTCCTTTGCAGCTTTAGTAAGAGCCATGTATTCAGCCTCAGTAGTTGAGAGGGCAACAAAAGGTTGAAGTGTTGCCTTCCAGCTCACCAAGCAGCCACCAAGGGCGTTAACATACCATGTTAGGGACCTTCTCTTGACAAGATCAGCAGCAAAATCAGCATCAGAATAGCCAGTGAGACAACAATCTGAGTTAGATCCATAAATCAACCCTACATCTGCAGTCCCTTTAAGATATCTAAAAATTCACTTCACAGCCTTCTAATGTTCCTTCTGAGGTTGGTTTAAGAACCTACTAACCATGCTAACAGCATAAGCAAGGTAAGGTCTAGTGCAAACCATGACATACATGAGGCCGCCAACAACACTTGAGTATGGAACCTTTAACATATAGTCCTGATCAGCCTGATCTTGAACCTTTATCATAGCAGACAACTTCTGTTTTTCTGAAAGGGGAGTGTTGATAGGTTTAGAATCAGCCATTCCAAACCTCACAAGTATCTTCTGAATGTAGTCCTTTTGAGACAAAAATAGCCTTTTCTGAGTTTTGTCCCTATAGATCTCCATTCCTAAGATTTTCTTTGCAGCCCCTAGATTTTTCATATCAAATTCACCACTCAGGAGAATCTTCAGATTTTGTATATCACACATGTTTTTTGCTGCAATAAGCATGTCATCTACATAGAGTAGAAGATAGATCATTGATCCACCCTCCACCTTGTTGTGATAAATACAACAGTCATAGAGACTTCTCTTGAATCCTTGGCTGGTGATAAAGTTGTCAAACCTCATGTACCATTGCCTTGGAGATTGTTTCAATCCATACAAGTACCTCTGCAGTTGACAAACATACCTTTCTTTTCCTTGAACTTCAAACCCTTCAGGCTATTTCATTAGAATATTTTCTTCCAATCTTCCATGGAGAAAAGCAGTCTTGACATCAAGTTGTTCAAGTTCCAAATCTTGGTTTGCCACTATAGCAAGCAAAAACCCTGATGGATGTATGTCTGACCACAGATGAAAAGATTTCGTTGAAATCTACTCCTTCTTTCTGGTTGAATCCCTTGGCAACTAACCTAGCCTTGTATCTTATCCCTTCCTTTTCTGAAAAACCAGGTTTCCTCTTGAATATCCACTTGCAACCTACCACATGTCTTCCTTTAGGTAGTTCAACAAGTTTCCAGGTTTGATTCTTATATAGAGATTCCATTTCCTCTTTCATAGCTAACAACCAATTTTCAGCTTCAAGATGATTGATAGCTTCTTTGTAGGTGGCAGGTTCATTTAAATCTATTTCTTTAGCTGCATGTAATGCATAGGCAGCCATGTCTTCAAAACCATATCTCTTAGGAGGCTTAATGACCCTTTTAGGTCTCTGAATGATTCCAGGATTGAACTGTGCAGGCTCGGGTTCAACATTCTGATGAGCCTCATTTGTACTGGAATCTTCTGATTGCTCACCTTCTTGAAGAACAAGAGATGTGATGCAATCTTACCCCCAAGGGCATTGGATAGAAGATTCCAAGAAGATTGAGCCAGAGATGCAAGAGAAGACCCTAAGGTTCTTATGAGCCATAGGATAGATTTTGGGCCCATGGGCTAAGTATGAGCCCACTTATCTTTGTACATATTAGATTAGGATTTCATTATTTTTGGGCCTTGTATTTAGGGCTCTATAATGTAGGTAGGGTACCCTAGAAATGTAGGATTTTTCATCCCTTGTATTTTAGGGCACCTAGACTAGTTTTTGTATTAGGGGTATTTTTGTAATTTCACATGCATTGAGTAAATATTTGATGTGTGTGTTGAGAAATAAATTTAATTGAATTGGGAGAAGCCCAATCTTATTAAATTTTAGAGGGGGAGATGAGCATTCGCTTGCTACACCCCATTGTCACATCATATAGTCACACTTTGTGCATGTCCTTCATGCTTTACATGCCTCATGACACCTAAGTACACTTAGTGGAGAATCTTGGACTCGATCTTGGATTAGTGGGCTGAACCATAGCTAAAATTCACTAATCATAATTAGTGAAATTTTGGCTCCAAAATTTGGCTCCACAAATTTAATTTCAAATTCAAGTGAAATTTGAATAGAAATTCAAATTTCCCTCCAATTTTGTATGACACTTAGTGATGGAAGCTTGCTTGTGGAGCTTCTATGGAGGCTGGATCTTTGAGCTTCAATGAGGTCCTTCAATGGTGATTTTTCACCATGGAGATGCAGCGGAAGGCAAAGGAGAAGAGGATAGGGGAGGCACCATCCACTAGGGAATAAGCCAAGGAAGAAGGAGCTTCACCACCAAGAATTGCCTTGGATAAGAAGCTTGAAGAGGATGCTTTAATGGAGGAAAAGAAAGAGAGAAGAGGGGAGCACGAAATTGAAGGAATAAAAGAAGGAAAGAAGTGGAACTTTGAAGTGTATCTCATAAGACTTTCATTCATCAAAGTTACAACAAGTGTTACACATGCTTCTATTTATAGACTAGGTAGCTTCCTTGAGAAGCTTTCTTAAGAAAACTTCCTTGAGAAGCTTTCTTAAGAAAACTTCCTTGAGAAGCTTCTTTGAGAAAACTTCCTTGAGAAGCTAGAGTTTAGCTACACACACCCATCTAAAAACTAAGCTCACCTCCTTGAGAAGCTTCCTTGAGAAGCTAGAGCTTAGCTACACACACCCATCTAAAAACTAAGCTCACCTCCTTGAGAAGCTTCCTTGAGAAGATAGAGCTTAGCTACACATCCCTATAATAGCTAAGCTCACCCCCATGACAAAAAAACATGAAAATACAAAAAAAAAATCCTACTACAAAGACTACTCAAAATGCCCTGAAATACAAGGCTAAAACCCTATACTACTAGAATGGCCAAAATACAAGGCCCAAAAGAAGAAAACAACCTATTCTACTATTTACAAAGAAGAGTGGACCCAACCTTGGCCCATGGGCTCAAAAATCTACCCTAAGGTTCATGAGAACCCTAAGGCCTTCTTTATCAACTCTAGCCCAATCCTCTTGGAGCCTCTTGCTCATGGCTCTGGTAACTGGTCCTTTCCTAGGGAGGATTGCATCATCCCCTCCCCCTTGAAGAGGATTTGACCTCAAATCTATTGGTTCCTCCTCCTCTATATCAACTCCACCTGCAAAAGGAATTAAATCATAAATATTAAAAGTGGTGCTGACTCCATACTCTCTTGGGAGGTCCAACCTATAGGCATTATTATTGATCCTCTCCAAGACCTGAAAAGGTCCATCCCCTCTTGGGCTAAGCTTGGATTTCCTTTTAGTAGGGAATCTTTCCTTCCTACGATGGAGCCAAACCCAGTCCCCCTCATTAAGAACTAGCTCCTTTCTTCCTCTATTGCCCTTAGTTGAATACACCTTTGTTTGGTTCTCTATTTGGGTCTTAACCCTCTCATGCAACTTCTTTACAAACTCTGACCTAGATTCCCCTTCTTTATGTATAAAAGAAGTGTCAAGTAGGAGGGGAATGAGGTCTAAGGGTGTTAAGGGATTGAACCCATAGACAACCTCAAAAGGGGATTGCTTGGTGGTTCTATGAACCCCCCTATTGTAGGCAAATTCTACATGAGGAAGATACTCATCCCAAGACTTATGGTTGCCTTTTAGAAGAGCCCTTAAAAGAGTGGATAAAGACCTATTCACTACCTCTGTTTGCCCATCAGTTTGTGGATGACATGTGGTAGAGAAAAGAAGCTTAGTTCCTAGCTTAGCCCATAATGTTTTCCAGAAGTGGCTAAGGAACTTAGCATCTCTATCTGACACAATGGTCCTAGGCAAACCATGGAATCTCACAACTTCCCTAAAAAAGAGTTTTGAGATATGGGAAGCATCATCCACCTTATGGCATGGTATAAAGTGTGCCATCTTGCTAAACCTATCCACCACTACAAAGATAGAGTCTACACCTCTTTGGGTTCTAGGGAGCCCAAGGACAAAGTCCATACTAATGTCTACCCAAGGTGCAGATGGAATGGGTAAGGGTGTGTATAGCCCATGAGGCATCACCCTAGACTTGGCTTGTAAACAAGCCACACACCTAGTGCAATGCTTATGGACATCTTTCTTCATATGGGGCCAATAGAACTTTTCTTTGAGTAAGACAAGGGTCTTGTCTATCCCAAAGTGGCCCATGAGCCCACCCTCATGGCTCTCCTTCACAAGTAATTTCCTGATGGTTCCTTGGGGTATGCAAAGTTTTCCCTCTTTGAACAAATACCCCTCAGCCAAATAGTATCCATCTTGGGCCTTTTTCCCACAACTCTTGAAAATGGGAGAGAAATGTTCATCTAAAGCATACAAATCCCTAATGTTATCAAATCCTAAAATTTGAGCTCCTAGTGAGCAAAACAATGTGTGTCTCCTAGAGAGGGCATCAGCTACCACATTTGTTTTTCCCTTTTTGTATTTGATAACATATGGAAATTGCTCTAGGTACTCTACCCATTTTGCATGCCTTTTGTTTAACTTGCTTTGCCCTCTAATGAACTTAAGTGATTGATGATCACTATGAATGACAAATTCCTTGGAAACAAGGTAATGTTCCCAAGTTCGGAGTGCTCTTATTAAGGCATAAAGCTCTTTATCATAGGTGGGGTAGTTAAGGGTCGCACCATGAAGTTTTTCACTAAAATAAGCAATAGGGTGCCCACCTTGCAACAAAACAGCTCCAACTCCCACTCCAGAGGCATCACATTCTAGCTCAAAAGTTTTAGAAAAGTTAGGAAGAGCTAGAACAGGTGCCTTAGTAAGCTTTTCTTTAAGCAAAGCAAAGGCTTGCTCTTGTTTTTCACCCCAGTTAAATGCCACATTCTTCTTCACTAGCTCATTGAGAGGTGATGCAATTGTAGAGAAATTAGGAACGAACCTTCTATAAAAGCTTGCCAACCCATGGAAGCTCCTAATATCTCCCACACTTTTTGGGGTGGGCCATTCTTGGATGGCCTTGATTTTCTCAGGGTCCACTTGGACCCCATTTCTACCAACTACAAACCCTAAGAAAACTATATTATCTACACAAAAAGTACACTTCTCTATATTTGCATAGAGGGTGTTTTTCCTAAGGACTGAAAGAACTTGCCTGAGATGTCCTAAGTGATCATCTAGGCTCCTACTGTACACTAAAATATCATCAAAATAAACAACTACAAATCTACCTATGAAATCCCTTAAGACATGATGCATAAGCCTCATAAAGGTGCTTGGTGCATTAGTGAGCCCAAAAGGCATCACTAGCCATTCATACAAACCAAACTTGGTCTTGAAAGCGGTTTTCCACTCATCACCCTTTTTCATCCTGATTTGGTGATACCCACTTTTAAGATCAATTTTTGAAAAGATATTGGCACCATGCAACTCATCAAGCAAATCATCAAGTCTAGGAATGGGGTGCCTATACTTTACAGTGATGTTGTTGATGGCCCTGCAATCTGTACACATTCTCCACGTACCATCCTTTTTGGGCACCAACAACACTGGCATAGCACACGGGCTTAGGCTCTCTTGGACCCAGCCCTTCTTCAACAATTCTTTTACCTGAGACTCTATCTCCTTAGTCTCCTGAGGATTAGTCCTATAGGCTGGCCTATTAGGAAGGCTTGCTCCTGGGACTAAATCTATTTGGTGTTCTATTCCCCTTAAAGGAGGTAGCCCAGGGGGTATCTCTTTGGGAAATATATCACCAAATTCATGTAAGAGTTCTTGGACCTTTGGGGGTAAGGTCTCAAATGTAGGAATTGTGGCAGTGCTAAGGGATGTTTCCCTTGATAGGAAAAGGTAGAAAGATTGTTTAAGAAGGAGTGCTCTTTTAATATCACCTTTTGTTGCAAAATGATTTTCCTTCTTAACAATCTTATTGGAGGAGTTCTTTTCCTCTTTTTCCTTCCCCTTGGCCTTTGAAGACAAGGCCTTACTATCCTTCTTTTTATTTTGTTTTTCTAGTTTTTCTTCCTCATCCCTCTTATCTTTCATAGTTAGTTGATCTCTGGCCACCTGTGAAGGTGTTTGAGGATGCAACACAAATTTAGTGCCAAGATGGGTGAGGGTAATCTCATTAGTTAGGCCATTGTAAATGATCTTCCTATCAAATTGCCACGGCCTTCCTAAAAGAATATGTCCTGCCTCCATGGGAACTATATCACAATTAACTTCATCCTTATATGTCCCAATGGAGAAAGGTACCTTCACTTGTTGGTTAACTATCATTTCCCCTTGCTCATTGAGCCATTGAAGTTTATAAGGTTTTGGGTGGGGAATGATAGTGAGGTTCAACTTGGAAACTAATCTTGTGCTACAACAATTGCAACAAGATCCACTATCCACAATGAGAGAACAAGTTTTATCTAAAATTTTGCATCTTGTATGAAATATGTTCTCTCTTTAGGATTGAGATAGATCACAAGATTTACCTCCAAGGAGCCTTCTAACCATTAAGAGGTCACCTTCTTCATGGGGGTAGACTTCCTCACTAGACTCTTCACCCCTTACTTCATCTTCACTTCCACTAGAGGAAGGGCAAGAAGTAGTTTCCTCTTGACTACTATAAATGTCTTGACCCCTCATAATCATGGTTTTCTTTGTGGGGCATTGAGAGGCAATGTGACCTCTCCCAAGACATTTGAAGCATTTAATGTTGCTAGTCCTTTCTTGGGAACTAGTCTTAGGGGTGTATTTCTCTATGGTCTTACCCTTTTCTTCCTTGGGTTTTGAAGGTGTAGCCCCCAAAACTCCTTGGGCTTGGTCCTTCCTTGGATAAGAGTGAAAGCCATAAGATTTTGAAGAAGGCTTTCTTTTTAGTTGTTGTTCCACTCTTATACAAAGTTGGACTAGTTCATCTAGGTCCCTATATGGAAGGAGTTCAACCTTGTCCCTTACTTCCATATTAAGCCCACTAAGGAACCTCGCTATGCTTGTCCTTTCCTCCTCCCTAAGTCCAGCTCTTAAAAAGAGTAGTTCCATTTGTTTTCTGTATTCTTCAATACTCATACTCCCTTGTTTAAGCCTTTGGAGCTTGTCCATAAGCTCCCTTTCATAGTAGGGAGGAATGTGCCTCTTCCTAAGGGCACTCTTAAGATCATTCCAATACTCTACTGGAGGATCCCCATGAATCCTTCGTTCCCTAACAAGGGAAGTCCACCAATAGAGGGCATACCCTTGAAAGCTAAGGGTAGCCAATGGAACTTTTCTCTCTTCGCTAATATGATGGCAAGCAAAGAGTTGTTCAACCTTCATTTCCCAATCTAAGTAGGCCTCAACATTATCTTTTCCATGGAAATATGGAAGACTAATGTTAACCTCTTGAGGCCTTCTATCCCTTTCCCTTCTTTGGGAGTGATGTTTAGTATGTGAACTATGGCGCCCTCTATAATAGTCGCTAAGTTCTTCACTTAAACTCTTGCAAGAGTCATGACTACTATAGGAGGCATGTTTTTCTCTTTTCATTTCTTTTATTATTTTTCTTCTTTCTTCCTCTCTTATTTTCTCTCTTTCATCTTGACTTGTTTCTTCCACTCTTTTTTTTCCTTTTTCTTTTCTCTCTTGTTTTTCTTTCCATAACTTGAGAGAACTCAACTCATCTAAGATTCTAGATAGAGGGTCCTTATGACTAGTACCCTCATCATTAACACTAGTTGAATGATGACTCATGTTGGTTTCTAAGTTGTGGTTCTTTCTTGTTGGAGGTTTGAAAACAAAAGGTAAAAGAAACTATGGTTGAAACTAGCCAAAATAAACACTAAAAGAGGTGTGAAAGATAAGGTAAAAAAAAACTAATTGGTAAAAAGCAAGCTATCTAGGCGATTTGACAATGGAAAGTAAAAGAAATAAGCTATGAAAGTAAGCAAGAAATGTAAACTAGGTGAATCCTAAGAGTGTTTGGATGACCACATTCAAGGTTCCCAACAAAACACTCACTATCCTAAGCAAAAATTGCCTAAAATTATTACACACAAATGGAAGTTTGGTAACCTATTGGAGCCTCCCAACACACTTCCAATGAAAGGCCTTTTTGTTACAAAAACTTGAAAGCAATGAAGGTAAGTAAATTGCAAATTACAAAATTACAAAACGGTCCTCAATTTTGGTGGTTGTTCTCTCTTTGGTGATTCACTCAATTTGGAGTGCTTCTTCGTCCAATAGCTCTTAAGGTGGTTGGCCCCTTGCTTCTGGACTCAAATTCTTCAAGGGATGACACCAATCCTCCTTCCAATTCCCTATATGGCAACCCACAAACAAGGAAACAAAGAGACAAGCAATAACCAAAGACCAAGAAAAATGAAATGAAAGCTAAACCAATGGAGTTTTAACAAGACAATTTTTCAAGGATTATTCAACAATTAAAGCAATGAAAAGGACATAGAAGCAAGCTAGGACTCAAAGAGAAACTTAAAATGGCTCTAGAGTAGAGTAAAAAATCTGAAAAAAAAAAGACTCAACAAAACTCTAGCTTTGACACTTGTCTTCACACTAATTTTGAATTGAAATTTCCAATTATAGAATAAATTTTGAGCCAAAACAACAAGCACCCTTCCCTTTCACCTTTTTTTTCTGGATACTGATTTTCCTGCCAACTTGTGCGATTTTTCGTATTTTTTCCTTTTATCCAAATCACTTGTTTCTTTTTTTTTTATAACTTTTTTCCAGATGTCTAGAAAATTCAGTAAAAATTTCAGCTCAAAATTCGAAGTAACCAATTCTCAGTAATTTTTACAAGTTTGTATGCCCAAGCTGCCAGCACCAACGATTTGTTTCTTTAAGCATGGTATATTGATTGCCTTGGGCTTACTTTCAACTTTCCTATGTATGTTGAACTCACTAGGATTGTTTACCACAGTTTTCGGAGTTCAATATTCACTTAGGATCAACATTTCAGCCAGCAATTCAATCACCAAAACTCAAATTCACAATAGACACAATCATAAAGAAACCTAAAAGTTCAAGAAAAGGTTCACAATCAAAGACTCTCTAAGAATTTTGCATGAACATGTTAAGGACTAATTAACATGAAAGATTTGACTCAAATCAAATAATAGGCTAAAAGAATTTCATACACTCATGAACAAATGAGTTAGACAAAGAAACAAGAAAATAAAATTCAGCACAACATAAGAAATCTTATGTGACAAGTTTCATGACTAGACATGACTTCTATGACAAAACTACAATAGGTGAACAAATCACTCTAGATTTATGAGGTTTTCTTCTACTTTAATATTTTTGTAAGAATTTTATGGTTTAGGTTTCAGCCACAAAAAATAACAAGACAAAACTCAAAGGAACCTAAACTCAACACAATTCATGGTTCAAGAACAAGAACAAGAAATTTGAACCATAGAAAATCAAATCTAACTTCTATAGCAAGTTTAATCGGTGGAAACTCTAAAGAATCATGTTAACAACATTTAGAACAAGACATGTGAGGAGATACATGGAGAAAAATGAAGAAACAACAATGGAAGAGAAGGTAAAGAAAAAAAATTAATGGAGGTTTAAGGAGCACCTACTTGAAGCTCTTGTGCTCTGATTACCACTTGATGGAAGCTTGCTTGTGGAGCTTCTATGGAGGCTGGATCTTTGAGCTTCAATGAGGTCCTTCAATGGTGATTTTTCACCATGGAGATGCAGCGGAAGGCAAAGGAGAAGAGGATAGGGGAGGCACCATCCACTAGGGAATAAGCCAAGGAAGAAGGAGCTTCACCACCAAGAATTGCCTTGGATAAGAAGCTTGAAGAGGATGCTTTAATGGAGGAAAAGAAAGAGAGAAGGGGGGAGCACGAAATTGAAGGAATAAAAGAAGGAAAGAAGTGGAACTTTGAAGTGTATCTCATAAGACTTTCATTCATCAAAGTTACAACAAGTGTTACACATGCTTCTATTTATAGACTAGGTAGCTTCCTTGAGAAACTTTCTTAAGAAAACTTCCTTGAGAAGCTTCTTTGAGAAAACTTCCTTGAGAAGCTAGAGTTTAGCTACACACACCCATCTAAAAACTAAGCTCACCTCCTTGAGAAGCTTCCTTGAGAAGCTAGAGCTTAGCTACACACACCCATCTAAAAACTAAGCTCACCTCCTTGAGAAGCTTCCTTGAGAAGCTAGAGCTTAGCTACACACCCCTATAATAGCTAAGCTCACCCCCATGACAAAAAAACATGAAAATACAAAAAAAAAAATCCTACTACAAAGACTACTCAAAATGCCCTGAAATACAAGGCTAAAACCCTATACTACTAGAATGGCAAAAATACAAGGCCCAAAAGAAGAAAACAACCTATTCTACTATTTACAAAGAAGAGTGGACCCAACCTTGGCCCATGGGCTCAAAAATCTACCCTAAGGTTCATGAGAACCCTAAGGCCTTCTTTATCAACTCTAGCCCAATCCTCTTGGAGCCTCTTGCTCATGGCTCTGGTAACTGGTCCTTTCCTAGGGAGGATTGCATCACTTAGGCTATAAATAGAGGTCATGTGTGTGCATTTTTCAACTTTGATCATTTGAGAATTAAACTTCAAAGTTTAGACTTCTTTAGAGGCACCAAATTTCGTGCTCTTCTCTTCCTTTCCTTTCATTCATCTTCTCCTACCTTCAAGCTCTTATCCATGACTTCCTATGATGGCGAGCTTCTTCTAGACTCATCTTCTCCTTGAAGTGGCATATCCTCTCAACTCTTCTTTTTCTTCATTCCACTGCAATCAGACCTCAAGAAGCAAATGACTCCATTGATGAAGAAGATCCAAGGCCTACAAGATCCACATGGAGCTACATCAAGATGTATCTATATGACCCCTTTTTTCTGAGTCTTTGGTTGTAGATTCTACATCCTTTTCTTGAGGAAAGTGACAGCTCTGTGTTCCAGCAATTGGAACCTCAATTTTTGGATGGAGCAGATGTGATTCATAAAAAATTACATCTCTGTTGAGAAGAACTTTCCTTTTAGAGGGTAACCAGATCCTATAACCTTTCACCTATCACCATAACCCATGAACAGACCCTTTCTTGATCTAGGTACCAACTTTCCTTCATTGACATGATAATAGGCATTGCAGCCAAATACTCTTAGATTTGAGTAGTTTGCTATTTTGCCATTCCAAATTTCAATATGAGCTTTAAGTCCTATAACAGTAGAGGGTGTTCTATTGATCAGAAAACAAGTTGTACTGATAGCTTCTCCCCAAAAAACTTCTGTTGAGGCCAGCATTAGACAATAGGCATCTTTTTCTTTCCAGAAGTGTTCTGTTCATTCGTTCAGCAACTCCATTTTGCTGATGAGTGTTCCTAATAGTAAGTTGTCTAGCAATTACTTCATCTCTACAGAATTTGTTAAATTATGTTGAGTAGAACTCTAGGCCATTGTCAGTTCTGAGTCTTTTAACTTTCCTTTCAGTTTGTTTTTCAATTAGTGCTTTCTTTGAAGCATTTGAAAGCTTAACTCTTCTGACTCATGACGTAGATCCATGTCATTCTGAGTAGTCATCAATTATGGACAGAAAATACCTTCCACCACCTAGTGAAGGTACTCTTGCAGGTCCCCAACAGTCAGCATGAATGTAATCAAGAGTTCCTTTGGTGGTGTGAATTTCTTTAGGAAATTTAATCCTATGTTGCTTGCCGAAAACACAATGCTCACAGAATTTAAGTTCATCCAGTTTCTGATTTCCCAACAGCTGTTGTTTTTGGAGTATCATCTTACCTTTTTCACTTATATGACCAAGCCTCATGTGCCACAATTAAGTTAAGTTAGGTATGCTTATTGAATTTTGATGCAACAGCTACTAGACCATCATCAATACATGTTGTACCTTGAAGTATATAGAGATTACCCTTCTTTATACCCTTCATCACCATTGTAGAGCCTTTCTGAATTTTCATGACCCAATTTTCAGTGCTGCATTTGAACCCCTTTCCATCCATAATACCTATGGAGATTATATTCTTCTTCAGCTCTGGAACATTTCTAACTTCAGTGAGTGTTCGGATAATTCCATCATGCATCTTGATTTTTATTGTGCCAATTCCAACTTTCTTGCATGAGACATCATTTCCCATGAAGACATTTCCACCCGATTTCTCATCATAGGTGTCAAACCAGGTTTTGTTAGGACACATATGAAAGGAACAA
Source organism: Glycine soja (assembly GCF_004193775.1). Taxonomy (NCBI): domain Eukaryota; kingdom Viridiplantae; phylum Streptophyta; class Magnoliopsida; order Fabales; family Fabaceae; genus Glycine; species Glycine soja. The sequence continues at coordinate 10,552,019 of NC_041004.1, read as the reverse complement.
CCAGAATCTAATATCCCCTGATTTTCAGAATGTTAGTGATGATCAACAACTAAGATAACAAGCTCATTTTCAGATGTGGAACCTTCCTTGGCAACAGCAGCAGACGGTTTGCCCTTTTTCTTAGGACAATCTTTCTTCCAGTGACCTGGCTCCTTGCAGTAGTTACAGATGTCCTTTGGATTGACATGAGTTTTCTTCTTTCCTTTAAACACCTTTTTCTTGATGTTATTGTTAGAGTTAGAAACCACAAGACTAGATCCATTTGATTCTTCAGAATTTCCAAGTGCTTTAGATCGAAGTTCCCTTGAGTATAAGCTGGATTTCACCTCCTTCATGGTGACACATTTCTTACCAACACTAAGAGAGTTGACAAAGCTCTCATAGGACGGTGGTAGAGAGGCTAACATAATCATGGCAACATCTTCATCCTTTATCTTAACATCTATATCTCTTAATTCCATCAAAATAGAATTCAGTTCATCGAGATGATCTTTAAGAGATGTACCTTTTTTCATGTGTAAACCAAATAGACGCCTCTTCAAGAAGAGCTTGTTGCAGATTGACTTGGTCATATATAGCTTTTCCAACTTGAGCCATAAGCCACTTGCAGTTTCTTCATTAGCAACTTCATATAAAACTTCATCAGGCAAAAAAAGCAAGATTAGTGAGTGAGCCTTTTCTTCTTGTTCTGCAGGTTCTTCAGTCTTTGAAGCAAATGCCTTTTCTTTTGAATCAAAAGCCACTGGTTTCTTCACAGATGCAGAAGCAACAGGAGGCCAAACATGTTGTTCCTTCAACAAAGCACACATCTTGATGTGCCACCAATTGAAGCTATTCTTTCCATTGAATTTCTCAATCCTGATTGTGTTTGACATGATTTCTTGAGTGTTCTTGATCACAGTGAAGCAGCGAAAGATACCAAAAACAAGACTCCTATAGCTTGATCATCGTATTCAGACGAGAATTTTGAATTCCCTTGATCGCAACTTGAGCTCTTGATACCAGTTTGTTATGGAAGTGATGAAGAACAAACAAAAACAACAGCAGCAGCAGATCAATATGTCATACACAGAGTTTAAGAGAAAAGAAAGAAAGAGAAATATGAGGAAACAACACATAGATTTACGTGGTTCACCCTTTAGTAAGGCTACATCCACGGGAGGAAAAACAAAGAGCTTTTATTACTGGTGCAATTCAAAGGGGAAGATCCCCAATTACAGAGCAGCCTTGCCTTATATAAGCAAAGGATCAAAAAAATAAAAAATGGTAGAACAGAAAACCAATAATTGAAATAACTGCCTTATCAATAATCCACAATGGAGGATGTAATGGTCCCACAGTCTTTCTCTTGATCTGAAAGGTGATTCTTAAGCAGCTAAGCTTCTTACCGTTGTAGAGAAAAGAAAAGAAAAGAAAAAACACTTTTTTTATATGTTAGGGAAAAAAAATAGACAGCAGAATGAAGGACATGAATGCCTTAAAAAATTGTTCAACAAAAATTATATTGAAGGCATAAGAAAATTTAATCTAGACTTTGAATTAATTTGCCATAAAATATTTGAAATAAGTACAATTGCACCATTCACTTCATGAAACAAATATAATTTTTATTAAAATTCTAAATTTCTTTGATCAAGGCACATGATTAGAGTAAATATATTTGGCAGATGTTTATCACAAATTACAAAGATGGGTCTCCGATTGGGGGTCACATTTGCAGGACAGTGTATCAAATTGTGTTATTTGTGAATTCTCTCTGATTTTTGAACTAAAAATCATGTTCTAGCATATGACTTTCTCGAAACTGATTGATCTACAAAATCTCTCAAATGATTTCACATATCGTTGAGAAAAGAGGGAGAAATCAAAAGAAAATAAAGAGTAGTGCATCGCATTGGATGCAGTAGATTCATGAATCATATTCTTACAATTACTCTTTTGATTTTGAACAATAATCTGTTTAAAAATGGGTTTTGTTCGAAATCCTTTGATCTACAAAAGGGCTAAATCAATTTTACAAATTGTTTACCAATTGATGAAAAATAATAAAACAATGTCTACGTATACAAATTATAGCAAGCAAGTATAATGATAAAACATAAAAAGTTATCAAAGACTAATCTGAATTTGTATTCATCCCCAACCCACGAGCATGGCTTGACAATAGAAATCCTAATTACTCTTGAGAAGATTTTTACCCAATTTCTTGGAAACATTTTTTCACCCTGTCCATGTCACAACACGAGAGTGACTTAGATGGGATGAATAAAAAAGACTCCAATCAACTTGTTCAAAATGTGACTAAGAGAAAGATAGTTATAGATACATAAATTTGCTTAATCATATATCAAATTTATAATCCTCTAACAATAGATAAAAGCTTTCCAAATGGACTATTTACTAAATGATTGATGCAACCCATCACAGGATAAATCATGTCTTAATCCCATCCAAAATATTTGTAATATACATATGATAATTATCTTATCTCAAATTGCCAATTGATAATACCAAAAAATAATATAATAATTATTGATTAATATTAATCCACAGTAAATGTTTTAACATGAACACCTTATAAATTTCCTTGTGGAGGTTCTGAATCTTGTTGATAGTATTCCACACAGCCCAAACTCTATCCTGGAAGATGGACTCATTTCTTGCCGTCCAAAGTATCTAGCAAGCGATGGTGAATTTTAGATCACTTTGGTTGTTGATGTTTCCGATAAACTAGTCTAAGGTTGTCGAGATGTAGAAGTCAGCATCATCATCTAGCTTCAAAACTGTCCACACATTGGAGGAGAGTGTGCAGTTTCAAAGAAAATGTGTGATGTCCTCCTCTCCAATTTACCTATACTATGAGAGGTAAAAGTAAAAAAACTTGCACTATATACGTCTTTTAGTTGCAATTTTTTCTTATGAATTTTCATGTGCATCACCATTGTAACATGTGTAATGGATGTACTAATTAAATATAATATAAGTTGATGCAGACATAATTTACAATGAATGGAGTAGTTAATGTTTTTCCTTGCACAACAAATCAAGCAAATTGAACATGGCTATCAATCTTTCTAGAAATCCTATACTGAATTCACAAGAAATTGAGCTGTAAAATTTGACAAGCATGGGACAATTGAGACGGCCTTGATGATAGAAAAATACAAGAAGTTAGTCTACAACAATCTGTGCACCGAAGTCACTATTTTTCAACAATTCTACAACAAGGCCCTATTGAACAAGGTTGGGTCCAAGGATGCATTGTCTAAAATTCACATATTTGTGCTATTTCATTTGGTGGGGACACTCCTTTTATAACATCCATTGTTGATGTTTCAACGATTCACATTCTACAATATTTCACACGACGATATTTCATTGAATATTCTCACTGGTCAAAATCTTCCATCGGTTATAACTCTCAATATGTAGTGATTTTGGAGACATCGAATTAGCTCGATTACTTTCAGGATTGTTGACTTTCTCTCACAAACCAACACAAGACTTTTTAGAATGTTCTTACCTCATGTTTTTCAAAAAACATTTCAGGTCACCCAACCCATAATTGATCTAAGTCAAAATTGTTTAACGGTGGAATTATGAAGTGATGAGCTATCAAAGAATAAATGCATCTTGTTGGTATAAATAATACTAATTAATTTATTTAAAACATCATCAACTGTACAATTTCATACCTGTACAGTCAATCCCTGTCGTTGTAGTGTGATTCACACAAGGTATTACTCCTTTAAACTTGCCTCACACCATTAGCATGAACATAGCAAGGAACATTACTAGAAAATAGAGTTTTCAAGTTAGTTCTGTAGCACATTCCATGACAGTTTGAAAATTGTCTTTAAAGTCACCATCGTAGAAAGTGTTGACTTTCTACAAAGATTTTTAAATCATCTTAGAAATCTATTTTCTAATACGGTTGGTTGTCTAAAAAAATAGTTTTAGAAAGTCGACTTTTTAAGATGTTTGTTTGAAAATACCGTCTCAGAAAATCAATTTTCTAAGGAAATTTTTCGGACAACCATCTTAAAAAATAGAGACTTCTAAAATGGTTTTTAACACAACCGTATTAGAAAACATGTTTTTTTTTTATTAAATGCACTCAAATCATAACCAACCAAAAATGCATACTACCATTTCATTTGGGTTATTAATTCAGATAATTATTATAAATTAATACTATCAAAGTAAAATATTCATATAGTAATTATAAAAATATCTAGATAGTTAATGAAAGAAATAAAAATAATTATGTAAGGACCATAATGCATACCTTAGCGATGAAATGAAAGTTGTTCACATCATACCAGAAATGTTAGTTTTTTTTAAGGAAAAAAGTGTTAGTTTTAGAGACTAAAGCTTGGATATTTTAAAAAATATATATGAATTTTTATCCATAATATTATCGATTGGTTAATTAATAACTTTTTTTTTTCAAATTATTTATTTAGAGAATATTAATAATTAATATAATATTTGTAGGCTTAAAGTAAGGACTTTGATTCCTTGAGTTGGCCCCATGAGTTGGGCTAGTTAAAAGCTAATAATAAAGTTATGTTAGAATCCTAATAATAAGTAAATAATGTACAAAACTTAAAATATTGTCATGAACCAACAAGAATTTAAGTATTAAACTTAAAAAGATCAGGTATGTTAAATTCACGGTAAATAGCAGGAGCATGCGATAGTGGTGCTATTGTGATTGATAACAATGACTACAATAGGAACCACAAATATACCTCAGGACAACCAGGAGCAATGCCAATCAAGACCAACCATTGCAGTTACTATTTTATTTGCTCCATTTCACTTGTAAATTTTGTTTAACAGTTCCACCACGTGCGAAAGCTAGTCAACCCAAAAAGCCTCATGCTATTCTGCTCAGTGAAGAAAGTTGCATGTATCGCTACCCCACTAACTTTCATCAAAGAAAACAACATATTATCATCATCTTCAACTGCCTCCAACTCAAATATTTTATTTTATAAATTAACGGAAGATTTATTTCAATGCCACTATAATTTTTTTTAAAATTATTTAATACTATCTCGATCCTTTTTATATAAAAAAATAAGTTATCATAGGCACGAGCTGCCAAGTCATAGGCATGCTATTTTTCTGCCTTGTCTAGAGTATCCACCGGGTCTTCATTGTCTCTTCGGGATATAGTACTATATTCAAGTTTCAATGAGCAGCTAGAGAAGAATTAGATTTCAATTTAATGTTCATATAGATCCACAAGGGCTACTTGTAATAACTAGATAGAGATTTTACTTATTATTAAGGTTCTAAATAGGTTAATGAATTTATCCTTAAATAAACCAATAGGTGCATGTATAAGTTTACAAACATTATTAAAAGACTAATATACTATGATACTAGAAACGATTAAATAACAAAAATAGTACATTTTAGGGCTTTTTCTGAATGACATTTTATGGTTATTAAAGCTACCTTAAATACGAAGCATAATACTTTCTTAAAAATAATATATAATATATTAAATAATAATATTTTCAAAGTAGTAGACTTTTCTAAATACTCACACTTATCCCACTTAGCTATAAAGCTTTTAAGAAAACTTAAATCTAGCGATTTTGCTAAATTGGTCAAACTAAGAAAAACTTTAAATTGATTAGGCTATAGGTTAACACTATTACAAAATACACTTTCAACATCGGTTATTTACGATATTCTACATCAATTTTAAAATTGATGTTGAAAGTATCAATATTGAATGTATTATTGTTAACAACGGTTTTTCAAAACCGATGTTAACATAAAAACGATAACATCAGTTTTCTAAATACCCGATGTTATATACAAAGAACTACAACAAAATAAGTGTATGCATGATGAACATTGACATCAATTTTCTATAAAAACCAATGTTAATGTAATATATTAACATCGATTTTCTAGCAAAACCGATGTTAATTAACATATTAACATTGGTTTTCATGTATAACTGATGTGAACGTCCATCATCTATACACTTATTTTGTTGTAGTTAGTTATATATAACATCGACTATTTATAAATAACCGATGTTAAGGTACATGTTGACATCGGTTTTTGTAAATAACCGATGTTGTTTACTATATTAACATCGGTTTTTGTTAATAACCGATGTTGTTTTCAAGTTTTTTTTTATATAAACTTTCTGTTTTTACAATAAACCTAAAATTGTACCTGTAAAATACAATTTCGGACTCAATTCATAGCAAATAAATATTTTATTCTTCTTTCAAGCAGTTTTAATCACAATAAACATTGAATAATTGATTTATCATAAACAACTATCAACAAATGAATTCAATATTCAAATTACATAGGAAATGTCAAAAATGTTAAACCAAAGTAAACTAAGCTGAACTTAATGTCCCTAAATCCTAGCTCTGATCTCTAACTCGGAGATAATACTGTGCCCACTTGATCCGCAACGCCTTTAACCTCTCTGGCTCCAATGGTCTAGGATCGTTAAAATATTGCATGATGAAATAAATGTAATAAGTTAATAATGCAATAAAAATTATAAAAAATTGAATTTGTTTGAAATAAACGTAGCGCTTCCCAGTTATTCCTGAAACTTCCTAAAATGATGGTGGACATCCAGTGCATGACATAATAGCGGCACTCAGTACTTCCTTTTTATCTATTACATTAAATACATAATGAAATTTGGATATTAAGTAAGCAATTAGTGTACAGACACATAAGAAGTATATATAAGTGGAATTTTTATGTAAATGATGTACCTTGACGACAATCCACCTAGCTGGAGCCTTTGATTTAGGCTGTGGAGCATCATCAAAACCTTTTAAAGCACTGTTCCAGGCAAGTAACAATTAAAAAATGGTGTTGTTGAGGTATTTGAATGCAAATGCATTGAAAAGAACACTGACCTGTAAATTATCCCCTTAAGGTAGTTGTCTGCCCTGTTATGCAATGAACAAAACTAGACAACTAGGTATTCCTTAGGCATAATGACCACCATCTGCCAGTGTTCGCTGCAGTGGGGATGAATATGGGTTAGTATATTAGTAAACATTAATTAAATTCAGTTATTTTGTGTGACTTACCCATTCAGGTAGGCTCCAAGATAGACATTGCATTTTGAACTCTGCATCCAACTCTTTATGTAACTTTCAGTCTCAAACTATGATTGCCCAGACCTCTGAATGGTCTGTGGCTCGAGGAATCCATAGATATCAGAATTCTCCGCTCACATACTTGTTTCAGTCATATGCCTGTTTATGTTAAGTCAAAGTTAAATATTTATGAATTGGAAGCAATAACTTAGGTAATTAAAAGTAATCTAAAATAACTTACAGAATCCACAACTGTAACATTGATATGCTGAGACATTGACCACTGTGTGCGATTTCGGAGAGGTCTTCATGCTTTATATAGAGCGGGAAGTCTGGATTAAAGACCCCGAACACGGTGGCATCCCATGTAACCTGGTAAGGCCTCAAGAAAAGCTTTGGGATGGTCAATGTCATCAGATAAAGCGGATCATCGACAAAGTTAAATGGCCTAATTTGAGGCATGCTGAATGAATTAATTCAAAAAGAAGAAACATATAGTAAGAGTAAAGTACCTGTTGTGATAAAGACTTGACCAGATGTGTCTCGGCCAAACAAGGAAGGTGTGAATTGCTTGCCCCACCAAGGAAACCTCATCAGTGGGTACAGGAACTGGAGCATCTGCATCTTTAACCTCCTCCACACCCACCTTTACTTGGCTAAGCAACTAAGGAGTGTTGTGAACAACAATGGATCCCTCATAAAATCTCCCCAGGGCAACCAGGTGGGCAAGATTTGCTTTGATGTACAAGCCGCACTTATCTGAGTCACCCGTTTCAGGATCGTTTCCTGAGGGATCAACACAACTCCCCTTTGTGCTTACTCAAGGACCTGAGGGACCAACTAGAGGCTCCACAGGTAGTGCAAGTCCCTGAGATTGCATCTGGGACTAAATCTAGGACTGCATCTGGCTGAATGATGCCATGAGCTACCGAGTCACTTTTTCTGTGATCGACTCCTCTAGCTGGTCTCTGATTTGCTGGGTTAGCTGCTGCAATTCTCCAGCAGGTAGCAAGGAAGAGCTGCGAGACGTCCGTGGAGCCGATCCAAAGTATTGCTTGATGGTGACACCGGCTCTAGCAGCACGGAGACGTCCAGGGTGCTCTGGACGTCCAATAACAGCGGTGAGAACATCCTAACATCCATGGGGGATGAAGGATCCCTGTGTTGCCTGCTCCTCAAAGGAATCCTGCATAGAAAAGACACAGTTGTACATGGCATTAACAAAATATTGAAATATAATTCTAGTGGTTAGTTCAAAATGATTGACGATTTTCTCAGCGATTTCCTTTGCGGCCTCAGTCGTCATCTCCCCTATTTTATTTGTGCGGGCCATCTTCCATTTCACGCGGCGTCTGACGGGGGATGAAGGGTCGATGACGACATCAACGCTTCCTGACTGTGCAGCTTCCTCCAGCTTCTTCTTGGTCTTCTCAACTGCTCCAAATATTCATACCCCCCACGAGACATAACGTGGGGGGCAGTGTTCTGTTTCTGGATGGCCTGTGCCTTTTTCCGCACATCCTGCAAAAATAAAACAATAATCTTTCAAATTGCTAGAATGAAGTATAACAAGTTAATGTTTTTTTGAAAAAAAACTTAAATGGCAAGGAACATACCTCCCAAGAAGGGTCTCTGCGAGTCTGGCAAAACTGGGCCCATTTTTCCTTGCTTATGTCATATTTCTCACAGATAGTGTCGTCCACACCATCCTGATCGGCTGCAAGGGCCCATTTCTTCGTGAGGTCTGATTTAAACTGCCTCCATCTCTCGCCAACAGTCTGAAGCAACTTCTTTTTTGTCCTACTGTCAGAAGCCTCTGGGATTTCAAATTCTGTCTGACAATAACAAATAAGGTTTATTTGTTACAATAATGTATTTTTTTCCTATTAATTAAACAACATCAAATAAGAAAAGAAAAATACTTGAATATCCTTCCAAATCAAGTCCTTCTGAGCAGTAAGGACCTTCTTCCAGTTCTCGTACGTGAGGTCCACCTTATCACACGCCACAATCCCTAAATATGTTCTTAATTTCTTCCTGTGGGGACCGTCGTCCTTGCCGGTAGTAGGATCAATGTGGACCACTGGTCTGTTAGCACCAGGTGGTCTGGTAGACAAGGATCGTAGACGTGAGGCTTTGCATGTCCGCTTCATGGCAGATGGCGAAGCTGATGCGTCTAAAGGAGGAGGAGGAGGAGGAGGAGGAGGCGAGGCAGGTGGAGATGCCATGATCCTTTATGCATCATCAAAATGTAAATTTCGATTACAGACAAATATCGACATCAACAGTTCTTTATGTAACTAAATTGGAAATCTGGGTTTGGGGGGTGCTTATGCTTTATTATTGTAGTTGGGTATGTGTCTTCTTTTGTGAATATGTTAGAGGTTTGACAGATTCATTTTATCTGTGATTCATTGTTATCTGAGGCTTTTGGATTGGAGAGGGACAGTCTCTCGCTCTGTGTGTGTGTGTGTGTCTCTCTCTCTCTCTCTTTCTCTGTGTCTGTGTGTCTCTGTGCGTTTACTTACATTTTTATTAAAAGAAAAACTCAACTAATAATTGGGAGAAGTACATGCCTTTGCCTTCTTCAATATATTTTGTGATGATTTAGGAGTAAAGAACCATATTATGCTCCCCGCTATAATGAAATGACAAAGAAAGAACATATCAATTCTTTAAATAACAAGATGCATGATGTTAGGGGTCAAGTAGTCTAAAGGCCCAATTTAAGCAACAGGAAATGGGTGGTACAAATTAATTGTGTCAACTAAGATTTGGCAAGAATATACTACAAAGGATGGGAAGGGAAAACAGTGAAGGTGACTCATAATTCACAGGTAACTAATGGAAAAGAGGTCTTGTATAAGACCTTTACAGGGAGGGAGGGAGGGAGGGAGAGGCTGCTTTGTGACTCTATTTCTGCATCTTGAGGCTGTAAGCTAGGCATAGGTGCAACTTCACCATCATCTACACTTTTAGTAAGTATCAGCCAAGTTCTTGACTGTGAGGCTGTAGAAAAGATAGAACTTTTCTTTTGTACAAATAATTTGTATTACTTTATGGATCATTAGTAATTAATTTTTATTAACTTGTAGATAATCAGGTAGACTTTCTTTAATCTGTTGTACATATAATTTGATATTATCTAACAGTTCCTAATGCATGCTCCAAGGGTACTTGTTTAGCATGGTCCATCATAAGCAAAGCCTAATAATGAATTGTTACTACCAAGTATCTTAATCAAATAAATAGAAGATTTATATTGAAAATCACAGTAAAAGTGCATTAGTATACTATCTTACAAAAACTTTTTTCTTTTTAATTCTTTAAGCCACTAGTTAGTATTCTCCAACCTTTTATTATAGTTATAGATAAACAACATTAAGAAAAGTTTGAGAGCAACAAGCATCACCATAATGTGACATCACCGACATAGTTACAACTTGCTCTTCCTAACAGGCCCCATCTCCTTTGCCTTTGTCCTCAGCAACTGTTTCTGTGTCTTGCCAGTAGCAGTCTTTGATGAATGTATTTAACAAAATTATTGATGAGCATATTCAATCAGACAAGGGACAACACAATAAGGTGAAGGATTTTGTGGATGTCATGTTGGGCTTTGTTGGTAGCAAGGAATATGAATACTGTATATGACAAGGGTCCATTCATTTGAATCAAAAGAAATGAAATGAATGTGATTTGAGATGAAAGTTTTGATTAAAGTAGAGAATAAAAGTATGGATCCCACCTCATTTTATTGTTCATTCATCTTGTTTTCCGTTCTTTCAAACTTAAAAGCTAGATTGTGTGACTCAGTCCCTTTAAAACTCTAATTGCTTAAAATTATTCTAAATTTTTTGTAAAATTAGTCCTCTAGTTGTTAAATAATGTTCGAACATGACTCAATCACAGTTTTGTCAAACATGTTATTTGTAGATGAAAATCAATGTACAAGCGCAGACTATAATTAAATATTTTAACCAAAATTGCAAAAGAGACCACAACATTCTATTTTAGCCTTTTCTTATTCAATCAGCTTGGCCTCCAGGATATTTTAAAAAAGATGAATAGAAAGCAGAAATTGGTAATTCATACCTAGCAACAAAAAATACGGTAACTAACATAGAATTGCGATTACCTAACTAAAAAGGTGAGCAACTCAATTAGCTTGCTCCTACCAAAAACTTAAAACCAAAGTTTGGATAAGAATTTAATCTATGTTTACACATTTAATCTATGGAAAATCAAAGAACAATATGTCAATAAGATTTGTGTTGAGTAACCTGATTGCAAAAGCAGTGTGGACAACAAGGTCAATGTCTGGAGCTAACAAGAAGATGATTGAGGCACTAGCAGCTAGGAAGAAGGAAGAGTGTCTGAAGAATCCAGAGCTTGGTCGGATTTTTAAACTATACAAATCAGAAAAGGTCGAATAATCAGAAATTAATAAATTCCCTGTAACTTTTGGTTCAGAATATTCACAACATTTATTTTTCTTTCTTTCTTATAGTGCTAAAGTTTAAACACTAGACAGGTTTCAGTTACACTGCACAAACCAATTGAACAAATTCAAACACTATAGACAGGTTTCAGTTACACTACACAAACCAATTGAACAAACAGAATAATTGTGTAAAGCAAGTTTGATACATATATATTACACTGACCTGCAATAATTTAAGAGCTACCAACCATTACGATTGTTTTTGAACAACCAAAATAATATATTAATAGATTGGATATGGAACAAGCAGTGGCCATTTCTCTAATTACATTGTTTCTTTCTTCTCTAATTTTTGGTTCAAAATAGGTACATTAAAAATACCCTTTTCATTCTATTAGTAAGACACAAAAGATAAGTGTCACTGTTCATAGTTCATAGTAAACCATTTAAAAGCTATTTTCCAAAGTTTCAATTGTCTTTTTACTCAATAGTTGTCATTCTATTAGTGATAGAGATTCGAACATGTAATCTTGAAGCTGTGTGCCTCAAGATGCAAGAAATGTCTCAAGATGCAAGAAATGATTTCAAAGAAAAAAGAAATGTTACAATATCCAACAAAATTGAAACTTTTTGAGCCAAGATGTTATGATGGAGCAAGAGAAGCTATTGTGGGATTTATGAAGAGGCCGTGTCTATTTGTTGTGAGCGATGATCTGAAAGTGAGGCAATTGACAACTACTTCTAGCATTCAGTATATGCAAGAGCTGGGGAATGTCAAGTTTATTGATTTGAAGGAACATATGGTGGAAATCAGGAAGTCACATGAGGTAATAATATTAGCAATCCACTCTTGACAACTTGTTCTTTAGCACCGCCACGATATTTGTTTTAAGAATATTTGATTCATATTAATAGATTTAGTTTGCATTTGTCTTAATTTGGTCAATATTTTTGCCTCTCCCAGGAATCCTATTATCGTCATAACCTTACCTGATTTTTGTGTTAAATACACTCAATACTTTGACTATCCCAGCCCACTGTAATATAGGAGTGGTGAATTATGCCTGACTTCACTCCCTCTTTAGTAAACCACCTATAAATAACAAGACAAAATTATAAATAAATTTTGCAACAGGTAAACATATAATTTTAAACAATCAGAGAAAGTGTAGCTGTCACTTACTTGCTTTGGTGAGCTCTCTTTCTCCAGAAAACAATTGATGAGATCCACTGAATACAAAAAGATGAAATGGCATAAGTTCCACTTTCAAAGCTTTCATCAAATATATGCATGTTTTCAATAATGCAATTAGTAAACCAATCACACAAACCAATCATATAGTAACCAATCACATATGATTGGTTTGTGTACACTTTATTTAGTTTCAATGTTTTATTCTAAATAGAAATCTAGTATTGATTTGCTCCATTTTATGGATTGATATTAAATAGTTCAGAGAAGAGACGAGCGGCAAGGAGTATGTAACGCCCTTCTTCACATTGATGTATGTTTTGTTTAGATTGAGGTTTGGTGTAGCTCGAGACTATATATAAATGTGGATTAAATATTAATCAATCTGAATAATGTTTATGACTTATGTAAATGAATCTAGCAAAATCAAATATATAAATAGAAAATTACATTAGACGATGTTAATTAATTCTCCTTCATCATGATCATTATGATTAGCATGAACGTCGTTAGCTTCTTCTTCTCCGACAACGTTAGGAGTGATTTGTGCGGTCAAAGGACTAACATAGGTGTCCATGTATGAATCATCATCTTTTACATTAACACCAATTGTTTTTCCCTGGAGAACCACGCACCACCTTTCATCACAAGGGTCTTGCACGTAAAATACTTGTCTAGCTTGTTCTTCCATGATGAAAGGGTCATTGTGGTAACCAAGTTTCTTTAGGTCTACCAACATAGATCCTATATCATCGGTGCACATACCAGTGTTGTTGTCAACCCATTTACATTTGAAAACACATACAGTAAATTTCACATAGTTAAGCTCCCAAATTTCATCAATGAACCCAAAGTAAGGGATGGAAGCTACACAAGGATAGGCGTCATGCATACTTGCGAAGTGTTGAGATTCAACCCTTAGGGTGACCCCGCTGTTCTGCATTGTACTTTTGTTGTCTTGTGCTTTTGTGTAAAATGAATACTTGTTTATGTCGTATCCTTGCCAAGTTATAACATTTCTTTTAAGCCCATCTGCTAGCTTTCTTAATGTTTCTGAAACATTTTCATCTGCAAATATTGTATCTTTAAACCAATCACGGAAAGTCTTGTTATGCTTTTTCAACACCCAATTCTTTAACATTTTTTGATTATTCTATTTGACTAAAGCTTCATGCTTAAGTATGTATGGCAAAACTTCATTACTGTTGTTCAAGACATATAAGTGAGCTTGTAACAAATCTTCTAGACTTGGAGTGATCACATGTAGTCCTCTTGAACCCTTACCACCCACTCTGTCATCATGCCGAGACTCAGGAAGGCCAATAGGTTTAGCCTTCTCAATGTTTTTTGAACAAAATTCAATGGCTTCTTCTGCAATGTACCTCTCAATAATAGATGCTTTTGGACGATATAGATTCTTTGTATACCCTTTGAAGATCTTCATGCATCGCTCAACCGGGTACATCCACCGCAAATAAACAGGACCACAACATTTGATTTCTCTGACCAGATGCACAATCAAGTGAATCATTATGTCAAAGAAAGCAGGGGGAAAATACATCTCCAACTGACACAATATAATTGCGGCCTCATTTTCCATCTCATCAAATTTGACAGGATTAATGACTTTGCTACATATGGCATGAAAGAAAAAGCACAAGCGAGTTATGGCTAACCTGACTTTGTTTGGCAAGATGTCTCGTATAGCCACGGCTAACAATTGTTGCATGAGCACGTGACAATCATGACACTTTAACCCTACAAGCTTAAGCTCCTTCAACTGCACAAGGCTCTTAATATTTGAAAAGTATCCTTGTGGAACCTTCACCCGATGAAGACACTGACAAAAACTTATCTTCTCCTTTTTGGACAAAGTATGACAAGCAGGGGGCAAGTAAATTTTCTTCCCATCAAACCTTGGATGCAACTGTGATCGTATCCCCATATCAGCTAGATCTTGACGGGTATTCAAGCCATCCTTCGTCTTGCCTTGAGTGTTAAGGAGTGTCCCAATGACACTGTCACAAACATTTTTCTCCACATGCATAACATCAATACAATGTCTAACATCTAGATCAGACCAGTACGGAAGATCAAAGAAAATGGACATCTTCTTCCATATGCTACTCTTACTTTTATCCTTCTTTTGGATCTTTCTAAATACAATATTCAGGTGTTGAACCCGCTGGTATACCTGCTCACCAATCAACGGTATCGACGAAATATCATGCTCTTGACTTCCATTAAAAGCTTTTTTTAGTTGTCTATAAGGATGATTGGGTGTTAGAAAATGGCGATGCCTACTGTAGACTATTTTTCTTCCATGTTTTAGTTGTATGTAGCTTGTGTTTTCTTCACAGATGGGGCATGCATGATGACCCTTAACACTGTAACTGCTGAGATTCCCATATTCTAGAAAGTCATTAATGGTACAAAAAAGCATTGCACGCATTTCAAATGTCTCCTTGCAAAACACATCAAACACTAAAACCCCCTCGTCCCACAACTTTCTCAGGTCTTCAGCCAACGGACTTAGATAAACATCAATGTCATTTCTTGGCTGTCTTGGGCCCGATATCATCATAGAAAACACCATGTATTTTCGTTTCATGCACAACCATGAAGGCAAATTGTAAAATACTAGCAGAACTGGCCATGAACTGTGTTAAGTGCTTAAGGTGCCATATGGATTCATTCCATCACTGGCTAGTCCAAGTCTAAGATTTCGTGGCTCTTTCCCGAAATTCGGATACAAACCATCAATCTTCTTCCACTGTGAGCAATCAGCCAGATGATGGACCATTCCATCAGAAATCCTTCCATTTGCATGCCATGTAAGGTCTTTTGCGTCGTCCTCGTTAGCAAAAATACGCTTAAACCTTGGAATGATTGGAAGATACCACAAAATCTTTGCTGGAGGGTGATCAAGGTCGTACCCGAATCAAATAAACATTAAAAATGCAGTATCTAGGAAGTGGTCCTTGGTTGTTTCCCAACGAGCAATGGTCAACCAAACGTTCATAACAGATAGTAATAAAATAGTAATGAATTGGGGGGGTTGTTTGTTTTTGTAAATTAAACAACGAGCAAATTTTAATTAGAAAATATCAGAATTAAAACACGTTGTTTCCCCATGATTCACAAGCAAGTCACTTATCCTAGGTTACGAGAATTTATCCTTTATCAATTCAACCACTTAATCCAACCCTAAATTAAATAACTAAGCGAAATTTAACATAAGGCAGTCATTATGTGATTAAGCAACACATACACCAATTAATCATGAACGAAACTGATCATTAAGCATGAACGTAAATTAAGCTTAGAGACAATTAATCAAGCACTAAGCATGCATGAATTAATAGCAAAAAATACAGAGTAATTGGTGAAGAGGAAAAACTGATCAAAATTCAATAGTAATAATAAAACCTCAAAGAGAGTTATGCATGATCCTCAAGAGAAAACGACGTTGGAGACTTAGCCTTCCATTAATCAGTAGATAACGAAATTACAGATTGAAGCAGAAAATGAAATTTTATTGCTACGTGAATAGTAAAAACTAGAATTGCAAAACCTAAAATTATTCTTTCTCCCAAAACAAAAAGCTCTTCTCAAATTAAAACCTTGGTGCTGTTATATAGGTTCTCAGCCCCAAAGCTTACAAATCTGTTTTAAGCCCAAGCCCATAAATAAAATAAAATCTGGACAAGATAAGATAAGATTTGATAAAATAAAATCTAGATGAAATCAAATCTAGATAAGATAAGATAAGATAAAATCTAAATGAAATAATATCAACATGAGATAAAATCTGGATAAGATAAGATTTGATAAAATTGTCTACTTTCTTCAAGTACAAGCCCAATTCCATATTCAAGCCCAATTGCTTATAATTCTCCTGAAATTAAATTAAAAACACAAAATTAGTCCAGTAGGCCCAAATGATAAAACTGCATAATTAATTTGACAATTAAGGCTAATCAGTAATTAAAATGGTGACAAAAAGGGTTAAGAAATAGGAGAAAATGATAACACATCAAATCCCCTCACACTTAGCCTTTTGCACTCCTGGGCAAAATCAAAAAGCAAAGCAAGAAACGAATCCAGAGACATTAAAGAGAAACAAACAGACACAAAAACAACTACATATTTCTCAATGAATCTCAAGGAATGAAAAGAATGGGTAACATCCAACACGTAAAGAGTTAAAGAATCAAGGTCGTCATGAAAATCATCCAAGCATCTCAAACATGGCAAGATAGTAAATCAGCTCAAGAATGAAAAGTGATAAAGCCTTACAAGATATGAACTCTATCTCTCAAGTGTCTAGGCTATTGTTTACTCTCAGAGCATCCATGAAAACAAACACCACATAGACTTGGCAAGACTCTAAAATTGACAACCACATCACAAACACATGCATATGAGGATCAAAAGGTCTTTTAAGGTTATAACGGGGCCAAGGACAAGGTAGAGGAAAGTATGGGATAGTAGCTAAAACCCAAAGGAATAGAGGAGCAATGGGGAATTAGTGGGAAGTAAGAAAAAGTAATAAACCCCAAAACCAAAATTACAAATTAAGCTTTAAAAAGTAAACCCAAAACAAAATCAACCAAGTCTTCATTTATTCAACTTCATTCTTTTTGTATTTTTTTTGTACTTTTTTGTGATTTTTTTTTGAACGTGAACAATGGCAATTGAAAGCATTTGAAAAATAAAGAAACAATTAGGCAATATATGTATATACATCAAACATGGCCAACAAAAACATATCATCCAATGAAACATACCCCCCCCCCCCCTCACACTTATTCCCAAAACAATTCCAAAGCTCCAAAATTCCTTAAGGGTAGGGTGAAATCATGGTTTTTCACTTAAGGCTTGTAATGAGCTTCAAAACAAAGAAAGGGGAACATAGGCTCAAACGGGCTATCAAAGGAATTAATTCAAGGTAGGCTCATTTGGCTAGAGGCTTATAAGAACAAAATGCCTAAATCATCTCCCAACATGCATGTGAAGCAAGAAGTATCAACAAGAGTCAAGCCTAGGCTATTGTGCAAGCAATCAATGGGGCAAAACACACCGAATAAAATAGATAATGATGGCTCAAATTCTCACCAAGGGTAAATCTATCACTTTCAATTCAAGCATTCAAAACTACTTTGACATGTAGAGAAAAACAAGGGTTTCAATTCACAAAATTCCTAGAAACTCCTATTTCAAAAACAATTACCCATTACCTGTACATAACCAAAAATTCAAAGAGGAACATGCAATGTTGTACACAAAACATAAAACCAAAATAACAAAATTAACCTAGAAAAAAACCTAATAAAATTGAACTAGAATGCCCAACCAAAATTAAAGAACAATCTCCCCTCCCCCCCACACTTAAACAACACATTGTCCTCAATGTAGCACAATCATAAGATCAAGAACAATCAATAAATTTGGACAAGTGCAGTAAAAGTAAAAAAAGAGACAGAAAAAGAAAACTCCCTAAGTCATGGCGGAAGAGGAGTAGGGTGAAGTAAGGAGGTCTCCTCCACCACTACATCCACTAAGGAGGGATTTGTGAGGAATGGTTTCAGCCGGTGTCCATTGACCTTGAAGCTCTTATCTGTGGATTCACTTTTGATCTCAATTGTACCATAAGGAAAAACATTAGTCACCACAAAAGGACCAATCCACTTTGACCTCAACTTACCACTCATGAGTCCGAGCCTAAAGTTATACAATAAAACTTTTTATCCAACCACGAAGTCCTTCTTAGCTATCAAGCTGTCATGGAACTTCTTGGTCTTCTCCTTGTAGAATTTGGAATTCTCATAGGCTTCTAAATGGATCTCATCTAGCTCACTTAGTTGCAACTTCCTTTCCTCTCCAGCCTGATCAATAGAGAAGTTGCAGGTCTTTACAGCCCAGTAGGCTTTGTGCTCTATCTCTACAGGAAGATGACATGCCTTGCCAAAGACAACCCGATAAGAAGACACTCCTATGGGTGCTTTGTAGGCAGTCCTATGTGCCCAAAGAGCATCATCTAGCCTGGTGCTCCAATCCTTTCTGTTTGGCTGCACAATCTTCTCCAAGATCCTTTTTATCTCCCTGTTTGAAATCTCAGCCTGCCCATTAGTTTGGGGGTGGTATGGTGTGGAAATTCTATGCATGACCCCATACTTTTTGAGCACGACATACATGGATCTGTTGCAAAAATGGGTGCCTTGATCACTGACGATGGCTCTAGGGACTCCAAACCTGCAAAACATATTAGATCTAACAAAATCCACAACGACCTTAGCATCGTTAGTTTTGGTGGGTTTGGCTTCCACCCATTTTGAAACATAATCAACAGTAAGGAGAATATAAACAAAACCAAAAGAGACAGGGAAAGGCCCCATAAAATCTATACCCCAGACATCAAACACCTCACAGAATGACATGGGTTTTTGAGGCATTTGTTGTCTCCATGAAGGTGAGCCACCTGCTCTCTGACAAGGCTCACAAGTGCTACAGATTCTCCACGCATCCTTGAAGATGGTGGGCCAATAGAAACTGCAGTCAAGCACCTTGTGAGTTGTCCTCTGTATGCCAAGATGGCCACCTGGTGCGGAAGAATGACAGAATTGTAGGACTGAGTCAATCTCATGGTCTGGAATGCATCTCCTAATAACCTGGTCACTGCACAACTTCCACAAATAAGGGTCATCCCAAATATAATGCTTTGCATCACTCTTAATTTTATCATTTTGAGCTTTAGATGCTAATGGAGGAAAAACAAAAGCAACCAAATAATTCACAATATTAGCAAACTAGGGAGTGGGGAAGGAATCAAGAATGCTATACAGAATGCACAAATGGTCATCCGAAAAATCATCCCGAATGGGTGAGTCCTCAGATGCACGCTCAATCCTACTCAGGTGGTCAGCCACAAGGTTCTGTGCACCACTCCGATCACGGATTTCCAAATCAAACTGTTGGAGCCAAAGCATCCACCTGATCAATCTAGGCTTTGATTCAGCCTTCTTCAACAGGTACTTCAGAGCTGCATGGTCAGTATAAACAATAACACGAGTACCAAGTAAATATGAACGAAATTTCTCAAGAGCAAAAACTATCGCTAATAGCTCTTTCTCTGTGGTAGTGTAATTTGCTTGAGCAGCATCCAAAGTTCTGGAAGCATAGTAGATCACCCTAGGCAGCTTATCAATCTTTTGAGCAAGGATAGCCCCCAATGCGTAATTGGATGCATCACACATTAACTCAAATGGAGCTGTCCAATCAGGTGCCTGAATAATAGGGGTGGTAGTCACCGCAAGCTTGAGGCAATCAAAAGCCTTTTTGCACCGGTCATCAAAATCAATCTCCACCTCCTTTTGCAGCAGATTGGATAGTGGAAGGGCCAGTTTGCTAAAGTCCTTGATAAAGCGCCTATAAAACCCTGCATGACCAAGAAAAGAACGAACCTCTCGCACACAAGAGGGGTAAGGCAATTGTGAAATAACATCTATTTTTGCAGGGTCTACCTCTATGTCCTTACTGGAAATGATATGCCCTAAAACTATACCTTGTTCTACCATGAAGTGACATTTTTCAAAATTCAGCACAAGGTTAGTTTCAATGCACCTATTAAGAACTCTATCCAGACTATCCAAACATGCATCAAAAGAGGATCCATAAACAGTAAAATCATCCATAAAAACCTCTATGCAACTCTCTAAAAAATCACTGAATATGCTAAGCATACATCGCTGGAAGGTACCAGGGGTGTTGCATAGGCCAAAGGGCATCCTTCTATAGGCAAAAGTGCCAAAGGGCATCCTCCTATAGGCAAAAGTGCCAAAGGGACAGGTGAATGTGGTCTTTTCTTGATCCTCAGGAGCAATATGAATTTGTAAATAACCAGAAAAACCATCAAGAAAACAGTAATGAGACTTACCTGCCAAGCGCTCAAGCATTTGATCAATGAAAGGCAGGGGAAAATGATCTTTTCTGGTTACTTGATTCAGCCTCCTATAATCAATGCAGACTCGCCAGCTCTTCTGCAATCTTGTGGGGATAAGCTCACCCCTCTCATTCTTGATCACTATGAGGCCTGTCTTCTTAGGAATCACTTGGACTGGACTCACCCACTAGCTATCAGAAATGGGGTAGATGATTCCAGCTTGTAAGAGCTTGGTCACTTCCTTTTTCACCACATCTAGAATGCCGGGGTTGAGTCGCCGCTGTGGCTGCCTCACTGGCTTAGCTCCATCCTCTAAAAGTATCCTATGCATGCAGGTAGATGGGCTAATACCAAGAATGTCTGCTAAAGTCCATCCAATGGCCTTCTTATGCTTCTTGAGAACTAGCAACAACTTCTCCTCTTGCTCAACAACAAGGGAGGTAGAGATGATCACTGAAAATTTTTCCTTGTCCTCCAAGTAAGCATATTTGAGGTTTGCTGGTAAGGGCTTCAACTCTGGTGTGGGTGGTGGATGAATAATGGGAGGAACCAGGGTAGGAGAAGAAGAAGGTTCGCCAGCCTGTACCTCATAAAGCAAGTCAAAAGTGTATGTACTTCCTGCAACATGGTTAGTGCATTTTGACTCTAAAAAATCAACATCAAGAGGCACAACACCCAAAAAATCAGAACCAGACTCAAATTCAAATTCACTCTCAGCATAAAAATCAGATATATGATCAAATTCAAACTCAGATTTAGATTCAATGCATAAGGAATGACAAGTATGCAGATCAGATAAAAATGGATGTTTCCTACCATGAAGAACAAAATCAAAATCAAACATATAATCATCAACAATCTGATCAATTATCTCAGCACGAAAAATAGAATGATCCTCAGATGGATGTTTCATGGTATCAAGAATGTTAAAATGAACAACAATATCACCAAATTCCATAGGCAATGTGCCATCATAAACATCTATCTTGGTTCGGGCCGTTTTCATAAATGGCCTGACTAAAATAATTGGAACTGAACCATGGGAAAATCCCTCTTCCATATTAAGAACATAAAAATCAACAGGAAAAATAAGTTCACCAACCCAAATCAGCACATCCTCTATGAAACCTACGGGGTAAGCGACACTTCTATTTGCCAAATGAATCACCACATCTGTAGATTGCAAAGGTCCAAGAGATAAAGAATTGAAAATGAACATGCATGACACTAACTGATGCTCCTAGATCTAGCATGGCATTCTCAAATTTACTGTTCCCAATAATGCAAGGTATACAAAAAGTATCTGGGTCCTTACATTTCTCAGGAATGTGAGGAACAAATTTACCTATCAATGCTGACACATTTCTGCCCATGCTAATCCTTTCATTGCCTTTGAGCTTCCTTTTATGGGTGCACAACTCCTTTAGAATCTTGGCATATCTTGGAATTTGCTTGATGGCATCTAGTAGAGGTATGTTCACCTCTACTTTCCTGAAGGTCTCCAAGATCTCCTTTTCCGCTTTTTCCATTTTTTTGTTTGGAATTGCTTTAAGTGGGAATGGAAGAGGGATATGAGGCTGCTGTAAGTCAAAATTACTAGAAGAAGGTCCACCTGCATGAAAATTTTTGCTAAGAAGCTTTCTCTTTTGTGAAACTATCTCATCCTCTTTTTCAGGTGTAGAATGAAGCTTGACAAATTTAGGTGCAGGTGCTGCTACTGGTGGAGGCACTTGAATTTGGTTGCCAGACCTCAAGGTGATGACACTCATATTTTTTGGATTCTGCACAGTTTGTGAAGGCAATTTGTCAGAATTTTGGGACTGAGCTTGGTTCATCTGAGTAGCCATCTACCCCATCTGATTTGTCAGACTCTGAAAGGAGGCTCTTGTCTCTTGCTGAAATTGCATATTCTGGATGGTCATTTGCCTCACTAACTCTTCTAAGGAAGGTTGAGGAGGAGCCTCAGTTGCTTTCAGTCTTTGTTGTGACTGTTGCTGTATTGGAGGAGGAACATATGGCTTGCTTGGATCAGCAACATTGTGAAAAGGAGGGACAAGCTGTTGTTGTTGTGGAGGACTTGTCCATCTCAGATTTGGATGATTCCTCCAACCTGGATTGTATCTATTGCTTGAAAGGTCATAATTATTCTACTGTTGTTGGTTTTGCTGCTGAGGAGGTCTATTATAAATGTTTGCAGCATAAGCTTCAGGTTGCTCATTGACTCCAAATTGCTGCAAAGAAGGACAAAGATCTGTATGGTGATCTGCAGAAAAACATAGATCACAGACTCGTGCAACAGATGAAGATTTCTGATTCATGGCAAGCTGAGTTACCAGGTTGACCAAGGCATCAAGTTTTCCTTCAAGCTTTTTATTTTCAGTAGATGAAGATGAATCCGTGGCCACCGCATGGACTCCACTAAGGACAATAGCATCATTTCTTGCACTGAATTGTTGGGAGTTGGAAGCCATCTTCTCAATCAAATTCCTAGCTTCAGCATGGGTTATATCACCAAGAGGTCCACCACTGGCAGCATCAATCATACTCCTCTCCATGTTGCTAAGTCCCTCGTAGAAATATTGAAGAAGGAGTTGCTCAGAAATCTGGTGGTGAGGGCAGCTTGCACACAATTTCTTGAATCTTTCCCAGTACTCATACAAGCTTTCTCCACTAAGTTGCCTAATGCCTGAAATGTCTTTTCTGATGGCAGTGGTCCTAGATGCAGGGAAGAATTTCTCCAAGAACACCCTCTTAAGGTCATCCCAGTTGAAAATGGACCTGGGAGCAAGGTAGTATAGCCAATCTTTTGCCACTCCCTCCAGAGAATGAGGAAAAGCCTTTAGAAAGATATGATCTTCTTGAACATCAGGGGGCTTCATGGTGTAACAAACAATATGGAACTCCTTAAGATGCTTATAAGGATCTTCACCTGCAAGACCATGAAACTTGGGCAGCAAATGTATTAGTCCAGCCTTGAGAACATAAGGAACACCTTCATCAGGATATTGAATGCACAAGCTTTCATAAGTGAAATCAGGTGCAGCCATCTCCCTAAGAGTCCTCTCACGAGGTGGAGGTAGAGCCATGTTCTCAGTATGAAAATTAGTAGTCGAATGCTCAAAATCAGAATATTCAGAATCACTCGCAACAGAATACTCAAAATGCTCAAAATGCTTAAAATGCACAGAATGACCAGGATGCACACTATGCCTAACTAATCTATGAAAGGTTCTATCTATTTCAGGATCAAATGGTTGTAAATCACCCGGATTACCCCTAGTCATGCATTATATGCAGCAAATAATGTGTTCTCAACAAGCACCTAACAAGGGGGTAAAACTACAGCTATACTCAAACAATATTAAAATGAGCTAAAATTTTGTGAGGAACACCCTAAAATCATGAAAAGATAGCACCAAAAATTTCAAACAAAAATTCAAAGTCTAACTATGAAAACTACCTAAGCAAAGTTTAGAAAAATAGGACAATAATACTTGAAAAATAAAAAAAAACTTAGTAAATGGCTGATTTTTGGAGTTTGGGAGACCCCAACCGGCTAAAGCGGGCTGTCATAGTATGGAAGTTTTTTTTTTCTACCCAAAATGCATATATAATAATAGTCATTTTGATACCCGGAGCAAAAGTTATGGTCGTTTTAAGTTTTGCTAAAAACAAGTTCCCAAAATTTTTGTCTCTCTCAAATACTGTCACACCAGGTGCTCCTGGTATTTTTCACACAAAATATGGATCAAAAGAAGCTACCACACAAAAAATCAGCCAAACATAACAACTCTAACTATCAAAACAAAAATCGCTAATTAAATTGCAAAATCAGTCACTAATTCCTAGTCGCTAATCACCGTTCATCATTGTTCACAACATATCACAAAGCTGAAGCAATCGCTGAATCAGTCACTAAAAACAATCGCTAAAAACAATCGCTAAACAGGGAATGCAACTGAAATGCAAAACAAAATGCTACACAAAATAAGATAACTAAACACTATTATGAACCTTTGGCCCACTGCTCCCCGGCAACAGCGCCAAATTTGATCGAGGTCGTACCCGAATCAAATAAACATTAAAAATGCAGTATTTAGGAAGTGGTCCTAGGTCATTTCCCAACGAGCAATGGTCAACCAAACGTTCATAACAGATAGTAATAAAACAGTAACGAATTAGGGGGGTTGTTTGTTTTTGTAAATTAAATAGCAAACAAATTTTAATTAGAAAATATCATAATTAAAACATGTTTCCCCTTGATTCACAAGCAAGTCTCTTATCCTAGGTTACAAGAATTTATCCTTTATCAGTTCAACCACTTAATCCAACCCTAAATAAAATTACTAAGTGAAATATAACATAAGGCAGTCATTATGTGATTAAGCAACACATAGACCAATTAATCATGAACGAAACTAATCATTAAGCATAAACGTAAATTAAGCTAGAGACAATTAATCAAGCACTAAGCATGCATGGATTAATAGCAACAAATACAGCGTAATTGGTGAAGAGGAAAAACTTATCAGAATTCAATAGTAATAATAAAATCTCAAAGAGAGTTGTGCTTGATCCTCAAGAGAAAACGACGCTGGAGACTTAGCCTTCCATTAACAAATTGAAGCAAAAAACCAAATTTTATTGCTATGTGAATAGTAAAAACTAGAATTGCAAAACCTAAAATTATTCTTTCTCCCAAAATGAAAAGTTCTTCTCAAACTAAAACCTTGGTGCTGTTATATAGGTTCTCAGCCCCAAAGCTTACAAATCTGTTTTAAGTCCAAGCCAATAAATAAAATGAAATCTGGACAAGATAAGATAAAATTTGATAAAATAAAATCTAGATGAAATCAAATCTAGATAAGATAAGATAAGATAAAATCTAGATGAAATAATATCTAGATGAGATAAAATCTGGATAAGATAAGATTTGATAAAATTGTCTGCTCTCTTCAAGTCCAAGCCCAATTCCGGATTCAAGCCTAATTGCTTATAATTCTCTTGAAATTAAATTAAAAACACAAAATTAGTCTAGTAGGCCCAAATGATAAAACTACATAATTAATTTGACAATTAAGGCTAATCAGTAATTAAAATGGTGACAAAAAGGGTTAAGAAATAGGAGAAAATGATGACAAATCAGAGGGCCCTTCTTTGAGTTTTCATTAGAACTGCTTTCCTCTTCATTCTTCACTTTGTACCATGAAGTCCCACAGATAGGGCATTTGGACATTTCTTGGAATTCATGCCTGTACAGTATGCAATCGTTGGGGCAAACATGAATCTTCTGATACTCCATACCCATCGGACACAATATCTTTTTTGCCTTATAGTAATTTTTAGGCAGCGTGTTGTCCTCTGGAAGCAGATTATGCACTACCTCAAGCAGTGAGGTAAAACTTTTGTCACTCCACCCATACTTGGCCTTCACATTAACCAAACTTAACACTGCAGACCGTATACAAAGGCTTCTTTGAATCACTCTGCAATCCTTCATACATAGGGGCGTGTGCTTGCTGAAAAGACTCTTGTCCAAGGTCATGAATCATGTCCTTCAAGCGATCTCCCATTCCTACATCAAACGATTCAGCTTGGGACCCACTCTACATGTTTTTCACTTCACCATGCCATATCCACGTCGTGTAATTCTTCTTAATTCCATCACACAATAGATGCTCCTGTATGTCGTCCAGTAGTTGTCGTCTTCCGTTCAAACAGTTGATGCAAGGACAATAATATTTTCCTTCTTCATTCGGTCGACCTCTTTCTGAAGCAAATTGCAAGAGCTATTTGACGCCATCCTCATATTCTGGGCTCATGCGAATTTCATTCATCCAACTTCGATCCATCTAAGCAATTCCATGCATGAAAATCTCACTTTTATATTTAAAGGTGTGGCCCTATCCCATTTAGGAATACTATCTTTTATGTTAGCTTCATACGTCAGGGTTAGCATTATTTTGAAAAATTTGACTAAATTTCAGCAGTATTTCGCATTGGTCTCCAAGATACACAACTTGAAATGCATTGTACCGAAATTTTATCAAATTAATCAAAATAATAATAACCTTAACGAATGAATCTAACATAAAAATACTAGTCTCCCCAAACTGTCCAAACGGACAATTCAAGACTAAATACAATGACTAATGCAAACTATCCGCAAGAATCATTGCATTCAGTCTCAAACAGGAATCTAAGGTTCACTCATCATGAAGAACAATTGTTTATATGGAAAATTACATTGATGACGTACAAGAACATACAAAATCTAAATTTTGATTACAGACAAATATCGACATCAACAATTGTTTGTATAGCATATTACATTCATGACATACAAGGACATCAACAATTGTCTATGTGTGTGTCTCTGTTTGTGTGTGTGTGTGACTCTATGTGAGTGTTTGTGTGCTTGTGTGTGTGTGTGTGTTTGTCTATGTGCGTGTCTGTGTCTTTGTGTGTGTTTGTCCGTGTGTGTGTGTGTGTGTGTGTGTGTGTGTGTGTGTGTGTCTGTGTGGCTGTGTGTGTCTGCATGTATGGGGGTCATTCGAGGGTACCAAAGGATCATCATATTCTAAACATCATTAGCGACACGATGCACTCCTATATTGAAGAGTTACTAAACCAATGAGGCCAGAACAAGCATTATAATCAATTTGCAGCGACATGAATTCACCTTCTTTGGAGGACACTACAATTCTGCCATCTATTATGCAACTACCAACGAATAACACTTAGATTCTCAAAAGCTAAGTTAACAAGGATTCAATCACACTCTAACTATAAACACTTCCATCCATGCTCATGAGCAAATTCAATTGCTGGCATAGAGAGATTCCCAGAGAGAGAAACAACCGCTACAATCTCTAAATTGATATGGTTTACAAAAAAGTCATATCCTATCAAATCAATTCTAATAGGTAACCCTAATGGGCTGATTCTGCTTGTTGTAAGAGTTATAGTTATTTATCCATTGTTAGTTAACTTTCTAACAGAATGTGGCAGAGATAGGCTACTAAATAGATTGGAAGAGAAGACTAGATTTTCTCTTATAGTAAGAGATTGGTCCTGGGGAATGGTCTTGGACCCTCAAAATACTGAGAATATACCATAATGTTGTTGTTGGTGCTACAAAACCCTAAATAGATTGAGAGACTATTGAAGATCAAACGTGGCAAGTAGTGACTAATTAAGATTGCAATCTTTAATGTTGGAAGTTCTGAATGCATTCTAGTTTACGTACACACACAATTTTAGTATATGAAGCACTTGGTTCCTTTGTGCTATGGTCATTGGACAACATTGTTGCAGACCTTGCCAGTCATCAAGGAGTTGTTAAGGGATATAAGTAGGCAGTCCAGCAATCATCATCGAAATCTTAGGTACCCTTTCAAATCATAGCATTATATTTGGTGTAGTCCTTTTAAAGGTGTTGCATATAATATTTTAAATCAAACACCAGTATGCAACATTTTAAATCAAACACTAGTATATAAGATTGTAAAGCAAACACCAGTATATAAGATTTTAAATCAAACACCAGTATATGCATACTAGTTCCTACATATGTGCTTGAAGTTGCTATAACCCTAAAGAGCTTCAACAACAATGCGAATTAAAAGTAGTATATGATAACCTGGAAAAAAAACCATAGTCCAAGTGACACGTTTCAAATTGAAATCTAGTTATATAGATGATAAGGTCAACCTTGCAATATACTATGTGGTTAGTTATCCAATGCCTAATCAACTCTTATATAAGAAACTTTTTTTTAACTACAAAACTGCAATTGGTGGAAAATGTAATTTATTCTGCAAACTTTTAGGGTAGGATTGTGTTAAAAACAATTTTGGAACTTCTTAAATTTATAAAATTATAAAGTTTATTATCTGTATGGTTATTATTAATTGTATTTATCTTTTCTTGCATAGAAACTGCACCTCAAAGCCTGAAACTAAAGTTTAGTTTGTGATTGTTATTGTTGATTCATCGTACAATTTTCCAGAAAAGGAGAAGGGAAACGCATTGTTTGATTGTGTGCTCTATCATTCCTGCAAGCTTGTTTGGCTTGATTACCTGTTCAAAAACAGATATTTTAATGTTTGATTATGAGGACAATGATTTTGGAGGCGTGCTTAGTTCAATTTTTTTTTGAAATCTTTATTGATGAATCACATTTTTAAATCTCAAAATGGGTTCAAGGAAGCAGAAATTTCACCTTATCATTTGTTACTATTTTTGTAGTTTTCCCTTTACCTGTGAAATTTTGGAATGGAAATGTCTTAGTTTCAAACCCAAGTAACCAACTTTATCTCTCAAATGGAAGTATTTTCTGTCATAAGAAGTAGGATATTGTATATTTCATGTGATGATGATTAAATTGCTATGCCTGAGTATGGAGTGTTCTAATTTTCTTTTACCAAAATGCAGGTAATACCTTGTGTTGTGCTGTCCTTGTAAATTCATCCAATAACCCGGCATCATCCACTTAATAGGATTCTCTGGGCATTTTGTGTTTATCTTGAAGCTGTTTCTGTTCTCCCTCAGCTGCGGGTCATGCAGAACACTAAGGTCTCAAAGATATACATTTTTGCCTTTTACCTTTTCTTTATTATCTTTTGAATGTTTTAAATGGTGATGATGATGTGGTTATTACATCTTCTTTTGCTAGTTAGTCTTCACTCTTCATAAATACAATTATCATTCAACTTTGCCTGTTAGTCTTTCTAAACAAAGTTGGATTTAATTTTTAAATTCAACTTTCAGATTGTTGAACCATTCATAGCACACTATATTTTTGCTCTTGGAGTTGCAAGGTTCTTGAGTTGTGCACAATGGGTCCTCCAGGTTTGTCAAAATTTGAACTCTTGTAAGTTTTTATCACCTAATTCTGGAAATACGTATACAAATTTATTGTAATATCCCAGAGATGTTTGGTATGGAGAATTTCATATATAAAACATTGGGTCTATCGCTTGAATGTTTCTATATGACACTTCTACTTGAAACTAATTTACCACACGACGATAGGGTTCTGATGGTTCCTAAGGAGAGTTGTTGCATAAGAATTTTGGCATCAAGATCTAGGGCTTGCCAGTTATATCTTTTGGCCTTGTCAACCATTAATATCCAATGATAGATAGGCCTATGATATACTTTGGCCTAGTTTTGATTACCTTTTACCTTATGTTAGCCTTTCAGTAGTAAAACTCTATAGGCTAAGAATGTCGAGCTCTATTATGTTGGTAGGTGTTTTCTTTTGATGTTGTGGATTCTGATGGTGGAGAAATTTGGGCAACTTGAAAGATGGTTTGAAAATGAAAAGAAGAGTGTCCCAAC
Organism: Glycine soja; assembly: GCF_004193775.1. Classification (NCBI taxonomy): domain Eukaryota; kingdom Viridiplantae; phylum Streptophyta; class Magnoliopsida; order Fabales; family Fabaceae; genus Glycine; species Glycine soja. The sequence continues at coordinate 10,521,993 of NC_041004.1, read as the reverse complement.
TCTCTCTATTTCTAGAGAAATGTCTAATTTGGGTAAGACTGATGTGTGGAAGACTATATCTCAAATTAAAGATGAGAAGTTAGGGACTTTAGAGAAGCCTGATTGGATATTTGTCTTTGTAGTTGTTTCACACATTAAGGTTGATAACTTCTGTTACCCAGGGTGCCCTCTCAAGATAGGGGATAGACAATGTAACAAAAAGGTGACTAATAACGCAGATGGGACATGGCATTGTGAAAGATGTAATCAGTTTATTGACGCATGTGACTTTAGGTACTTACTGTCAATGCAGATACAGGATCACACTAGCATAACATGGAATTGGATAGGTGTTCCTAGAGTTAAAAACTTAAAATCTTGGTTCTTTGCCTTGCCTAACCAATTGAAGACATCCACTTATTTATTTAAATTGTCCAAGCTTGATTGAATCTGTATGCATAACGAATTCTTATTAATGGATTTCAATTTTAGGTAAGGTCTATAAGGGTAAAATGACAAATAATCTAAACGTTGCAATCAAGCACATAATCAATGATGATGGAAATGTGGACACTTTTGTTAGACAAATTACAAGCTTATCTTATGTCAGACACCCAAATATCAGTAGTTGCAAACAATCACAGTTTACTTGGTGCCAACTTAAAGTGGAATTAAACAAGGAATATACTTAAAGTGCATAAAAAGTTAAATAATGCTCAAGATAGACAATCCTAGCTTAAATCTTACCCTTTCCTTGATGTCACCCAAAGTCGGAAAGTACAACTTATTAAATTCCTCTCTGAATGCAACCACAAACCTAAATAAAGTTTAGAAACCAGCAAGAATAAGACAATTAGAATCTGTTTGATTTGTATAAATTTAAGGGACAACAAGATACATCTACTATATTATAGTATTTTCACTTTTAAAGGACTAAAGATGAATTATTGACCATAATTGATATATTAGCATTTGTATATCATTAACTCACTCTTACTTAGTCTGTCTCTCAACTTGCAATTACAACTTCATTGCAACTCAGCATTTGTGTAGGCTTTAAATACCTGATACAGTTAACAATTGTATGATGGATCAAGCTTAAGCTTCTAACTTCTAACAACACGATGCAATGACGCAAATTTCATGATTCACATGCCTTATAACTAGTCAAACACGATTTGGAATACTATTATTTATCAATTGTACTGTACACTTAAATTTCTATAAATAGCACACACATTGTTTCCCTATCTGCACAAACAAACTAAATCTAAGATAGTTTTACTCGGAGGAACAAGAGAAATTCAAAGAGTGAGAGATGGAGAACTTCCCTGTGATCAACTTGGAGAATATCAATGGTGAGGAGAGAAAGACTATCTTGGACCAAATTCAACATGCTTGTCAGAACTGGGGATTTTTTGAGGTAACCCACAACCGCAAACTTCTTTACAAAACCTTTGTCATACTCACTCAAATTTATTTATATCTATACATTTGCACCTAAAGTTTTCTTAATCTTGTTCATTTTAATTATGTTAACTGTGATGGTTTCCTCTAGGTTTCGAAAACCATAATACTTCACTAGTTTTTAAGTTAAACAGAGAATTATATGGGCTTCATTACCCAAAACACCAAAACATTTGTTAACTAATACTTAAATTTCACATGTCATTAAGGAAATAGTAAACTCCAACATAAGGTATTATATTGTATTATGAGGCATTGTCATTATAGTCATGTTTGCACAATCAACTAATGCAGGTACTAAACTAAACTATGGGCTTTAAGTGTTCTTTTTTTTTTGTTACAAAATTTCACATACAAAAAACCAACAACTATCATATTTGGGCATGTAGAAGCTCTTGTTCATGGTCATAAGTATGATATTTGGGAATCCATACCCTATAATAGAGACATACCTTTAGCCAATTGGTTCAACACTTGTTGTACAAGAGAAGTATGTTGCAAGCGCTTTGGCAGATAATCCAACAGTGGCTCACATTACAAAGTGGAACGAAACATAACCTACAAATTTAAACGCAAGACCTTGTGAAGGCAAATAACTGATTAGAAAAGTTGAAATTGAGGAAAGCATGCAAATAACTTTCAGAGTCTCAAAAGGCTTATTGTACTTACAGAATTGACTCTTTGTGCCTCAGATTTCCAATCTTCACCACTCCTCCCCAATGACAGGACACTTTAAACCTCAACCAAATTTGGTTAGGCTCGGCACCTCCTTCTACTGGTCAAGCATGTACTTTGACACTAAAGCTTTTGTTCGTAACTGCACTACTTGTCAGCAAAACCAATACCTGCCACACCAGAAGCCAGGTTACTTCACCAAAGCTTTTGTTTTCTGACCCAAAGTACACAAAGCCCTTTGTGTTCTCCTAACTCATCGAAATCCCCAAAACCATCCATTGTGCCTAACACCTCTGAAACCATTCTGCCCACATCTCCACCATTACACCCCCTTTCCCACTATCAAATAAATCTTATGGTTAGGAAAACAACTCACATATATAACCACTAGCCCCTACCCCACTATCAAAACATTGAATGAAAAAGGAATTGAATCTACAACACCACAGGATAGTAGACCAACTACAAATAATTTTCTAATAGATTCAAAAGAACAGAAAATGTGAAACGAACAAAGCAAAAGAACAAATAGGTCAAACTACTTCCGATCAACAAGGTAACAGAGACCCGTACCTCAACCAAAAAAACAAAGTCCAACGACAACAATGTCCTTATAAAAAGCAAAGAAAACAGAGTCTAAATGCAACGAAAAGGAATGAAGACATGAAGCTGACCTAGAGTGGCAACTAGAGGCAACTCGGAGTGAGACTAAGAAAGAAGAGTAACGACCAGTCGTAGCTGACAACAATGTGGTTGTAGTGACGATAGGGTTTCAGTGGCAGTCGTAGCTGACAACAATGTGGTTGTAGTCACGAGCAATTTGCTGCAGTCGGTGCTCAGGAGGAAGGAGAAAGGAGAAACGATAGGGTGTTAGCGCGCGGGAGGATGAAGTAATTCAAGTTTTTAATTTATCAACAGCACAACATCGATTTTCTAAAAATAACCGATGTTGACCTAAGGTAGTTAACATCGGTTTTCACAAAACCGATGTTAACTGTAGGTAGTTAACATCGGGTTTAAAAAAAACCGATGTTAACTAACTCGACTGATTTACAAAAATGCCACCGCGTTTTTGTTAATATCGGTTTTTTAAAAAACCGATGTTAATCTTGCGATGTTAATTCTATATTTTCTACTAGTGTAAGTTGCCAAAGGATGGTGTAACTAACCAACTTCTCATGATAGATTGACTTGTGTTTCTAGTTTCTCTGCCTAATTCTTGATGACAGATTCCAACAAAGGGGTACTTTACCAATATCGGTAGGATACGTTCATACGCCAAGATTTCACACCAGTGTCAGTAGAAAAATACAGGACAGTGGGGAAGGTAACTCTTCATTAGTAGAGTGCATGTCTATTTAACATAATGTATACATTAAGTCCTTGATGCATATTAACTTTCAATATCATATAGAAGGATGCCTCACATCTTCACCAATAACATTACTATCATTATTTTGAAAAAATGAATCTAGTTCCATGACAAATTTTAATTTAGCAATTAGCATTTAATTTTTCTATCAGTTTTTTTCCATATCAACCTCTAGATCATAAATAGCCAATAATTAAGCAAAAAAAACAAATAATCAAATAAAATTTTTGAAATACAAAACAAACATTTCAAGAATGAAGGACATTACATGACTTCATTGGGAAGGAAAAACAAATAAAAACATCTTAGTTCTAGACACTCTTTGTAATGCTATCTAAATTCTTTCCTTTGCAGTAGGGGAGGAAAAGTGAGAAACTAGACGAGTGACTCTAAATAAGATTGGTAAGATAATATAATGATAGGGCCATACATTGATTTCAAGTATATCAAACAAGGCATCAATAAGTGTATTAATAAGGACAAAAATAACTAGTGAACATTAGATGAAGCTTGCTATGTGGCAAGGTTGGAGATACAGTTCTTGCAAAACGATGGTTGGACTTGACACACAAGCATAAAATTAGACTAAATTGTAGGAATATGAAGCAATGGGCCCACCTTTCATGAGTAAATTAATTAACATTTCAAATTGCTAGCAAGCTTAGGAAAGAAACTTCATTACATTCACATGTGTCTAGATAAAAAAAAATCTATAAATTGCAGTCTCTAAAATCTTACTAAAATAATATACAGAAACATGTCACTTATGAAATACAAAAGAATAAAAGTATTGCAACTTGACTTGACTATATTACATCCTATCAGTTGAACCAACTTTTCTTAATAGTGTGCACTTCTGGTGTGAGGTCTAGATAATATTTAGGTGATGGAACACTAGTTACTTGGTGATTGAGATTATCCTCCACGCCAATCTCAAGGTCTCGGGGACACATAGAAAATCAAACCACACACTTAAAAATAATAAAAAAGATATACATAACTGATATTTAAGTTACCAATTATTCTGTTAGGTATGACTCCAGCTTTCTTTCCTTTCTCATTATTTGGTAAGCAATCATTGACACAGCTCAGGGTAGCATTAAGATCAATATCCATTAGTTCTTCTATCTTCTCTTCTTTCTCAATTACCAATAGGTCATTTGGTGTAGGTGACTTGAGAATGGAAATCAATTCATTGTTAATAGAATCAATAGCACTAAACACAAAAGCCATTATATCTAGATGCCTTAGCATCCTCTCTCCAACACCAGCCACGAATGCTTTTGTGTTCCTCCCTACTTTGGTGTTAGTAATGAGGATTTTAATCGACACACTTGACTTCAGATGTGTCAAGTTACCCGACTTGAAGATGATAACGTTACCAAATAATGGTGGTAACTATAGAGTGAGTTGCATATTCAATGATAGTAACTTACGTATGTAAGCAAAGTACATGATGATTAAACATTTGAAACAAAACACAATTTTCAAGATATATCTCCCACCTAACACCATTGTATATTTCTTAATTCACTTGCTTAAACCAGTAGGTCATGATGACCTTCAATTATTCCTCTAGGGTCACATCAATTATAATTAATTCCAGGTGATCCTATTAAGATACCAAGTAAAAGAGAAATGCAACTTGTTTCCATTGAAATCATCAGTAACAAGATAAATGCAGAAAGACATATTCCATATAATATAAAACGATTGTAGCGTACCATATGCGCTTACTGTGTTGTCAATTCCAGAGGGCTTTCCACGAATGATCTTCTCCCCTTTAAAAGCCAATTTATTTACCAAATCAAGATCCTTCTCCCAAAGGAGAGCCATCCTTGATGCTTCACATCCAAAGAGACAGAATCAGTATAAGCCAACAAGGCACAATGCAACACAAAACTAGGTAGATGAACCCAATCCTAAGCCTAGAGGAAGTTCAGAAGTGACAACAATAGTAGCATGAATGGAATTTGAATTATGAATTTGAATTATGAAATAGAAGAAAAATGGATAGAAAGTTGATTGATTTCAGACCCTTGAATGGAAGAGTATCACCAGAGAAAGGCAGAAACTCTAGAGGCGAGTTTGAATTTAGCCTCTGGAGTGTTAAGCTCTTCAATGAGTGCGGTAATTGCCTTGGCATTCTCCACAGAGCATGTGTTGGCATGGAAGATGGTTGAGTTGCGGATTCAGGAAATACTGATGTTATTCTTGTGATTGGCCATGAGAACTCCAACGTCGTCTCCTTCAGCTGCAGTTTCAACAAATCCCCGTTGTCTATTACACAAAAAAATCAATCCTAATCGAATCAAAATCTCAAACTTGACTCTTTAAATGACATCACTCAATGCCATTGTTGAATATACTTCTTTGAAACTCCTCCTTGGAGATGAAGATGTATTCCTTCCTATCAACCTCGGCGGGGTGGCGGTGACAACGAAGTGGAGGGCGCAACAGGAGTGGCGGAGGCACGCGATGAGGGTGTCCTTGCCGACATTGCTGGGGCCACTGATGACGATGATTTAAAGGTTAGGGTTTGGGGAGAAAGGCTTTGAGCTGAAAGGGGAGCCTATGGAAGCTTCTACGGTACGACATAGTGATGCCCTTAGGACACATGCCATGTCATGAGCCATTAGTTGATTGTAATTGAACTGCTATATATATATATATATATATATATATATATATATATATATATATATATACAGCAGTTCCAGCAGGGGTGTATTCATTTAGCTTTTGTAAGAAACTCTCTTTGCAAATTCCAATCCAATCAATAAAGTTCCTGGTTTGGTGTCCATTCTGCTTGTGGATTCCTTACTCCTTCCTTGGTTATTCAGCGAGGTCCTTCCTTCCTAGAACAACCATAACAATTGGTATCAGACGATGACCTTCACACTACGACTCCGCTATGGCTGATAATACCAGAAATCAAACGCATATTCGTGAAATTGAAGAACGCCTCAATACACGAATGGAAGAACGATTCATGGATACTAGAGCATCATTGCAGCGGATCGAGGATATGTTTCGGCACCACGAACATTCTTGCTCATCAGGTTCTGGCGCGTCTCCCCGGTCCTATTCGTGTAAGACTAGGCTCGTACGTTTGGATTTTCCCCGATTCAATGGCGAGGGCGTCAAGAACTGGATCATCCAGTGTGACACTTTCTTTTCGGTGGATCAAACCCCCAAAGAGTACAAGGTGCGCTTGGCTGTGGTCCATTTTGAAGGCAAAGCTCTCCAATGGCACAGTGCGTATGTAAAGAATGTGGGACTCGATTAATTGCCCTCATGGACTGACTATACAAAAATCTTGATTGAAAGATTTGGTGAAGTTTGCGAGGATCCAATGGTTGAACACATGAGACTTCGACAGAAAGGCACTGTTACTGATTATCACACTGAATTTGATGCAATTGTTTCGAGAATTGACTTATATGAGGCCCATCAATTGAGTTGTTTTCTTGGTGGATTGCAAATGGACATTCAAATGATGGTTAGAATGTTCCAACCAACCTCTGTTATGAAAGCCTTTTCCCTAGCTAAGATGTATGAAAATGCCAATGCCATCAATTTGCAAGCCAAACCACTCTCTAAAACCTTGAAACCCAACCCTGTAACAAAGTCACCACTATTACCAAACCCTCCCAAAACCTTATTAGAACCTATAAAACCTAAAACACAAACCACTAAACAGCTAACCCCTGCGTATACGAGTGAAAGGAGGGCTAAGGGTCTCAGTTATTTCTGTGATGAACACTTTACCCCTGCCCATAGTCAAACTCATAAGAAACTCCAAATCCACATCATGGAAATAGATAAGAATGCTGACTCTGATGTTGGAACCCTTGATTTCAGTAAATGCCCCAACTGGAGTAGCCAAGTTTCGGACCATGAGAGTCACTGGTCAGGTAAGGAAGAAGCCCCTGCACATTCTCATTGACAATGGGAGTAGCTAAGTAGCTAGGATGCAAAATTGAAGATATGGATCCTATTAGTGTCACTGTGGCTGATGGGGCTAGAGTGCAGATTAATACTATGGTGAAAGGGTTCTCTTGGCTTATACAGAACATTACATTCAGTTCAAATATCTTGTTATTACCCTTAGGCTATTGTAATATGGTTCTTGGTATCGAATGGCTGATTACATTGGGGAATATCACATGGAACTTTGACAAGTTAACCATGGAGTTCACTACTCAAGGAAGAAGAAATGTCTTGAGAGACAATTCTTCTACAAATATTAAGATAATTAGGAAGCAGTAGATACATAAAACACTAGCTGCAGGAGTTCACATTTCTATGTTGCAAGTATGTGAGTCTGAAGAAGGATTGTTGCTCCACTCCTTGTCCACTCATGCTACATCTTCCTCAATTCCTAACAGTATTGATAAGTTGCTACTTCAATATGAAGATGTGTTTGCAGTACCCACAACTCTACCACCTAGAAGGCCAGATCATGATCACATTGTTCCTTTGGTGCAAGGAACTAACCCTGTGAATAAGAGACCATACAGGTATTCTAAACAATAGAATGACATAATAGAAGAATTGGTTGATGATTTATTGGATGAGCTACATGGCTCTACTGTATTTTCCAAAATTGACTTGAGGTCTGGCTATAATCAAGTCAGAATGGTGGAGGTAGATGTACATAAAACAACTTTCAAAACTCATTCAGGGCATTATGAGTACTTGGTTATGCCTTTTGGCTTAATCAATGCCCCTGCCACATTTCAGGGCTTAATGAATTCGGTGTTTTGAGAATACTGGAAGAGGTTCCATCTTTCTGTCGGGTCCTTGTGCGACTTACTTCCATGGCACCGCCTTATCACTTTTGTAATGGAAGGGCGCATGCTTCTTAATTGTAACGGGCTAGAAACCTTAGGGCTTCTGAGTGGTGACATCCCTAGTGAAGTGGATCACCAAAGACTTGGGCTTACTTAGGTTTTGATCATTTGACTGCATGCATGCATCCCCCTCCCCCTTCTTCGCACTACAGACTTTAATCTGACCCCTATCCATTATTCCCTATAGTAATTCTTCGGCCATTGGGCACGTCTCCACATCATGCAATGCCCCCAGATGCAGTAAACAGGAATCCCCTTTCTCTCCATCAAGGCGAATCATACCAGCCTCACGCAATGCTTCTAGAATGAACCTTCCAGAGGTTGACAGGTCCCCCATCTGCTTCAACCCCCGAGGCTCTGATTCTTCCACTGCATTAACCACCGAGCCTCCATGATTGGCGAGTGGATTAGTCCTTACATTCAGACTGTCTTCTTGAAATGTCAGTCATCCCGCATCAATCAAGCTTTGGACCTTGTGCTTGAAGGCCACACACTGCTATTTAGAATGCACGGGAACACCACCATGATAGGCGCATGTTGCATTATGATTGTACCATCGGGGAAAAGGAGATTGGTAGACCTTCTCGGGGCTTTCCACATCCATTTGGTTGCTGATTAAATATGGTAGTAGGTCAACATAAGGTATTGGTATCGGGGTGAACTCTGAGGGCTTTTTTTCTGGGAACTTCCTCCTCAGGTTTGTGTTTATGTTGGGATTGGTGTTTCTGGTGGGTCGAGACTATGCAGGAAACAAATTTTGTGAGGGAGGCCTTTGTGGTTGAGTGGGAAATCTTTATTAGACGGACATCGGATTGGGAGGGGTTTCAATGTTGGCTGAATAATTTGGTTGATGCGGGGAATATTGGTAGGTGGGATTGTGAGGGGTTTGTTGGGATTTTGGCCATGTGGGAGCTGAAGTTATGGCATGGGTGTCTCCCTTCTTCTTCTTGGCTCCACCCATTCCGAACCTCTTATTGCTTGTACTTGTTAAAGCGGTGTAATTGAACTCCTGCAAAGCTAGAGGGCATATAACCTACCATTTTCTCATAGTAGAACACTGAAAATGTGTCTAATATCACAATTATCATCTCCCTCTCCATCATGAGAGGTGCTACTTGGGCTGCCAAATCCCTCCACTTCTGGGCGTACTCCTTGAAAGACTCATGCTCCTTCGTGCACATGTTTTGCATTTTCATTCTATCAGGAGCCATGTCAATGTTGTATTGGTACTGCTTGATGAAAGCACCCATCAAGTCCTTCCAAAAATGAATCCAGGAAGCTTCCAAGTTAGTATACCAAGTGATTGTTGCCCCAGCCAAACTCTCTTGAAAGAGGTGCATCAAGAGTTTCTCATCTCTTGAGTATGCCCCCATCTTCCGAAAATACATCTTCAAGTGGTCCCTTAGTACTTGTCAAAGCACAGCACCTTGAATTTGGGAGGGATGACGATGTCGGGCACTAAGCATAGCTTCACTATGTTGGCAAATGGATAATCACTGATCCCCTCAATGGCAGGAGGTAGTCTCCCCACTGAGAAATGCAAGGGTTACAACGAGCTGTGTTGAGGGGTATGCGAGGTATTGGGCTGAGGCATGCCACCAAACACTGGTCCCTCAGCGGCATATTTAGGGTAAGGTTCGAACTCACCCAAAGCGTGGTCCTGAGGCTCTTCACGGGCTTCTCCCATAGGTTGAGCAAAGGGTGCATGCCCTAATTGGGGTTGCTGGCTTTCAAGGAGAACAAGAGCTGAGTGGTTGATGTTCTCGCCGGTCACATGCACCGCATTGGGTGGTGTATAGTTAGGTGGCAAGCCGTATGGCGGGAAAGAATTCTTACTTTGCATAATATGGGGACTGCTTGTGCTTCCCAACACTTATCCTCCCTGACCTACCATGTCTGGGACTAGACAACTTGTTTGGTTTATGTCGGATGGGTGAGTCGGATTTGCCTCAGCGGTGGCACTGGTGGTGACAACTACGACCATGTTGTCCTCCATCATCCTTCTCATACTTATCATGGCATCCATCATGGAGATCATTTGGTCCTTCATGGCCTCCATGTCAACCTTCATCTGCTCTTGCACTTCCTCTATTTCACTCATGATTTTGGTTTTGGAACGTGTTTGATAGGGGTGTTGTCAAATGCATTTGTTCTTTTTGTTTATTGTGTTTATTTTTTGCCTATGACTGCTGTCGCAACATGCCCTTTTGCGGGCGAGCGAAGGTGAGGCTCACGGGTGCGCTTTCCAAAGGAGGAAAGATGCGCGGAGTCGCCACCAACGTTTATTTGTGGGAAACGTCGGAAAAACCGAAGGAAACCGATCGAAATGAAAATTCTAAGTTCGAGAGTTGTATTTACGTTTGAGGAAGGTATTAGCACCTCTGACGTTTGTCTCAAAGGACAACAGCCTATTTTTCAGAATTGTGGAAATTGTGTTACCTAAAATTTTATTTCTTTTTATTTTTTGAGGTCGACAAAAGCGGGGCTCTTGCTCCTACGTACCCTCTATCAAAGAGGAAATCAGACCTACGTAGTTCTTTCTTATGCGTGAATCAAGTGATTCTTTTTACTTGAAAGGTGATCATTTTAAGGCGTTGGACCTTAAAAATGATCCATTTTACTTGGTAAGAAACTGAAATGATAAACTTTCAAAACCCTATTTTTTGTGGACGAGCTTGACTAGGCAAGTTGATTTTAGCCTTAGTTTCACTTTAGTTATTAGTCAATTCAATTAAGAATGACAAATCCCAAAGAGAAAACGTCCGATTGATTTTTTCGCTTTATTTTACTAAAAGGTATTTTTTGATTATTATATTATTTTTTTACCTCTTTTTTGATTTCCAACGTGGTTACGGCACGACCGAACGGTCGGAATTCATTTTAACAGAAATTAACGAATACTACAATTCAAATGATCGATGAAAATTTATTTTATTTTTTGATTAGGCGAGAAATGACTTAAATAAATGACTGAAGCACGTCAAAAGGGGGTATAGAAAGCGAATGAAAACGAGAATAAAAATACACAAAACAAATGGGGACCACCACGGGTACATAGAATGAATTGAAAAGCTCGATTTGGAAACTTACCCGTTGAAGAACGAAGAACGGATGAAGAACGGTGAATAACGGAGGAAAACCTTCACGGATTTGCTTACGGAAACCTCTCGGAAGCGTTACGGAAGCACCTCGGCTTGGATTTTCTTCACGGAAACAATTTTTTTCACCCAAAACAGCTGAAATACCTCACCAGGGGCATCCGGGATTCTTAGAACAGCCCCCTTCAGCCTATTTATAGGAAAAATGGGGAGGAGGAAGCAACCCAACTCCAAAAAACATTCTGGAAGGCCCAATTCAAAATTTCAAAATTGCTATTTGCACCCCCCCAATTTTGATAAGTTCACTCCTTCTTTCGTAATTTATGGAAAAGTTACGGAAGCATATAGGACTTGATTTTCTTCTTTTTTTCTCTTCCCTCTCACCCGTATTAAGTTAAATATGCTTATTTAGGATTATGGGAATTTTACGGAAGCATTACGGGTGTCCCGGAAGCCCCGGAATCCCATTTTTCAACAAAACGGGGAGTGTGGTGGCCACCTAGCTCACCCAGGTGAGCTCAGCTCGCCCAAGCGAGCTAGGTTGCTTCAACCTTAAGCAAGAAATTGCCCAGAAACCTCTAGAAGGGCCCAGATTCGAAAATTACTATTTGCATCCCCCATTTTACTAAATACACCCCCTTTACCTTTTTTTGGTAATTCTTTTTCCGTAACGTTACGAAACTTTACGAATTTCGTAACGATACCTATTTTCCTTCCGCAAGGTTACGAGTCCTTACGGATTATGTATTTACTCTTTTTTAGCTTTCGAAGAAGTTACGAAAACTCACGGATTGCGAAAAATACCTCCTTTCGATTTCCGTCACATCACAAAATTTTCACGGATCGCGTAAGCCTGCTTCCTTTTGATTTTCGGCACGTCTTGGGACTTCACATATTGTGCAACAAAGGGTGCCAAATATCTCGAAGCGGCCAATCAATGGTTGTATATCATCAAATGATAATCCCCGGACGAAATTAGGGTATGACAACTGCTAAAAAACAAAATGCAATGAGTAATGCGACAACAAAATAAACATGAATGCATGATAATGATAAGTTGCTGAAGTATTGAACCCATGCAAAAATTTCAGTAAAGACATGGTCGAATCATATCTCATTTTTCATTAAGAAACAACATTAATTATCTTGTCAAAGCCAAAGCATGCATACAACACAAATGCCTCAGTGGTTCTTAATTATGTGGGACATCAGTTCGACCATGTGTTGGCAATAATCGAAAAGCCCATGAACTTCATCGGGAGTCAAGTATACTTCCGTCATTGCCTTGGTTCTTGCTAATAACCTTGGAAGCTCTTGACTCCCATTCAGAGTGAGAGCGAATCTATCCATCCATTTCACAGCTTCCCAGCGTAATGATTCTATCACCCTCTCTCTTGCTTCCCTTTCCATTTGCAGAGTCAATACCTTCGCATGCTCATCCTCTAGTCTCTGCCTAAGACTAGCAGCTAGGTTTACCTTCTCCTTATACTGATCAATGATCGTCAACATATTCTCTTCCGTTCCACTCGATTGTTCGGTCAAACTTCTCTTTGACCTATGACAAGCCTTCAATTTATCCTTTAATGCCATGCTTTCCACCCTTGACTCGTCCCTTTCGGCCCTTCTAAGCTTGAGCTTGTTGTTGCTTCCCTATAAAGCCCCTCAGAACTTGTTCCTACTTCATTCTTCCTTTCGGGTTCTTTTTGTTTCCCGATCTAACTCTTCGGCCATAGTCATGTTGACATCTCTTAGCTAGTCACACTCTTTCCTAACCCTAATGACTGTCATCTTTAGCTTTTTCTTGACCATTCTCCTTCTTTCAAGCTTTACTTTCAAGGCTTGCACTTCTTCGTTTTCCTTAGGGACCTTAGCTTCTTCCCCACTTGGTCCTTTTAGCTTTGGGAGTCAAGTTATCCATTGCGTCCAAGCCTTCAACCACTTATGATAGCCACCGATGACACCGTTACTGCTTCCCCTAAGTTCCTTATTTTTCCTTTCCACTGTGTCCCACGCTTTACGAATTCTCTGAAGTATTTTTGTATTGCCTTCATTGAAACCCCGTACGATGAAAGGTGTGATGATCTCCTTCGATGGCGCCACTCTCATAGGGTAGCCTAGTTGTCTTATGGCCAGTATGGGATTATAATTAATAAAACCCATTGTTCTCATCAAGGGGACATTTAGGAATCCTTTACACGAGCACAACACTTCGGCCCCTCCTTCCTTCTATCGGGGGAACCAACTAACGGAGGCTCCTATCATACCTTCCAAGAGTTCCTCCCAATTTTCTTTTCCCTTTTCGGCGCACATGCGATGACCTTGTAAGGGGCAGACATGTCTACCTTCATGATGAAAAACGTGGGAGACCAACCACACATAAAGAGTAGGCATACAACAGACAATTCTTGCATTTCTCATTTTGCATCTCAAGTCGAATGTGTCATATGCATCGGCCAAAATAGAAATGATAGGGATTTCCTTGCTTTGGTGATAAGCAAGAAAAGCGTATGGTCCCAAACACCAATAGTGCTAATATATCAATGAATGAGGTTCACTCTCCTTGATTTGCTAAAGCTTCTGCTCTTTCCTCCAAGTGCTTCCTTGGCATCCCTACCACCCCATTCCTGTTTTGCTTCACTCGGTCTAACTCTTGTGCTAAGATCTTGACCACTTTTGCTACGCTTGCCATGGAGGGGTAGAATCCAGAAAACAGATACGACTTCCTTCTTCCGAGCGGGCATCCCAAGATCCATTCAAACTCTTCTATGGTTGGTACCAACTGAAAGTCCCCAAACGTAAAGCATTTGAGCGACTGGTTATAGTATTGAGCGAGGGATGCGATGGCTTCAACAGACACTTCTATCATGGCCAATTCCTAGATTTTCCCATATGCCTTATGGAAGGCTTGACATTGAACTTGATCTATTCGCTGCCCTAGCTTTCGCAAGCTAGCTAGTTCTAGGCTCTTGACTTTGACATGATAGAATCTTTTTTTTAAAGAGAGCGCTTGGTTCAACCCATGTTTGCTAGAATGAAAGTTCTGATGACCAATACTTCAACACCTTATCATAGAGGAGATATGATGAATGCATCAGGGCATGTTTATGCTATGAATGAAAAAATGCATTTGTCTACAGACACAAAAGTCTGGAAGACCATCCTTTCTTACCCATAATGCCATTGGGTATCATGGTTCATTTGTGGTCATTACCATGGTGCCTAAGGCATGTAATTAAGAAGGCGATGCAGACCTTTCGGCTTCCCGTGACAAAGATGATGAGAAAAATGCAATGCATGAGTGATGACACAATATGGGTATGCATGCATGAGAGCACGTGGTTGGTAGCACAAAGAGAACACGATAAATGAATGAGCATGATAATGCAATGACTTAATGCCAAAATATTGTGTGTGAACATAATAACATGGTAAATACAGGAATCATGCACACAGTCATGACGTCATAAAGATATGCATGGACAGATCAAGGAAACAAAACATAGTGTGTTTGTTCCGTGTCCCTAAATTAGGAACCTAATGGAAAGAGTTAAAGGTTTTCTATTAAGTGACAACTCCTAAAGGTGGTTGCACATAACTTTCAAAGGTTTCTAGAGATATAATCCTCTTTGATATCAAACATTGTGGCGATAAGGACTACTAGTGACAATGTATCATCAAAGAGAAAAACTCTAGATGATGCTTCACTGTCATCAAGCGAGTCAGAGACCCAACATGACCACAGATCAACCTCCACTTCCTATGTCTCCATGGACCCGGGTATAGGGCCCAATAACTCACTGTGTATGCAAAGGTGTAGGTGCCATGTGTGCATAGAACAAACAAAGATTTCTAAATATGCATGTAATAGGTAAACAACCACACCAAATACAAAAGCATAGAAAAAGAGTTATATGAACATAAGAACATAAAAGAAAGAAGGGGAAACAAAATAAAGACAAAAAAGGTCCCAATAAATATTGCACACAGATTAAATGGCTTAACTTTCTAACAAATGTCCCCAGTGGAGTCGCCAACTGTCGCAACTTACCATTCGGTGGGAGGGCGAGGCGAGATAAAAAGGGCCTCTTCCAAAGAAGGAAAATGCGTGGGAGTCACCACCAACGTTTATTTGAGGAAATGCTAGAAAAACCAAAAGGGGTTTGTGAATTTCAAAGAAAAGGGTTCAGAAGTTGTTTACGCACGGGGAAGGTATTAGCACCCCACGCGTCCGTCACAAGGGACGTCAGCCTTTAATCGAGTGTGCAAAAACGTGACTCCAATATTATTTATTTTCCCTTTTTATTTTTCATTATTTTTTTGGGATCGACAAGGGTGTTGCCCTTGCTCCTACGTATCCTCAAGTGCGATGAGGAACTCAGACCTACATAGTTCTATAAAAGCGAGAAAGTTGTGTGTTGAGTTGATTTTAACTTTTGAAAGGTTCATTTTAACCAACAAAAACAAAAGAGATCGTTAAGGCATTGTACCTTGAACGGATTCAAGCAAATTTTATGGATAAAAACTCAATGACATGCTGATTTCATCTTGGTTTCACTTATTAAATTTCAATCTCATTAAAAGATAATTTGTGACGTAAATGATCAGTCAAAATTCACTTTACAAGAAGAAAAGAGATTACTGATGGTAGAAGAATGAGATGAAGATGTGCTAAGCAACAAAGAGGAATCCTAAGGGTGCATAGATCATACCCAAATCCTTAAAACAAATACTAATCGGATGACGAACGAAGAATGATGTAGAAGTCGATTACGGTCGCGATTCGGTAGCGCCATGGCCTTGTTTTTCTCTTCTTTCTTCTTCTTCTCTTCAAATTTCATTGAATCCTCTCAATATTCAGAAGCTGGACCCTTCCTTCAGCCCCTCTCACGCCTATTCATAGGAAATGAGGGGGTTTGGCACTTTGGCAGCTCGCCCAAGCGAGCTGTTGCTTCAACCTGAAGTAACCTTGCTCACTTAAGCGAGCTAGTTACTTCACCCCTAAGCTATTTGGGGGCCCAGGCGAGCCAGGGTTCAGAAAAAGGCTTAAAATAACCCTTTTGCCCTCTCTTTTGGGTATTTTCTACATTCTTTACCGAAACGTCGAATGATCTTTCGTCTTGCACGTCAACTGGTGTTAAATAGCTCAATTCGGCTAGCAAGAATCAAAACGTTAGCAAATGATAGTCCCCGGATGAAATTAGGGTTGATAGTAGGCATATTCTCAGCCTTAGAGAAGCAAATATGCTTGGTGATGCGTTCACGAAACAATTTTTATCTATAACGCGTGATTGTCGATTCTTGTCTAACATTCCAATATTTGCTTTGGACCCTTTTCAGGGTGATGCTAGTTGTATCTTTGGTCAAGTGGCTCCTAACTGAGTTCCCGATGCATTCATAAAAAAAAATCTAGCATGGTTCAGTGATTGGATTAGTTCAAATTTAATTGATTAAGCCTGATTTGGGTTTTAAATTTTTTTTATGGATAATCTAAACCTAACTAATATGATTAACATCAAATTAATTTAGTTCAAATAATCGGATTATGATAAAAAAAATTAGTTTTAATCTATAATTATTGTTTATTTTATATTTTATTTTATTACTTATATTAATTTAAGGTAAAATTATTTCTTGTTTTTAATGAATAAATTTTTATTTATTTAATATTTAATTATTTATATAATTGTCCCTATGCATTTCATTAATTTTTTATTCAGAATATATGATAAAAGTTAAATAATAAATATGACCAAATTATAAGGCACTTAATAATAGTACCATACAACATCGTTAAAAGATGAAAACAAATAATAAAAAAAGACAAATAAGGAAAATTTTTAAGTACCCATGATTAATATAACCACCAAACATGTAAATCAACTGCATAGATTGTTTCAACTTAATTAGAAGTTTCGGGTTCAAGTCTTGATACATAGTTGCCATCCTTAGTTGTCTTATCTGACTTAAACAAGATTGTCTTTAGTAGAAGATACTTGTGGTCTAGACAAAAAAATATTGATATAAAATTAGAAAATAATTAATTGGATCATCAAATTAGTTTTAGTTGAAATAAGATAAATCAGAAAACCAAACTTATTATAATTGATTTGTTTTAGTTTGGATTGTAGGGCTTGTTAGGTTAATTTGATTTGATAAACACTTGTAGGTAGTTCAAGTCAAGTAAAACTACTTTGGGTAGCAAAACTTTCTCTTTGAGACATTTAATGTAATTGTATACCTAAAATTTAAATCCAAAATATTTTGTTAAGCTAAAGCATACTTCACACCATTTGATTCCCGTGCGTAATGATCCTAAATATTGAGTACCTTATTAAATATTGATTTTTTTTCCTTTAATGCATGTAAAAATAACTATATTTTCATCTCAAACTTATAACTCTTATAATGTAAATCCTCTTTTGTCAAATTGTAATGTAAATCAGAAACAATTTTATGCAATGCATGAAGTAATTAGAAAATATTTTATCTATGATGTTACTTAAAAAATAATTTTAAGATTATTTTGTAAAAAAATATTTAATAAATTATTTACTTTACTCAAGAAATTTTAAAAATATATTTTATTAAAAATATTACACAAGAGATTTTTTTTTGCTAGTAAGAATTGAACTAAGTATATATGAGATTTACAACAACTAACATATTATTTAACCAATTAAGCTAGTTGATGTAGCTCCATGTGGAGCTTGCAGGCCTTGGATCTTCTTCATCAATAGAGTCATTTGCTTCTTGAAGATCAATGGCAGCATAATGGAGAAGGAGGAAAGGTGATTGGAGATGCCATTGATAAGAGTTTGAAGGTAGGAAAAGATTAGTGAAAGGGAGATGAAGAGAAGGGGCACGAAATTTATGCCACAAATGAGGTCTAAACTTTGAAGTGTAATTACTCAAATGATCAAAGTTCAAAAAATGCACACACAAGGCCTCTATTTATAGCCTAAGTGTCACACAAAATTGGAGGGAAATTTGAATTTCTATTTGAATTTCACTTGAATTTGTGGAGCCAAAATTTCACTAATTATGATTAGTGAATTTTAACTAGGGTTCAACCCACTAATCCAAGATCAAGTCCAAGATTGTTCACTAAGTATGCTTAGGTGTGATGAGGCATGTAAAGCATGAAGGACATGCACAAAGTGTGACTATATGATGTGGTAATGGGGTGTAGCAAGCAAATGCTCACCTCCCCTTAGGATGGTCCAAAATTTAATTGGATTGGGTTTCTCCCAATTCAATTAAATTTCTCTCCCAACACACACATCAAATAGTTCACTTAATGCATATGAAACTATAAAACTACCCCTAATACAAAAACTAGTCTAGGTGCTCTAAAATACAAGGGCTGAAAAATTCTACATTACTAGGATACCCTCCCAACACTATGGAGCCCTAAATACAAGGCCTAAAAATAATAAAACCCTAATCTAATATGTACAAAGATAAGAGAGCTCATACTTAGTGCATGGGCCCAAAATCTACCCTAAGGCTCATGAGAATCCTAGGGCGTTCTCCTATATCTGTGGTCCAATCTTCTTGGAGTTTCCTACCCATAGCTCTGGTGATGGGTCCCCTCCTTGGGAGGATTGCATCATCCCTTCCCTCTTGAAGAGGATTTGTCCTCAAATCTACAAACCCCTCATCATCTGAATCAACTACACCTGTAAAAGGAACCAAATCAATAATGTTAAAGGTGTTGCTAACTCCATTATCCTTTGGGAGGTCTAGCCTATAAGCATTATTGTTGATCCTCTCCAAGACCTGAAAAGGGCCATCACCTCTGGGCTAAGTTTGGAATTTCTCTTAGTAGGA
Source organism: Glycine soja (assembly GCF_004193775.1). Taxonomy (NCBI): domain Eukaryota; kingdom Viridiplantae; phylum Streptophyta; class Magnoliopsida; order Fabales; family Fabaceae; genus Glycine; species Glycine soja. The sequence continues at coordinate 10,502,716 of NC_041004.1, read as the reverse complement.
AATCCATCCTTCCTAAGATGGAGCCAAACCCAATCCCCTTTATTAAGCACCAACTTCTTCCTTCCTCTATTACCTTTAGTTGCATACACCTTTATTTTGTTCTCTATTTAGTTCCTAACCCTTTCATGTAATTTCTTCACAAACTTTGACCTAGATACCTCTTCTTTATGTATAAAAGAAGTGTCAAGTGGAAAGGGAATTAGGTCCAAAGGTGTGAGAGGATTGAACCCATAGACAACCTTAAAATGTGGATAGAGATATATTCACTACCTCTTTCTACCCATCAGTCTGTGGGTGACAAGTGATGGAGTAAAGGAGCTTAGTTCCTAGCTTAGCCAATAAAGTTTTCCAAAAATGGATAAGGAACTTAGCATCTCTATCAAACACAATAGTCTTAGGCAAACGATGAAGCCTCACAACTTCTCTAAAACAAAGTCTTGAGATGTAACTAGCATCATCTACCTTGTGGCAAGGTATGAAATGTGCCATATTGCTAAACCTATCCACCACCACAAAGATAAATTCTACACCCCTCTTGTATGGACATCTTTTTCATATGGGGCCAAAATAATTTTTCCTCGAGGAAGACAAGAGTCTTATCAATTACAAAATGCCCCAATAGCCCACCCTCATGGCTCGCTTTGACCAATAACTTTTTAATGGATCCTTGGGGTATACAAAGCCTTCCCTCCTTGAACAAATACCCCTTAGCAATGTAGAATCCATCTTGGGCCTTGTGCCCATGTTAACTCGTTTGGCAAGTGTACTAAATGTCCAAGTAATAAAGACTCAGAAGTTTGAGTGTCAATTTCCACAGGGACTTTGTTTTATACTTGTGTTGGATAATTTCCAATTTATAAGAGAAAAAGATAATATGAGGTATCGAAGATATATTTAAAAGAACATAGTATAAAATAATAACTATTAATAGAAAACAAAAGAAATAATAGGAAATTCAATGGGATGAGAATGTTAGGACCTAGCATGCCTTATTTGCCTATGATGTATTATTTGTGATTTTTCTATATTAATCAAATGAATTTATCCTACCCACATCTGTTAGAATACTTGCTCCTGATGTCTCACGATGACAATCATATTTCACCTCTCTATCTTCCAAATGTCTTTGCAAAGAGTCAATAGATAAAATGCATGAAGTTATAATTCTAAATTCTTGCTTTAATGCATGGGCATAATGCAATCACTTTATGTCTAGCAATGATTTTATTAAGATACCCTTTCCTATTAGTTCTATTAGAAATTACCCTTTGTCGAGCGACTAATTCCTAAAACATATGCATGCAAAACCGTCCTTGTTTTTCTATTAAGGATTACCCTCCATCGAGCACCTAACCCCCAAAGATGATGCAAGGATGAATAATGCATGAGATTAAAAGTAAGAAAGGATAATAGGAAAGAAAACACATGTTTGCATTGATAAATATGAAGTGTACAATACATCTTTTGGCTTTTTAGGCCTGACAAACCCTAACTAAGGGTTTAGCCTCTCATAGCCATAAGGGGCCTTACACTAGAAAAGGGGTATAGGAACCGATGGAGGAGAAGGGATGGAAAAATGGAATAGAAAATGATGAAAGAGAAGAAAGAATTTTCTAAGGAAGAGTTCTCAGGCTTTAGGTATATATTAGAGTGCTCTGAGACTCGGTGTGTCTTTCCTCCTTGGCTTGACTCCCTTTTTATAGTTGTTGGAGTGGACTTGGGCTTGATGCAAAAAATCTTCTTTATTTGTATTTTTTGTATTTTCTAGATCTTTTTTTATTTTAATCATTCATTTTCATATCTGCAAGCCACAAATAAGAAAAATATCAATTTCTATCATTTAAGCCAAAAATAACTGCTAAATAAATATTTTTAAAGATATTTTCAATATATTGTTATTATAAAAAATAGCTCATATTTAGCAGTTATCAGCCCACAGCTTGCATAAATTGGAGAGAAGTACACATCAAAAACATAAAATTTCCATATGTTATCAAATCCTAAAATTTGAGCTCCAAAGGAAGAAAGCAATGTGTGTCTCCTAGAAAGAGCATCTGCAACCACATTGTTCTTTCCCTTTTTGTATTTGATAACATATGGAAATTGCTCTAGGAACTCTACCTATTTTGCATGCCTCTTGTTTAACTTTCATTGCCCTCTAATGTACTTAAGTGATTCATGATCACTATGAATAGCAAACTCCTTGGAAACAAGGTAATGTTCCCAAGTTTGGAGGGCTCTAACTAAGGTATAAAGCTCCTTATCATCTGTAGGGTAGTTGAGAGCGGCACCATGCAGTTTCTCACTAAAGTAAGCAATAGGGTGTCCATGTTGTAACAACACAGCTCCCACACCTACACCAGAAGCATCACACTCTAGCTCAAAAGTTTTAGAAAAGTCAAGGAGAGCTAGAATGGGTGCCTTGGTGAGCTTTTCTTTGAGCAAAACAAAGGCTTGCTCTTGTCTCTCTCCCCATGTGAATGCCACATTCTTCTTCACCAACTCATTGAGTGGCAAAGCAAGTGTAGAGAAATTAGGAACAAACCTTCTATAGAAACTTGCCAACCCATGGAAGCTCCTAATATCTCCTACACTTTTTGGGGTGGGCCACTCTTGGATGGCCTTGAATTTCTCAAGGTCCACATGAACCCCATTTTTGCTAATCACAAAACCTAAGAAGAATACACTATCAACACAAAACTAACAAAAGGTGCATTAATCTATATTAGCAAAGAGAGTGTGTTTCCTAAGAACTAAAAGAACTTTCCTTAGATGTCTTAAGTGATCATCTAGGTCCCTACTATAGACTAAGATATCATCAAAATAAACAACTACAAACCTACCTATGAATTCCCTTAGGACATGATTCATTAGCATCATGAAGATGCTTGGCACAGTAGTGAGCCCAAAAGGAATCACTAGCCACTCATACAACCCAAACCTGGTCTTGAAAGTGGTTTTCCACTCATCACCTTCTCTCATCCTTATCTAGTGGTAACCACTTTTAAGATCAATTTTGGAAAATATATTTGCACCATGCAACTCATCAAGCATATCATCAAGCCTAGGAATGGGGTGCCTATACTTCACAGTTATGTTGTTGATGTCCCTACAATCTGTACACATTCTTCACTTACCATCCTTCTTGGGCACCAATAACACAGGCACAACACAAGGACTTAGGATCTCTTGGACCCAACCCTTCTCCAACAATTCCTTAACTTGGGATTCAATCTCCTTGGTCTCTTGAGATTAGTCCTATAAGATGGCCTATTAGGAAGGCTTGTTCCTAGGACTAAGTTTATTTGGTGTTCTATTCCCCTAAGAGGAGGTAACCCAGAAAGTATCTCTTTGGGAAATACATCACCAAATTCCTGTAAGAGTTCTTGGACCTTTAGGGGAATGGTCTCAAGTGGGGGAATTGTGGCAGTGTTAAGGGAAGTCTCCCTTGAGAGGAGAAGGTAGAAAGATTGCTTGAGAAGAAGAGCTCTCTTAATATCTATTTTTTTTTTTGCAAAATGACTCTCCTTCTTTACAACTTTCTTAGAGGAACACCTTCCCTCTTTTTCCTTCTCCTTGACCTTTGGAGCTAAGGCCTTACTATCCTTTTTTCTTTTGTTTTTCTAACTTTTCCTCATCCCTCTTGTCATTCATTGTAAGTTGATCCTTAGCTACCTGTGAAGGTGTTTGAGGATGCAACACAAATTTAGTGCCAAGATGGGTGAGGGTAATCTCATTATTTAGGCCATTGTAAATGATCTTCCTATCAAATTGTCATGGCCTTCCTAAAAGAATATGTCCTGCCTCCATGGGAACTATATCATAAGTAACTTCACCCTTATATGTCTCAATGGAGAAAGGTACATTCACTTATTGGTTAACTATCATTTTCCCTTGTTCATTGAGCCATTGAAGTTTATAAGGTTTTGGGTGGGGAATGATAGTGAGATTCAACTTGGAAACTTATCTTGTGCTACAACAATTTCAACAAGATCCACATCCATAATGAGAGAACACGTTTTATCTAAAATTTTGCATCTTGTATGAGAGATGTTCTCTCTTTGGGATTGGGATAGATCACAAGATTGACCTCCAAGGAGCCTTCTAACAATTAGAAGGTCACCTTCTTCATCGGGGTAGACTTCCTTGTGAAAGCAATGTCTTCCAAGGTTATTTTGATGATGCCAAAGAATCAAGAGTTAAGCAAAGGTTCAAGCAAAGATTCAAGAATCAAGATTCAAGAATAATCAAGATCAAGATTCAAGACCCAAGAATCAAGAATCAAGAGAAGACTCAATCAAGATAAGTATTAAAAAGTTGTTCAAAACATTGAGTAGCACAAGAAGTTTTCACAAAATCATTACCAAAGAGTTTTACTCTCTGGTAATCGATTACCAGTAGCCAACATTGTTTTTCAAACTAATTTACAAAGTTGTAATCGATTACCATAATCATGTAATCGATTACCAGTGTTTTTAAAATGTTAAGATTTTCAAAATTCAAATGAAGAGTCACATCTGTTGATGTGTAATCGATTACACCTTAATGGTAATCGATTACCAGTGACTGTTTTTGAAAAATACATTTCCAAAAGTCACAATTCTTCAAGTGGCTTGTTTCTGAAGATTCTTTCAAAAGTCATAACTTTTTAAGTGACTAGTTTTAAAGAAATTTCCAAAAGTCACAAGCTTTGACTTGAGTCATCAAGAGATTATAAATATGTGACCATGGCATGAGTTTTAAAAATAATTATCATTATCTCTTTCAATCTATCTTTCAATATCTTTCATCTCTTTCAACAGAACTTTCTGGTTTCATTTCTCTTCATCTTTCTAAAAGTTTTTTATCAACACTTTCTCTTCCAAGAAAAGTTCTTTATTCAAAAACTTGTGCTATTCATCTTTTTCATTCTCTTCTCTCTTTGCCAAAAAGAATTCAAGAAGGACTAATCGCCTAAATTCTTTTTGTGTCTCTCTTCTCCCTTTTCCAAAAGAACAAAGGACTAACCGCCAGAATTCTTTTGTGTCTCCCTTTTCCCTTTCCAAGAGAATTCAAAAGGACATAGTTTGAAAATTCTTTTGATTCTTCCCTTTCCCTTAAACAAAAGATTTTAAAGGACTAACCGCCTGAGATATCTTTTGTTTCCCCTTACAAAGATTCAAAGGCCTAACCGCCTGAGAATTCTTTGTCTTAACACATTGGAGGGTACATCCTTTGCGGTACAAGTAGAGGGTACATCTACTTGGGTTGTTGTAACTGAGAACAAGAGAGGGTACATCTCTTGTGGATCAGTTCAAGTGGAGGGTACATCCACTTGGTTTCTCAAAGAGAACAAGGGAGTGTACATCCCTGGTGGATCTTTTCTTGTAAAGGATTTTACAAGGTTGAAAGAAATCTCAAGAACCGGTGGATGCTTGGGGACTGGATGTAGGCACGGGTTGTTGCCGAACCAGTATAAATTATTGTGTTTGTCTTCTTCTTCCCTACACTCTTTAATTTCCGATGTGCACTTTTAATTATCGCTTTTACTTTTGGTTAAGTTTCTATTTCTGCTCTTTACTTTTTTAACTTTGTAGTAAAAGCCTAATTGAATCTAGTAACATTAAGAAGGATAATTTTTTAATTAGTCAAGGCACATTAATAATTAATTCAACCCCCCTCCCTTCTTAATTATTTTGAGGCCACTTGATCCAACAAGTGGTATCAGAGCAAGTATCTTGTAGAAAGTTTAACTACTTCAAGATTCATGGCCTCTTTAAATTCTGTGTTTTTCAAAAGTGTTTTCAAGACCAAGCCAACTTATGTCTCATGACAAAATCTCATGAGAACAACAAAGAAGAATCTGTAAGGAAGAAGTAGTACATCGACAGTGGATGTTCCAAGCATATGACGGAGAGATGTATCTAAATTTACAACCATTTCTCCCAAGAAAAGTGGACATGTTACATACGGCGACAACAATATCAGTAAAATCTCAAAAGAGGTAACATCTAAGCCATCTCTATGAATTAAGGTACGATTAGTATTTTCAGTTAAGTTATTTTTGTGGCTAATAGAAAACAATTGTTGAAATTGTTTGATTGTGTTCACAATGTTTAATTAACTATATTTAGTTTTAATTTTGAATATGTATGATTAATTGAATTTTGTTTGAATTGCTTATGTTTTGTTTCTAAGATGATTAGATTTTGTTAAAAAAATGTTTTGACATGTTAAGATAATTGAATTAAGTAAATAATTACCATGATATGTGTTGATGATTGTTATTTGATACTTAAAATTTAGTGTTTAATTCTCTGGTAATCGATTACAATAGAACAGACTTAGTTCTATAAATTGAAGATAAGTCCAAAATTATTTGATTATGTTAAAATTTATTATGATTAATTAACTATATTTAGTTTAAATAATTTCAATATACATGATTGATCTTTTTTAAAGTTTGAAAATTAAAATTTGCAAGTTATTGGAAGTTTGAAAATTAAAATTTGGAAGTGGAAGTTTGAAAGTTGAAAATGGAAGTTAATGTAAGTTGAAAGTTGAAAATGAAAGTTGAAAGTTGGAAGTGGAAGTTATTGGAAGTTGGAAGTTGGAATTTTAAATTTTAAATTTAAAAGTTAAAATTTAAAATTTGAAATTTGAAATTGAAATTTAAAAAAAAATTATTTTTTTTGGAATAGAAATTATTGTGCATAGTTAGTTGATTTATAATTTAATTAATTTAATTTGAAATGTTTGATGATTGATTGTGTTTGAGAGTTATTATGATTTTTTATTATATTTAAAGGTTATGTTGATTAAGATTTTGAATATGTATTTTTTATGGGTGCAAAATAGTTTGTTTTAATGTCTTCTGTTATGTGTTTAAACTTGACTATCTTGTTTACTTATTTGGTACTTAGTGAATTATGTTTTGAAACTTTATTAGTACTTTATTTTCTAAAAGTTTAAAACTTGTTAGTTGGAATTAAGTTTTGTTACTTAGAATTAAGTTTTGATTCTAAAAGTTTTGATTCTGAAGGTTATAACTCTTTCAATCTATCTTTCATCTCTTTCAACAGAACTTTCTGGTTTCATTTCTCTTCATCTTTCTAAAAGTTTTTTATCAACACTTTCTCTTCCAAGAAAAGTTCTTTGTTTAAAAACTTGTGTTATTCATCTTTTTCATTCTCTTCTCTCTTTGCCGAAAAGAATTCAACAAGGACTAATCGCCTGAATTCTTTTTGTGTCTCTCTTCTCCCTTTTCTAAAAGAACAAAGGACTAACCGCCTAAATTCTTTTGTGTCTCCCTTCTCCCTTTCCAAGAGAATTAAAAAGGACACAATCTGAGAATTCTTTTGATTCTTCCCTTTCCCTTAAACAAAAGATTTCAAAGGACTAACCGCCTGAGATATCTTTTTTTTCCCCTTACAAACTGAGAATTCTTTGTCTTAACACATTGGAGGGTACATCCTTTGTAGTACAAGTAGAGGGTACATCTACTTGGGTTGTTGTAACTAAGAACAAGAAAGGGTACATCTCTTGTGGATCAGTTCAAGTGGAGGGTACATCCACTTGGTTGTTCAAAGAGAACAAGGGAGGGTACATCCCTTATGGATCTTTGCTTGTAAAGGATTTTACAAGGTTGAAAGAAATCTCAAGAACCGGTGGTTGCTTGGGGACTAGATGTAGGCACGGGTTGTTGCCGAACCAGTATAAATTCTTGTGTTTGTCTCCTTCTTCCCTACACTCTTTAATTTCTGTTGTGTACTTTTAATTATCGCTTTTACTTTTGGTTAAATTTCTATTTCTATTCTTTACTTTCTTAACTTTGTAGTAAAAGCCTAATCGAATCTAATAACATTAAGAAGGATAATTTTTTAATTAGTCAAGGCACATTAATTATTAATTCAACCCCCCCCCCCTTCTTAATTATTCCGAGGCCACTTGATCCAACATTCCTCACTAGACTCTTCACCCGTTACTTCATCTTCACTTCCACTAGAAGAAGGGGAAGATGTAGTCTCCTCTTGACTACTATAAATGTCTTGACCCCTCATAATCATGGTTTTCTTTGTGGGGCATTGAGAGGCAATGTGACCTCTCCCAAGACATTTGAAGCATTTAATATTGCTAGTCTTGGCTTGGGAACTAGTCTTAGGGGTGTGTTTCTCTATTGCCGTACCCTTATCTTCCTTGGGTTTTGAAGATGCAACCCCAAAATTCCTTGGGATTGGTCCTTCCTTAGATAAGAGTGAAAGCCATAAGATTTTGAAGAAGGCTTTCTTTTAAGTTGTTGCTCCACTCTTATATAAAGTTGGACAAGCTCATCTAGGTCTCTATATGGAAAGTGTTCAACCTTATCTCGTACTTCCATATTAAGCCCACTAAGGAACCTAGCTATGCTTGTTTTTTCCTCCTCCCTAAGTCCAGTTCTTAAAAGGAGTAGTTCCATTTGTTGTCTACATTCTTCTCCCCTTATACTCCCTTGTCTAAGCCTTTGGAGCTTGTCCATAAGCTCTCTTTCATAGTAGGAGGGAATGTGCTTCTTCCTAAGCGTACTCTTAAGATCATTCCAATACTCTATTGGAGGATCCCCACGAGGGCATACCCTTGAAACCTAAGGGTAGCCAATGGAACTTTTCTCTCTTCACTAATATGATGGCATGCAAAGAGTTCTTCAACTTTCATTTTCCAATCTAGGTAGGCCTCAATATTATCTTTTCCATGGAAATATGGGAGGCTAATGTTAACCTCTTGAGGCCTTCTATCCTTTTCTCTTCTTTAGGAGTGATGTTTAGTATGTGACCTATGGCACCCTCTATAATAGTATGTGACCTATGGTGCCATGGAACTCTAGGACAGTCCTGAACTTTATCGGAAAGTGTACCGAGTCGTTAAGGTAATAATAAAACGGTAAGAAACCGAGTATCGAACTCAAGGAACTTGTTTCATTTGGTGAAGTTTCATTCAGCAAGCAGACATTGATATAAAGCCATGTAAATAGAATTAAATCAAAGATGTATATGCTCTAAATCTAAAATAACTACAAATACTCTTATCAAAATGTGAGAGAAAACAGATGATTAAAACGTTGGGTCCTTCTACTAAACACTTGATGTAATGAAAATATTTTTCTCTAATTAAGGTTATTTATGTGTTCTATGTTGAGGAATAAAATACCAAACACCGATTCCTCGCATGAATGGACTAATTCTAATTAAACCTTGTTCTCGGATGTCTCGTCGAACTTAGCCTAACTGAACAGCATTACAATCACAGTATATCAAAAACTAAAACCCTGCATTCTATGTCTAACAGTGCAGTTATCTAGCCCTGCTCTATCCAGTTCTAAGGATTAATACATTTTCCAATGCTAAAAATCCTAACTTTACACACCAATGGGTGATCAGACCAAAAGCATGCAATAATTAAGTGCAGATAGAAGCAATGAAACATAAAACAACTTTAAATAGATAGTTAAGAATTTACATCAAGTTTCGGCAGAATTTCCCAATAGAGATACTGTTGGATCAAGTGGCCTCGAAATAATTAAGAAGAGGGGGTTGAATTAATTATTAATGTGTCTTGACTAATTAAAAATTTATCCTTCTTAATGTTACTAGATTCAACTAGGCTTTTACTACTAAGTTAAGAAAGTAAAGAACAGAAATAATAACTTAACCAAAAGTAAAAGCGGCAATTAAAAGTACACAGGGAAAATTAAAGAGTGTAGGGAAGAAGAAGACAAACACAAGATTTATACTGGTTCGGCAACAACCCGTGCCTACATCTAGTCCCCAAGCAACCACCGGTTCTTGAGATTTCTTTCAACTATATAAAAACCTTTACAAGCAAAGATCCACAAGGGATTTACCCTCCCTTGTTCTCTTTGAACAACCAAGTGGATGTACCCTCCACTTGAACTGATCCACAAGAGATGTACCCTCTCTTGTTCTCAGTACAACAACCCAAGTAGATGAACCCTCTACTTGTACCACAAAGGATGTACCCTCCAATGTGTTAAGACAAAGGATTCTCAGGCGGTTAGTCCTTTAAATCTTTGTAAGGGGAAACAAAAGATATCTCAGGCGGTTAGTCCTTTGAAATCTTTTGTTTAAGGAGAAGGGAAGAATCAAAAGAATTCTCAGGCGATTAGTCCTTTGAATTCTCTTGGAAAGAGAGAAGAGAGACACAAAAGAATTCAGGCGGTTAGTCCTTCTATTCTTTTGGCAAAGGGAGAAGAGAAGAAAAGATAGCACACTTTTTTTTCTGCAGAATTTTCACTTGCAGAAAAATAAGGTTTGGAAAAACAAAACTTAGAAAACTTTTTGGCAAAGGAAGAATAAGAAGAGAGATAAGTAGAAAGGAATTCTTAAAAGTTCTCAAAAATTGTTAAAGAGTTGTAAAAGTTTTTTTTGAATGCAAGTCAAGGTCTTACTTTTATAGACTCTTCATGTCTTTCAAGAAAACCATTGAAAGAGTTATAACCTTGAAAAAATCATGTCAAGAGTTATAACTTTTGACCTTTTATTCAAAACTTATCACTGATAATCGATTACCATAATCATGTAATCGATTACACAATGCATTTTATGAATGCAAGTCAAGGTCTTACTTTTGAATGCAAGTTTTTGGCAAAGGAAGAATAAGAAGAGAGATAAGTAGAAAGGAATTCTTAAAAGTTCTCAAAAATTATTAAAGAGTTGTAAAAGTTTTTTTTTGAATGCAAGTCAAGGTCTTACTTTTATAGACTCTTCATGTCTTTCAAGAAAACCATTGAAAGAGTTGTAACCTTGAAAAAATCATGTCAAGAGTTATAACTTTTGACCTTTTATTCAAAACTTATCACTCATAATCGATTACCATAATCATGTAATCGATTACACAATGCATTTTATGAAAAGTTGTGACTCTTCACAATTGGATTTGAATTCCAACGTTCAGATACATTGGTAATTGATTACCAATATAGTGTAATTGATTACACCATTTGAAAAATATTTTGGAACGTTGTAAATCAGTTAAAAAACATTTTGAAATCAAATTTGGTCACTGGTAATCGATTACATGAAACTTGTAATCAATTACCAGAGAGTAAATACTCTGGTAACTTAGAAAATTTTTGAGAAAACTCTTTTGTAAAACAAAATTGTGTTATGTTTGGATTTTTGAAAAATACTTCCCTTGTGAAGTCTTGACTGTTGCTTCTCGATTTCTTTTCTTAAATCTTGAAATCAACTTCTCTTGAATCTTGAATCTTCTTGATTTCTTCTCTTGAATCTTGAAATTAATCTTGATCTTGACCTTCTTGACTCAATCTTGAAATCATTCTTTTGGGCTTTTTGGCATCATCAAAAGTACTTGATTCATCATCATTAAGCTTGCTTTTACTGATACTTAGCCTTCCATCACAAGGCAGCACCTTTCAACTACAAGATGAGGGTTTAAGAAGAAAATAACAGATTACACAGTGGTGGGGATGTCTCCTCCACCTCTAGAAACCTAGAAATTACTCCTAAACCTAAGATCCTCTTGAAAGCTGAGGTTTTTGGCTTCCTTGCTCTATTTTTTGCCTCTGTTATGCTCTCTACGTTCCAATCCACGCTCTCTTTGCTAACCTCCTCTCTTGATTTTTCCAACTTCAGCCTTAAAAAGGGCTTTCTGTCCTTGAAGGCTCGCTTAGCGCCATTTTCATGCTTAGCGTGAGTTAGTGAATATCCGCTGAGCGAGCTAGGCGCGCTTAGCGTGGGAAGAGACAAATGTCTTGCTGAGCAAGCTGATGACGCGCTGAGCGCGCGCATATGCTTCTCAGATTCTCCTCCAGATTCTCCCAACTCACTAAGTGAGTTGAGTGCCTTGCTTAGCGCATGATTCTCGCTAAGCGCACATGCCTCGCTTAGCGAGACACCAGCTGCTAGCCTTCACAAATTTAATCTTTTTTACTTGAAATTGAAGTTGAAACACATTAATTTCACAATGTTGGGCATTTCTACTGAGAAAAATTGAACTAAACCTAAAAATATGTACAAACCTACAAAAGAACCATAAATTGGGGAAAAGATAAACATTTTATAAAACTTTTCTATACAAAAGTTAGTCGTAAATGACGACTAACAACAAGTCATCAAACAACCCGGGATTACCATGGCAAATTCAATGTAATTCAATAGTTCCAACCTTATTGTTGGGCCTAGGCTTTAGGGTTTGCTTCCTATTGGGCATATCTTTTTCTTTGATGTTCCCACAATTATAAATACACAACCTTTTTCATTTGATGCGTTCCCTCTTGCACTTTCGTCTATTTTCATTCTTCTACACATTTATTTTTGTTGCGATTAAATGATTTGACGTAGATCCAACAATGATTCCTGTGAAAGTAGTGATATCGAGGACCCAGATGTTAATTTTGAGCAACTGTTAAATCAAGCCGAGAAAGGAGAAGATGAGGATTGGGGGCTTCCTCCAGAGTTGAATAGAATGGTCGAGCAAGAAGAAAGGGAAGTGAAGCCACACCAAGAGGAAACTGAAGTTGTGAACTTAGGTGTTGGCAAAGAAAAAAAGAAAGTCAAGGTCAGCACTTACATGTTCGCAAACGTCCGAGATGAATTGGTGGCTCTGTTGCGAGACTACCAAGACATTTTTGCTTGGCCCTACCAAGATATACCTGGTTTGAGCTTCAACATCATACATCATAGACTGCCTCTAAATCCGGAGTGTTCCCCGATAAAGCAAAAGCTGAGGAGGATGAAGCCCAAGATGTCCCCAAAAATAAAAGAAGTGAAGAAGCAATTCGATGTTGGTTTCTTGGCCGTGGCTCGGTACTCGGAGTGGGTCGCCAATGTCGTGCCAGTTCCTAAAAAGGATGGAAAGGTGCGAATGTGCATGGACTATTGGGATCTAAACCAAGCCAGTCCAAGGAATAATTTTCCTTTGCCGAACATCGATGTCCTTGTAGATAACATGACCAATTTTTCCATGTTTTCTTTCATGGATGGTTTTTCGGGCTATAATCAGATAAAGATGGCACCAGAGGATATCGAAAAGATAACCTTCATCACCCTATGGGGAACTTTCTGCTACAAGGTGTCCTTTGGGCTCAAGAACGTTGGGGCAACTTACCAGCGGGCCATGGTAGCATTATTCCATGAAATGATGCATAAAGAGATTGAGGTCTATGTGGATGACATGATCGCTAAGTCAAGGACCAAGGAGGAACACCTTGTCAATTTGTGGAAGTTGTTTGAGCGGTTGCATAAATACCTATTAAGGTTGAATCTCGCAAAGTGTACTTTCGAGGTCAAATCCGGAAAGTTGCTTGGTTTTTTCATGAGTCAAAGAGGAATAAAGGTAGACCCAGACAAAGTAAGGGCAATCCTCGAAATGCCCGAGTCGCGCATTGAGAAGCAGGTCCGAGGATTCCAAGGAAGATTGAACTACATAGCAAGGTTCATATCACAACTGACTGCCACTTGCGAGCCTCATTTTAAGTTATTATGTAAGAATCAATTCGTCCAATGGGACAATGATTGTCAAGTGGCGTTTGAAAGGATTAAGCAATGCCTCATGAATCCTCCTATGCTCATACCACCGGTGCCCGGAAGACCCCTTATCCTTTATATGACTGTGTTGGATAAGTCAATGGGGTGTGTGCTAGGACAACATGATGAGTCCAGAAAAAGGGAACAAGATGTCTATTACTTGAGCAAGAAGTTCACGACATGTGAAATGAACTACTCTTTGCTAGAAAGGACGTGCTGTTCCTTGGTGTGGGCAGCTCACCATCTAAGGCAGTACATGCTGAATTACACTACTTGGTTGGTATCCAAAATGGACCCCGTCAAGTACATCTTTGAAAAGCCCACTCTCACTGGACGAATTGCTCGGTGGCAGGTTCTGTTGTCGTAGTTTGATATTGTTTATGTCACTCAGAAGGCAATAAAGGGGAGTGCCTTGGCAGATTACCTAGCACAACAGCCCATCAATGACTATCAGCCTATGCATCCAGAATTCCCTGATAAGGACATCATGACCTTGTTTGAGGAGGAAGTAGAGGATGAAGATAGGGGATTGTGTGGTTTGACAACGTGTCTAATGCACTAGGCCATGGAGTTAAGGCATTATTGGTTTCCCTAGACGAACAATATACATCTTTCATGGCTAGGTTGAGTTTCGACTGCACAAACAACATAGTTGAGTATGAGGCGTGTGCCTTGGGATCCAAGCGACAATTGACTTCAAGGTCAAGTTGCTCAAGGTATACGGGGACTTATCCTTGGTAATTCACCAGTTGAAGGGTGAATGGGAGACTAGAGACCACAAATTGGTGCCTTACCAGGCTTATATCTTTTCACCATAAATTGGTGCCTTACCATGTTCCAACTAAGCCTGCACGGAGATTTTCCATACATCGAATTCAGATGCCGTGACAAGCCTGCACATTGCTATTTAATAGAAGAAGAGAAGGATGGTAAGCCTTGGTACTTTGATATCAAATGATACATTGAAGACAACGAATACCCGCCTGAGGCCTCTAACAACGACAAGAGGATGTTGCGCAGGTTGGCAGTCGGCTTCTTCCTGAGTGGGAATATCTTATACAAGAGGAACCATGACATGGTATTGCTTCGATGTGTGGATGCAAGAGAGGCTGAGCAAATGTTGATAGAGGTGCATGAGGGATCCTTTGGAACGCATGCCAATGGACATGCCATGGCCCGAAAAATTCTGAGAGCGGGGTATTACTGGCTTACTATAGAGAGCAATTATTGCATCCATGTGAGGAAATGCCATAAGTTCCAGGCCTTTGCTGATAATGTTAATGCTCCACTCATACCTTTGAAGGTCTTGGCAGCACCTTGGTCATTCTCTATATGGGGCATAGACGTGATCGGAGCCATTGAGCCTAGGGCTCCAAACATACATCACTTCATATTATTCACTATTGACTACTTCACCAAATGGTTCGAAGCAGCTTCATATGCTAGTGTGGGTAGGAATGTGGTGATTAGATTCATCAAGAAAGAGATAATTTTCCGATATGGGTTGCCCAGGAAAATCATCACTGATAATGCCACCAATCTAAACAACAAGATGATGAAGGAAATGTGTGAGGATTTCAAGATCCAACACCATAATTCCACGCCTTATAGGCCTTAAATGAATGGGGTAGTTGAGGCTGCCAATAAAAATATCAAGAAGATAGTTCAGAAGATGACCATGTCATACAAGGATTAGCACGAGATGCTCCCCTTTGCATTGCATGGTTATCGAACTTCTGTACGCACATCTACTAGGGTGACCCTTTTCTCTCTGGTGTACAAGATAGAGGTTGTGCTCCCGTTTGAGGTAGAGGTTCCTTCTTTGAGAATCCTAGCAAAGTCGGGGTTGGAAGAATTAGAATGGGCCCAAGCACACTTTGATCAGTTGAATCTTATCGAGGGTAAGAGATTGGCCACCATGAGCCATTGGTGACTGTATCAAAGTAGAGTAAAGAATGCTTTTGACAAGAGCCATTGGCCACCATGCAAGTTCAGCGAGGAGGATCTTGTCATAAAGAAAGTATCGCATGCTTAAAAGGACCATAGAGGGAAATGGGCCCCGAATTATGAATGACCATTTGTTGTGAAGAAGGCTTTTTCGGGAGGAGCATTATTGCTTACAAACATGGATGACAAAGAGTTGCCTTCGCCTGTGAACTCTGATATCATCAAGTGGTATTATGCATAACACCTGGCGCAATTAGTAGGCTCAACGTCTAGCCATCCTTAAGGACTCATTTGAATCTCCAAGTCTTGAAATCTTTTGTAAACCATAATCGCAACATTAATAAATGTGGGTTAATGATTTGCATCTCTACCTCTAGTGTTGTGTCCTTGACTTTTTATTGTCTTTAAGAACATACACTCTCGATCTGGCTCACTAATTCTGGAGCCATTCAGCTCGATCAACGGGTTCCATAAGCATTTAAGTAAAATTGAACACGATAATACCTGCTTAATTGCTACATTTAACTTTTGATCATAAACATACATGCATTTGCATCTTATCATTCGGGATCCTGCAAATCGGAAGATGAATAAAGAGTCATTTTGAGTGATGGTTAACACCACATCAATTTGGGTAAGCACTAAAGGCAAGTGAAAGGTAATACAAGCATTTTGTAGTATTGTTTCACATTTTTTGCATGATGACACTTTCTTTGTCCAAGTTTAGGGGCAGGTACGAATAGGTGCTAGGCCCATGATCGATCGATCACTACCCCGCGTCCGGCTAAAGACGTTAAAGAAGCGCTCTTAGGAGGCAGCCTAGTATCTCTAACTTTGCTCTTTAAGTTCTTGTTTCATACTTGTTTGTTTTCTTGAACTATATCCTGAATTCGCCTAAGTTTATATGCAATTATAGGATTTTAAGAGAGAAAATATAACAATGAATAACACAACTTTGCAAAGGATTTTTTGCAAAAAAAAAATAATAAATTAGCTCGCCTGGGCAAGCAAGACTGTCTGAAAACATAAAAAGGGGTGAAAACATAAAAAGGGGAGGGGTGAAGCCATTTTCACCCCATTCTTCCCCCAAAATCAAAACCTCCACCAAAAGCTTACGGGAACCACCATTGGCAGCAGCCCCAAGCTTCCTTTGTGCACTTTTTGTTTCATTTTTTTTGCATTCCTTTCATCTCACACAAGTAAGTGCCATCTCCATTCAATTTTACCTTTTCCTTGTGGTATCTTGGTGCTTTATTTGTTATGTTCTTTGCAATGTTTGTGAGATAAATTGTTTATGAATCCATGACTTGAATGCTTGATTAGGGGCTGCAAAGGATGGCCCTAGGCCTATCCTTGATCCTATTGTAGATTGGCATGTCATGTTGTTCTCCATTCCTTATTTTTACATGCTTAAACATGCGCCCACCAACTGTTCGATAAAATGCCTCAATGACCATTTCATGTATTGTTTTGGAATTTGAGTGTGAAATGATTTTATGCATGTACAGCCATCATTTAGAATGTGTGAATAACTTAGGTTGGTAGATTAAAATGCCAAGAGCTTGAGCTAGGCTTGGAAATGTAGACCTTGTTTTAAATGAAAAATACATGAATTACAGAAACATGTAAAAGTGATTGAGTGGAATTAGCCTAATTATTGGTTGAGCTTGCTACACTATGATGGGCACATTGCATCTAAGTAGCCGTAGAATGTTTTTCAAAAACAAAATATAATAATATGCACTGGTGTGTGATTTGTTTTAATTATTTGCACGGTAACACTTGCAATTAGCAAAAGAAACACACACCGCCCAAAATTAGTTTGCTTTTTGCTTGCTTAAGATAAATGAAATAATGGTTGTGCGTTTCATGCAAACTAACTTTTTATGGATGTGTCTTTGCAGGCAATGGCTCCAAAGAAGCTTCTCTCTAAGAGGGCAAGGAAGGACACCGTGGGAGAAGGATCCGGTGTGGCTCCACAAGCAGACATAGAATTTGACAAACACCATTTCTGAATTGAAGAACACCAACGCCTCTTTAAAGCGATAAAGAGTTAGCCTTTCCTCAAAGAGAGACGGGTCCAACTGCAAGAGGGGGAATACATGGAGTTCCAGGAGGAAGTTGCCAGGAGGCAATGGACTCAACTCACAGGGCCCATGGCTAAATATGACCCAGAAATAGTCATGGAATTCTATGCAAATGTATGGCCCATAGAGGAAGGAGTCAGGGATAAGCACTCTTGGGTGCGGGGCCAATGGGTCCCCTTTGATGAAGATGCCATCCATCAGTTCTTGGGGCATCCGTTGGTCCTAGAAGAGGGGCAATATTGCGAGTTCAGTGAAAGGAGGAGCCAAGCTTGGGGAATTGATGAGGAGGCCATAGGCCAGCTGCTGTGCACTCCGAGACAGGACTTCGTATGAAGCGTGACAAGAAAGCAAGTGCAGATCATGCTCACTAGCATGACCACCTTGACACAAATCTGAATGACGCTGCTCCTCAACAACATCCTTCCCAGTGATCATAATTCTAATCTTCCCCTGCCAAAATGCCAACTGGCCTATGCCATCTTGACCCAGGTCAGTATTCATGTGGCCCAATTAATCCCATATGCCATTTACCAATTTGTAGGAATCACGCCTCCAAGACACCCAGTGGACCCAGAAAAGTCCAACAGAGCACTAGGATTTCTGACCTTGATCACGGTCTCTGCCAGTTCTATAGGGTGCCGGTTATGCCCACTAGGATTTTCAACCTCCCATTAATAGGTCCTTCATTGAAAAATACTGCATGCCAATTCAGGCACAATAGCAGGGGCAGGACCAGCAGCAGCCAGCCGCAGATGCACCACCGCCACCTCTACAGCAACCACCATCTCTAGAGTCCATCTCTGCTCACATGCAGAGGATGGAACTCTACATGCAGCATTTGGCTGACCAGTAGGCGACCAACCATAGGGGCCAGGTGTAGTTGAATGAGAGCTTTTACCAGTATACCCTGCATCAACAGCGCTAGGATCCCAGTCCTTACTCATGGCCTACTCCCAAGCAGTTCGGAGCCAAAGTTGCATGGCCTGGAGGCAGGCCCAATTTTCAAGCAGGGGCAAGACCCGCAGAGGCCCCAGGAGATGAAGATGGAGCTTAGGAAGACGATGACATGGCTGATGTGATGGACTTCTTCCTTTTAGGAGGCTGAGCCGCTTGACCAGGATCGCTTAAAATTGTGAACTCGTCTTTATTTTATTTATCACTTTCATTATTTTGTTTGTTATTTCATTGTGACGAAACTTGTCTTTATTTTAGCTTTTTCAGTATTTTGTTTGTTATTTCATTGTGACAGAACTCGTCTTTATTTTATCGCTTCCAATATGTGGTCATGTTATTTCATTGTGATGGTTTGTTTGAAACAAGAAAAAACTAAGCAAAACAAAAGGGATTTGTGTATGGTTTCTTTTCTTTCACGCGTCCTTTGTCCCTTTAATAAGTACAATCTCGGGTTATAACTTTTCCTGGGATTCAAACTTTTTCTAAAAGAAAACACTAAAACTAGCATGCTTTCAAAAAGAAATGATCATCAATTTTCTTTGGAAAGTTCACGGATCAGAACACGAAAGGTTTTTTTTTTAAAAAAAGTGCACCTAGAGGGTGAAAACAACGAAAGGCTTTCCCGGATGCCAAAATGGACTTGGATGTTTTGTATGACTTGATAAAAAAAAAAAAGAAATCGTTTAAACACTGGTTTGGCCTGAATGTGGAAATGAACCTTAAGCCTTAGTTTTTGCATGGCCACAAAGCCTTATATTTGAGTTTCCTCATGGATATGTGCTATGATTGATTTTGCATGAATTTCTAGTTATCATGATATGCGTTTCATGGAAATGATGTGGGCATTCCCTTCTTTCTGAACCATTGGCCAAACATATGTCCCAATATACATTATGTTTTGCCATTTGTAGGCCTTTTGAGCCAAACATCGACTTTTTGCCATAACCTTGACCTAGGATGAAAATTTCCAACCTTACCCTAGGATGAGAGAGTAAGGGGTGTTCCAAGCGAAGCTTCTATTATTTTTGGTTAAAGGCGTTTGTCAAATCAAAACAAAAAAAAAGAAAAAAAACTCAAAGAACAAAAACAACAAGAAAGAAAGCAAAAGAAAAAGAAAAAAAGAAAGAAAAAGAGTCAATTAATCAAAGATAGAAGAAAAGAAAAGGAAAATAGAAAACAAAAACAAGTTCCTTGGACCAGACAATGTCTAAATAATGTGCAGAATTGTCGAAAAGGAAAGAGAAGAGCAATAGTAGCTTGGTTAAGACATGGGGGGTGTAAAGTGATTGCCTTCTTTAGTTGCAAACCAAATTGTTATGTCTTTTCTCCTGTTCCACACCAAACACAAGAGAAAGGGAAAAAGGAAGGGGAAAGGCCAGAACGACCCAAGCCAAAATTTCCTACAAAATCCGACCTTATCAACTCCTCTTGATCCATGATGATTATCTGTATTATCTTTTATTTGATGGGAAATGACTTGCAAAGTCAATTTATGACATATTTGTGGTTTGGAATTAGGATGAAACACTTGCCTGTGAAAAACTTTATACACCTTGAGCGCTTTTCCTCTATTCGGTTGGACCCCGTGTTTCTTCTAATGTTCTTTTAGAAACAAAATGCTAATGTCTTAAATCTCATTTTTGGTTATGAGAAATTTTGTTTGCATGCTTTCATTCCGCATTAGTCACATTTTTTTTCAAAGAAAAAAAATATATGTTATTCTGATCGATTTGGGGGTTTGTTTCTTTACCAAGCTTGTTCACGTTTTAGTGAAGTTTTCAAAGACTTCAATGTCTTTTGTCAAGACTTTAATGTCTTCTTTACTTTTCAAAAACTTCAATGTCTTTTGTCAAGACTTCAACGTCTTCTTTACATTTCAAGACTTCAATGTCTTTTGTCAAGACTTCAATGTCTTCTTTACATTTCAAGACTTCAAAGTCTTTTGTTTGGTACTCTTGATACTTCATACATTTATTCTTTTGACAGGTTTCACTGCTTTGGTTTTTGCTAGTTGTCAGCCGGATAGCAAGATCGCTTAGATGAAATTAATGTCTTTATCTTTACTTACCTTTTCATTTTCAATAAAAGATAAGTAAAGAGAGGCAACTGTCAGACCCTAATTTCATCCGGGGACTATCATTTGCTAACATTTTGATTCTCGCTAGTTGAATTGAGTTGTTCGACACCAATTGTCGTGCAAGACAAAAGATCATTCAACGTTTCAGTAAAGAATGTGAAAAATACCCAAAAGGGATGGCAAAAGGGTCATTTTAAGCCTTTTTCTAAACCCTGGTTCGCCCGGGGCCCCAAATAGCTTAGGGGTGAAGTAACCAGCTCGCCTAGGTTACCTGGGCTTGCTTGGGCGAGCAAGGTTACTTTAGGTTGAAGCAACAACTCGCCTGGACAAGCTGCCAAAGTGCTAAACCCCTTCATTTCCTATAAATAGGCATGAAGGGGGTTGAAGGAAGGGTCCAACATCTGAGTATTGAAAGGATTCAGTGAAATTTGAAGAGAAGAAGAAGAAAGAAGAGAAAAATGAGGTCGAGGCGCTACCGAATCGCGACCATAATCAACTTCTACATTATTTTTCATTCAGTGTTCTTCGTTCGTCATCCTATTAGTATTTGTTTTAAGGATTTGGGTATGATCTATGCACCCTTAGAGATCCTCTTTGTTGCATAGCACATCTTCATCTCATTCTTCTACCATCAATAATCTCTTTTCTTCTTGTAAAGTGAATTTTGAATGATCAGTTACGTCATAAATTATCTTTTAATGAGATTGAAAGTTAATAAGTGAAACCAAGATGAAATCAGCCTGTAATTGAGTTTTTATCCATAAAAGTGGCTTGAATCCGTTCAAGGTCCAACGTCTTAACGGTCTCTTTTGTTTTTGTTGGTTAAAATGAACCTTTCAAAAGTTAAAATCAACTCAACACGCAACTTTCTTGCCTTTAAAGAACTACGTAGGTATGAGTTCCTCATCGTACTTGAGGATACGTAGGAGCAAGGGCAACACCCTTATTGACCCCAAAAAATAAAGAAACATAAAAGGGAAAATAAATAATATTGAAGTCACATTTTTTTCACACTCGATTAAAGGATGTCATTCCTTGTGGCGGACGCGTGGGGTGCTAATACCTTCCCCACACGTAAACAACTCCCGAACCCTTTTCTTTGAAATTTGCAGACCCTTTTTGCTTTTTCTAGTGTTTTTCTCAAATAAAGGTTGGTGGCGACTCCCGTGCATTTTCCTTTTTTGGAGGACGCCCTTTTTATCTTGCCTTGCCCTCCCGCCGAAAGGTAGGTTGCAACACCTACAACTGCAATGCTCAAATTCATTGTACATATTCTTGATCTCTTCAACTAAAAAAAGTGTCTTTTACAATTCTCCATCAACAGTGATTTTCAAAAACTCTCATTAAAGAAAGCACAGTGACAATTTTGTAAATAAACGGGTAAGAGCGATAATGGCTTTAATAAAACCATCATGGAATAGTGTGTTTAACTACGGTTATTTTTAAAACATGCCATACAAGAGTTAGTTCAATGACATTTTTCAAAAACCTTCATGGTATAGAATATTTTTTAACTCACCCATGCTCATCTTCCTCACTAACTCACTCATCCTTTGAACACAAGTGCCTCTTGTGCTCGTGCTTTCTTTGTTGCTTTCCTTGGATTGCCTATGCCATCATCATTATGCTGTCTTGCCCTTGCCATCACATTTGGGAAGTCTTCACAATCTCTACGACTCCAGAAACCACAACGAATCCCTCAACTTATCCACTCACACGCCTAAAATGACATTGATTCCTTTTTTGACATTACAAAAGAAGTTATTGCCTCTTACTAAGAGAATGTGGACACCACAAAAACATCGATGTTGGGCAAAAAGTGCACTGTGAATATATTTGCCCTTCTTGGATAGTAGATCTTTGAGAAACTTGGAGTAGAGTGACATATGTTACAAGGCTTCTCCAAACGGAATAGTTATCTCCAATTTCTTGAAGATATCAAGGAAACAAGAAAAGTGTTGTTCCTTGTCCTTTTTAGATGACACCAAAGGATATGGTGCTTCCTTTCCTGAACTTGGGACAACCTCTTTCTTCTTCTCTCTTGCCAACTCACTCTTAGTCTTTTTCTCTTCCTCGCTGTCTCTCTTTTTTTTCATTTTTTTTCTTCCTTCTCTTCATTTATTTTTCTCTCCTTCATTTGATCTCCCTCATTTTCTTTTTCTCTTTCAGCTTCTCACTCCTTCTCCTCACTAGTCCCACTCTCTATAGAAGCAAAGACTTTGACTTTGATGTTTTGATGATGCAATATGATCATATGCTTCTCAAGTTTTATTCAAGATGCTTCTCAAGTTTAATTCAAGACAAGAGTCCAAAAAATTCAAGACACATCATCAAGAAAATCTAGAAACTTAGGAAGGGAATTCCAAGTTGAAATAGCAAGAGGTTTGGCCAATGAATTTAATCTAAAATGTTTTACAAGAGATTTACTCTCTGGTAATCGATTACCAGAGGATGTAATCGATTACCAGTGGCCAAAATATTTACAACAGCCATAAAAAAATTTGAATTCAAATTTTACACTGTGTAATCGATTACACATGGATGGTAATCGATTACCAACAATTATTGAATGTTTTAATTCAAATTTTAAAGCTTGTAATCGATTACACAAATCTTGTAATCGATTACCAGAGGAGATTTTCTGAAAATTATTTCCAAGAGTCACATCTGTTTAAATGGTTTTTGAATAGCCATCAAAGGTTTATTTATATGTGACTTGGAACACGAATTTGCTTAGAGTTTTTCAGAACAAAAAGGTCTTATCCTCTCAAAAGCAAAATCATTTCATCCTCTTAAAAATTCCTTGGCCAATACACTTGTAATTCAATAAGGAATTATTCGAGTGCTCAATTGTTCAATCTATCTCTTTCAAGAGAGATTTCTTCTTCTCTTCATCTTATTTCTGAAAAAGGATTAAGAGACCGAGGGTCTCTTGTTGTAAAGCAATCTGAACACAAAGGAAGGGTTGTCCTTGTGTGGTTCAGAACTTGTAAAGGGCTTTTGCAACATAGTGGAACTTTCAAGCGGGTTGCTTGGGGACTGGACGTAGGCACAAGAGTGTGGCTGAACCAGTATAAATCTGAGTTTGCAATCTTTTCCCTTAAACTCTTTTATTGTTTATTTCTAATTGCTTTTATTCAGTAAGTTTAATTTGCATAATTATTTGGTTGTTCATTTTGAAAGGAATCTTGGGATTTGGGTTAAAATCAAAATAAAATTTTTAATTAGGAAAAGTTTGTGATATCTTAATTCAACCCCCCTTCTTAAGATATCTGAGGACACTTGTCTAACACTCTCATCCTCCACAATGATCCCCCTCTTGCTTCTAGTCATGATAGCCTTGCGTTCTTCCTTGGGATTTTTCTCAGTATTAGCTCCAAAACTTCTTGGAGAATTCTCGGCTATTTGCTTAGCTAGCTGTCCTACTTGGATCTCAAAGTTCTTGATGGCTGACTCAGTGCTTTTATGGTTAGACATTGAAACCTGCATAAACTGAGCCAAAGTCTCTTCTAGCTTGGTGGTCCTCTCATACAAGTTAGGGCCTTGATTTGGAGGTCTATTAGAAGGTCCTCTTTGGTCTTTATTGAACTGATTCCCTGGATGTGAGCTCCATCCTTGCCCCTGATTTTGATTGAAATTTTTGCCTTATTGGTAACTTGAAAAACTACTTGAATGAAATCCTTGTCTGTTTTGATTCCCCATGTAATTTACTTCTTTAGCAGCCTCATCTTGGGGTATACAACAGCCGGATTCATGAGCTCCTCCATAAATACAGCAGCCTCCAACCTGCATAATAGTTGAATGAGAAGGCTGAGCCGCTTGTAATTGTGTTGGCAACTTGCTGAGTGTCTTAGTGAGTGATTCTAGCTGCTTAGCTAACAGCTTATTTTGCGCCAATAATGCATCTTGTGAAGAAAGTTCTAACAGGCTTCTCTTGGTGGGTACATGAGTTCTATCATGCAAAATAGCATGATCACTAGCAATCATATTCTCGATGAGCTCTATTGTTTCTTCTGAATTCGTCAACTTAATTTTTCCCCCAATAGAATAGGTTCTGTGAATCCATGAGTAGGTGTTTTCCGTAGCAAGCCACAGAATTATTCAAGTGCTTCACTCAAAGACTCATCCAAAAATTGATGGAATGAAGAAATTGTTGCCTTGCCTGCAGCTGTCTTTGATTCAGGGAAGTATTTCTTCAAAAATTTCTCTACTACTTTTTCCTATGTCTTCAAACTTTTCCCCTTGAAAGAGTGCAACCATCTATTTGCTTCACCAGCCAAAGAGAATGAAAACAAGCTAAGCCTCACTACATCTTCTGGCATCCCTGCAATCTTCACTGTATTGCAGATTTCTATGTACGTTGTAAGGTGTGCATAAGGGTCTTCATTAGGCAGGCCATGAAATAAATTTCCTTGGATCAGCTGGATCAAGGAATGTGGATAGGTGATGTTGTGTGCTTAGACTTCCGGTCATGCAATGCTTGTGAAAAATTGCGGCACGGTAGAGCTGGAGTAGTCCTCAAGAGTAACCCTTTGTGGTTGCTCATCCACCATGATGTGAGCTTCAGATGCACAAACTTTGGATTATCTCAAGTATGTTGTAAATACTGAAGATGATTTGGATGAACAAGTTCTCTCAACACTTGGTTGTATTGTCCTTTCCTGTAAAGTTTTTCTCCTCCTTTCTGTGTTATTTCTCCTACAAGTAGCTTCAATCTTCAAATCTAGTGGAGCTAAATCCCCTGCTGAAGAATTACCTCGCATACAAGAAGCGACTAAACAGAGCAGCAATTAACCAAGTCAAGAGAAAATTTGAATTCTATCTATTCACAAAAATTAATCAAAGAATAAAGAATAAATGTTTCCAAACTGAATTATACTATCTAAGTGGAAAGAAATTCCCCGACAACGGCGCCAAAAACTTGTTCGCTTTTCGGCAAGTGTACCGATTCGCACAAGTAGTATAAAACGATAAGACTGAGTATTGTATCCTTAGGGAATTTGTTTCACCTAGACCATGTACATTCAGTATGTAAACACTTATACAGATTAAAATAAGGTAAATGTTGAGTTCTGTCCTACAAAATCTATTTGAACACAAACAAAATATCTAAGGTTATAAAAGGTGGAAACTATCAAGTTAAGAGCGTTGAGGAGTGTTCTACTGACTTTCTCTTGATGTATCAAAAGTGTTTTTCTCTATTTCACGTTATCCTAGTGTTGTTATGCTGAGAAACTACTCAAACCATGATTCCTCGCATGAATGAGCCTAACTCTCTTTAGACTCCATCCTTGATCCCTCAACAAACTTGTTCTAAAAGAGTTGCACTAAGACTACAACATAAAATAGACTAGATCACTGCACTCCATTCCTAGACATACAGATTCCTAGCTTGTTCTATCAAGTTCTAAGGTTTTAAAGCATTTCCCAATACTAAAAAACCTAACTACACATACAAATGGGTGATCAAGTCACAAGCATGTAAAATAAGCATAGATGGAAGCAATGAACACAGAAAAATAACATTAAATAGATAGTGAGAATATTACATCAAGATTGTTCAGTAGAACTCCCCAACAAAGAATCTTAGCCTTCCATTACAAGCAAAACCTCAAAACTACAAGAAAAAAGTTATTTTTGGTGAAAGAACTTGGAAGAAGATGATGAAGGATGTCTCCTCCAGTCTCTAAATCCTAAATCTTTCTATTTTCCTAAGATCTCTTTGTTGCTCTGAACTTGTCTTCCCCTTGAAACTCTGCCAACCTCAGTGTTTTAAAGGCTCTTGGACTCTTCAGCTTCTGAAGGCTCGCTTAGCGAGCTTGGCTCGTTAAGTGAGAGTTAGTGAATTTTCGCTTAACGAGCATGGGCCCGCTGAGCGCGAGAAGAGACAACATTCTCGCTGGGGAGCTGGCTGCGTGTTGGGCATGTATATCTCTGGCTTATCCTCTTCTAGGGTTTCCCATATGCTAAACGAGCTGGATGCCTCGCTAAGCGGATCTGCCTCACTGAGCAAGTCATCAGTAGCTTTAACCTTCTATTATTTGGCCTGAAACTGAGTTGGATTCAACATTAAATCACAAAAATAGAGTTTCTACTCTATAAAATCACACAATAAAGAAAAATATGTACAATTCCTACAAAAAGAACTATAAATTAGAGGTACAATGCTAATTCCTTGAAATTTTTCAATATCAAACTAACTCATGAATAGCAACTAACATGGACCTTGCATCAAACAACTTCATGCTCCCATTAAAGGCTAGTGGCGAAGGCCTACACAGGCATCGCAAACATGGAGCTTGGGGAAGTGGTCCACACGCTCGCGTTGAAGGCTGGTGGTTTCTCTTACTTGTTTGTGGGGAATGCGTTGATCGCCATGTATGGGAAATGTGCACATGTTGTGATTCAAACCCCTAACAAAGTCTTAGTTAATCATTTGATTTCCTCATTGATTGTGATTACAGTTCTACTTCTCATATTGCATCTCGTGTAGAACCACAAATAGGTATTGATTATGTCATTTCTCTAAATTTTGATTTTGATTGTGATTTGCACTGTAATTTATTATGAAATTGATTGCTTGCATGAATCACTGTAATTTTGATTTTTATGCATATTTTTGTTTCCAATCACTCTTTGTTATTGAGTTATAACATAGTAACTTTAGAAAAAATCATGTATAAAATGGTATGCAGAACATGTTTGATAATATGAATGTATCGACATTCACATAAGTTTGTTCAATAGGGCCATTCACATGACCAAGAAGTGAATTTGATTCATCCATTTGAATTTCAAAATATTGCTTCACATGTGTTCGAACAATTTACATATAATAAATCCCTCATATTCTACATAAGTAGTTGCACTAGCTACTCTTGCCATTTTTAGAGTAATTATAGCATCATCGTTATGCATTCTTCTTCTTGTGTATAGGTATTGCCTGCCTTTCTCTAACATTACTCCTTCCTCTACTAGCTAGATATTCCTACAATACTTATATTCCCTCTATAAATGTGTAAACTGTATGTATGCTTATAAAAAATTATGTTAGTCATTACTTGAGGTTCTATGTTGTAACTGAGGTCTAAAGTGACTAATTTGATTATGTGTAGGCCATGTCATTTTATTATATGTATTATCATATCAAACATTGCTTATATTCTCAATGTCAATTCATCTTAATTTCCCTTTTTGTTATTGTATTTCTTGTTTAATCCCTTTGAGAGTGGTATAATTGTGTTATTAATGCATTGCAATATTGCTTGCAAGTCTTAGATAATTGTTGATTCATGCCAATATTTGTGGTTCTTTTCAACTCTATGGTTGTCATAGGAGGTTTTCTACAAAGACCACAACTTGAAAATTTATAGAAGGGAGTTGATGTCCTGAAACTTGCTCATTTGCTTGGGTTGTTTTATTTAGCCTTCAAGGTAAAGGTCCTAAATCTATGCCTTTGTAAATTCATGTACACTTATCATCATTGTTTGTTCTAGATTTAGGCATCTGGAACACTGTTAAGTAATCATAGGAGGTTTTCAAGATCTGAGATGTTTTTGCGCTGAAGAATGGCCACATTTTTTCAAAACTAGTCTGTCTGTGAGGTGCAACAAACCCCAAATTCCCTTCCTAACCTAATTTTGGGTTATCTTTTTCTCACCCCTCAATACCCAATGCAACCATCATCTTTTGTAACCCCCATCTTCCTTTTCAAACAACCACCATAACAAAACCACACTAAACCACTACACAACACCACATCCAGAGCCAAATCTAGCACCCATAGCGACTTGTCAACGACTCCAAAACACCATAGTTTCTCCTCTTAGATCTAAGATCTGAGATCTGAATTGGTTGTTTGATTGTGTTTTTGTTGTTGATGAAGAAAGGGGAAAAAGGGAATGATGGTCATAGGGATGCGAGAAAGGAAATGGGAAAGAGGGGATGATGGTCATACATCAATTTTCAAAAAATCTCAATAAGGGGCGTAATGGGTGTTGATGACAACGACGAGTTATCGACAAGATGATAATGTGCAGATTGTAAAAATAAAACTAGATTTGGAAAACCAACTAGGAAAATGGAGGAATATTTTTTTCCAATCATTAGTTGAAATTACAAAAAAATCTTTATTATTAGAAAAAATGTATTAAAACTTAACTTGCATATCCAGTTGCCCTTCTTTTATCCTAATCATTGAATATTTTATTAATATATTTAACGGTTATTATTTACAATCCACAAGGGAGGAAGGATTTCCCAACTTCACCTTAGAGAATCTTTAGTGTGGGCTCTTAAGTTCAAGAACCCTTGTCCACTAGATATATCACTATTCTTGCTCAAGAGTTGTCATACCCTAATTTCGTCCGGGGACTATTGCTTGATGGCATGCAACCTTTAATTGACCACTTCAAAGTACTTGGCACCCTTTGTTGCACAATATGTGAAGTCCCGAGACGTGCCGGATATCAAAAGGAAGCATTGTTACGCAATCCGTGAAATTCCGTAACGTGACGGAAATCAAAAGGAAGTATTGTTACGCAATCCGTGAGTTTCCGTAACTTTTTCGAAAGCTAAAAAAGAGTAATTACATGATCCGTAAGGTTCCGTAACCTTACGGAAAGAAAATAAGTATCGTTACGAAATTCGTAAAGTTTCGTAACGTTACGAAAAAAAGAATCACCAAAAAAAGTAAAAGGGGGGTGTATTTAGTAAAAAGGGAGTGCAAATAACAACCAGGCCCACTTGGGCCTTCCAGATTCTTCCTCCAGAAGGCGGTTGCTTCTGGAGGAAGCAACCTGGCTCGCCTGGGCAAGCTGGGTGGCAAGCTCCTCCCCTATTTTGCTATAAATAGGGGGAGGAGTGAAGAAGAAAAGGGTTCAGCCTTCTTGGCACTTCGTATTCACTTGAAATTGCTGAGGAAAATTGTTTCCGTTAAGAAAATCCAAGCCGAAGGACTTCCGTAACGTTTCTGTGGGTAATTACGCGAAGATTTTCAACCGTTCTTCGTCATTCATCGTTCGTTCTTCATTGTTCTTCGATCTTCAACCGGTAAGTACTCCAAATCGAGCTTTTCAATTCATTATGTACCCGTGGTGGCCCCTATTTGTTTTGTATACTTTTATTCTCGTTTCATTTACTTTCTGTACCCCCTTTTGACGTGCTTCAGTCATTTATTTAAGTCATTTCTCGCTTAATCAAAAAATAAAATAAATTTCCACCGATCATTTGATTTGTAATATCCGTTAAATTATGTTAAAATGAAATCCGACCGTTCGGTCGTGCCGTAACCACGTTGGAAATCAAAAAAGAGGTAAAATAATAATATAATAATCAAAAAATACCTTTTAGTAAAATAAAGCGGAAAAATCAATTGGACGTTTCTCTTTGGGATTTCTCTTTCTTAATTGAATTGACTAATAACTAAAGTGAAACTAAGGCTAAAATCAACCCGCAAAGTCAAGCTCGTCCACAAAAAAATCACTAAAAAGGATTTGAAAGTTCAATATCTCAGTTTTTCTTACCAAGTAAATGGATCATTTTTAAGGTCCAACGCCTTAAAATGATCACCTTCCAAGTAAAAAGAATCACTTGATTCACCCTTAAAAAGAACTACGTAGGTCTGATTTCCTCTTCGATGGAGAGTACGTAGGAGCAAGAGCCCCGCGTTTGTCGACCTCAAAAATAAAAAGAAATAAAATTCAAGGTAACACAATTTCCACAATTCTAAAAATAAGGTTGTTGTCCTTTGAGACAAACGTGAGAGGTGCTAATACCTTCCTCAAACGTAAATACAACTCTCGAACTTAGAATATTCTTTATGACCGGTTTCCTTCGGTTTTTCCGGCGTTTTCCACAAATAAACGTTGGTGGCGACTCCGTGCATTTTCCTCCTTTGGAAAACGCACCCGAGAACCTCGCCTCGCGCGCCCGCAAAAAGGCATGTTGCGACAGTTGGCGACTCCGCTGGGGATTGTTTTTTGTGAGTTAGGCCTATTTTAAGGAATTATGGAATTGTGAAACTTTGTGTGTGCATTTGTTGAACTGTGTAAAATGTAATAACTGCTGTCTTTTCCACATTTTTACACTGCATTCTAAGCACCCACTGGTTTGAGTAAAAAAAAAAAGGGCCCTATACCCGGGTTCATGGGAATCTAAGGAGTGGAGGTGAATCTATGATCATGCTAGGTCTCCGACTTGCTTGATAATAGTGAAACCTCGTCTAGAGCTTTCTCTCTTTATAATATGTTGTCGCTGGTATTCCATACCGCCACAATATTATTATCTTGAGTGATGATACCTGTAGAAAACAGCCATGTGAGTTATGAATCATTGGGAGTAGTTATTAGAGACCCCTAGATATTATCCTATAGATTCCCAAATAAGGGCATAGAGCAAACACGCTCCGTGCCATTTGTTCTCATGCATTCCTCTGCGAATAGCACATAAAATATAGTTTTGCTAGTGATGTTTTTGTTTCTCTAAAGTAATACGTCACTTTTTAATACATACGTTGAGGCGCCATAATGCCTAGAACGTAGTATTAAAAGATGGATCTTTTTGGTCTCGTATATGTAAATTACCCCTTTGTTTTGTTTTCTTTCCGTTTCATGCATGCACATTGCATCATTCATATCGGAGTCTTGATCCACCCCTTTTTTAGGTAAATGATGGGGACAAATCAAAATGGAAAAAGATTTTATCAAGTCAAGATTAAGGGTCTAGATGTCACCAGCCTTAAGGAGTTGGGACGGTTGATGGGACCCCTCCAAAGGCAAGCCTTCCGCAAAGTGTACGAAAAGATTTTAGATTTGACCGCAGCAGAGGTATTTACGGAAGCTGTTGTATCCCTCGCCCAATACTATGACCAGTCGTTGAGATGCTTCACGTTTGGGGACTTCCAAATGGTACCGACTGTTGAAGAATTTGAGGAGATATTAGGATGCCCTCTTGGGGGAAGAAAACCGTATCTTTTCTCCGGGTTTCTTCCTTCCTTGAGTAAAATTGCAGCTGTGGTCGGAGATTCGGCAAGAGAGTTGGATCGTATGAAGCAAACTCGAAACGACATAGTGGGCCTATCGCGGAAATACTTGGAAGGCAAGGCAAGGGATATAGCAAGTCAAGAAAAGTGGGTCCCATTTGCGGATATACTAGCTTTGCTGATCTTTGGGGTTGTCCTCTTTCCGAACGTGGACGGTTTGGTGGACCTAGCCGTAATTGATGCTTTCCTTGCATATCACCATAGCAAGGAGAGCCCAATGGTGGCTATCTTGGCGGACTTATTTGATACATTTGACCGAAGGTGCGAGAAGAACAGCGCACGGATCGTCTGCTGCTTACCCGCTCTTTGTGTGTGGTTGATTTCACACCTATTCCAACAAGACATAAGACACTCGTGTCCGCTTCAAAGTTATTGCTCGTTCGTCGAAAAGAGAAGAGTCGATTGGGACCAACACTTGGCTGGGATAGGAGGCAGCTCAATCAATTGGTTTCCTCGATGGAAGGAAGGAAATGAGGGAGTTCTTTTCTCATGTGGGGACTACCCTAATGTTCCGTTAATAGGGACGAGGGTTTGTATTAACTATAATCCCACACTTGCCATAAGACAGCTAGGGTACCCCATGAGGGGAGCGCCAACGGAAGAGAGCCTCTCGCCTTTCCTTGTGAGAGATTTTGGCGTGCAAAGTCTCAAGGTTGTACAAAAAGTCCACAAGGCGTGGAGAAGTCCGTTGAGGAAAGATAAAGAACTTAGGGGCATCCGTAATGGCATCATCGGTGGTTATCATGAATGGCTAAGGGTTCATACGCGAGGGTTAGATTGGCTCTCCAAGTTGAAAGTTATCAATGAGGAGAACTTTGAAGCTCCGGAAGAGGATGAAGAAGTCCAAGCTCTAAAATTAGAGCTAGGAAAGGCAAGACTCGCCAAAGAAAAATTCAAGTCAGCCGCTACAAACATCCGGAAAGAGTGCACCGAGTTACGAGAGGAAAACGCGGCCACTGCAAGAGCCCTTGAACAAGAAACCAAAAGGGCCCGCAACGAGGAACATGGCCGGGATAAATACCGAGGAGCTTTGTGGGGCAGCAATAATGAGCTCAAGCTCCGGAGAGAGGAAAGGGACCAGTCACGGGTGCATGGCATGATCTTAAAGGAAGAGTTAACTGCTTGCTCTAGATCTAAGAGGAGTTTGGCTCAACACTTGGAAGCAAATCATGCTAGCTATCATAGGGCAATTAAAGGAAGAGTTAAACCAGTCGTTGACCCACGAACAAAAACTAGTAGAGGACTTCGCACAAGCGTACGCCGAGAAGGAAGCAAGAGGGAGGGTGATTGATGCATTGCATCAAGAAGCGACCATGTGGATGGATAGGTTCGCCTTGACCTTAAATGGAAGTCAAGACCTCCCGCGACTACTAGCCAAAGCAAAGGCCATCGCTGAAGTGTGTACAGCCCCCGAGGAAATTCACGGGCTAATCAATTACTGTCAACACATGATAGATTTGATGGCCCATATAATTAGAAACCGTTAGGTTCTGTTGTAACACTTTTGTATGATCTTGGCTAGATAAAAGCTTTGTTCCTCTTTATAAAAAGAGAAGTTCTGAAACTCATCACATTATCTAAAAAAGGCCTTGAGGTGGATCCAAGTGCTCTGATCATTCATTAGCATATTCATGTTTTGGTGGCATACTCACCATTGTTGGTTTCTTTAGGGAACTCACCATAACTAAGAAAGCGCAAAGGCACCCCTATAACACTTGATCCAGAAAAATGGATAATGAAGAGGGAGTGCAAGAACAGATGAAGGCCGACCTATCGGCCTTAAAAGATCAAAAGGCTTCTATCACGGAGGCCATGCTAAAGCTTCAGAAAACTATAGAAGATAATGCCACGGCAGCTGCCTCCAATACAGCTAGGGAAGTGGAACCGGTGCTACAGCCTGCAATAAACTTGGGCCGAGACAGAAACACGACAGTTTTCGGTCGGAGATATAGTCCTATAGCCTACCCTTATGGTTTGCCTCCGGACTTCACCCCCCATACCGCTCCAGACGATTTGAGCCAAGCCCCTACCTTCGAGAAGCAACTCCCTCCTTATGCCGACTATCCTCTGCAAGAAGATGATGAAGGAGAGGCCCATCTAGGCCCTCTACTTCCCCTCAAGGATCCGGCCCCCCATGAATTGCCCCAACCAAACATAGTCGCCATGTCCCGTCTCCACCCGCACCTGTTAAAGAATTCGTTCCCTTTGCAAAAGATAAGGGAAAGATTGATTTACTAGAAGAGAGGCTGAGAGCGGTAGAAGGCCTGGCAACTACCCGTTCTCAGATTTAGCGAATCTGTGTCTGGTACCTGACATCGTCATCCCTCCCAAGTTTAAGGTACCAGATTTTGATAAATACAAAGGGACGACATGTCCAAAAAGTCATCTTCAGATGTATTGCCGAAGGATGGGAGCATATTCTACGGACGAAAAGTTGTTGGTGCATTTCTTTCAAGAAAGCTTAGCTGGAGCAGCGGTGGCATGGTATACCAATTTGGAAGCTTCTCAGATCCGGTCATGGAAAGACTTGGCAACTGCCTTCATTAGGCAGTACCAATACAACACGGATATGGCTCCTGATCAGAACCAGCTTCAGAGCATGACCAAGTGAGAACATGAGTCCATTAAAGAATATGCCCAAAGGTGGAGAGATCTCGCAGCCCAAGTCGTCCTGCCCATGACTGAGAGGGAGATGATCACAATTATGGTAGATACGTTGCCTACGTTCTACTATGAGAAGCTGATAGGATACATGCCAGCTAACTTTGCAGACCTTGTCTTCGCCGAAGAAAGAATCGAGTCCGGACTGAGAAAAGGCAAGTTTTAATATGCCTCCAACGTTGCCCCCAACAACAATAGAAGAGCCCCAGTGGTGGGCACGAGGAAAAAAGAAGGAGATACCCACGCGGTCACCACCGCCCCAACATGGATGAAAGCGCCCCAAAATGTCCAAAACTCATACCAGCACAACCCCCTGAACTTTTCGATCCGAACCGGGAGTTCCCTCCCAACTTAAGTGAAAGAACCTCCCGCAACAGAATGAACGTCTGCCCAACACACAGCTCCAGCCACAACCCGGCCAGCCAATAATAGAACTCCTGGCGCGAGCTATAATAATGCACGACACTCCCCCCCCCCCTCCCCGAGAGATGATTTCTCTCCTATCCCCATGGCATACTCCGAGTTGTGGCCTTCATTATTGGAAAATCATTTGGTAGTGGCCATACCCGGGAAGGTCTTCCAGCAACCATACCTCAAGTGGTACAACTCGAATGCCAAGTGTGCATACCATAGTGGAGCCCCCGGACACGACATTGACTCCTACATGCCATTCAAATATAAGGTGCAACACCTAATAAATGCCAGCTGGCTATCATTCCAAAAGGAGGGTCCCAACGTTAAAACCAATCCACTAGCCAGTCATGGAGGGGCTAGCGTAAACACCATCAAAAAGGATGGGCCGTCAGGGGCAAAGAGATTAGAAGAGGTGGCTACATCTAGACGGTTCATCTATCAGTCGCTGCAAGCGGCATGCATGGTCTCCCGTGGCGGAGACGAAAGAGACGAATGTTTGTTTCATCTCGGGGAGTCACACGACATGGAAACCTGTCTCGCGGTGGAAGAGTTACTTCAACGGCTCATGGACTGGGGGCAGCTCGAAGTGTCCAAAGGAGGTAGGGAAGAACCACAGATTTGCATGCAGTCGGAAGAAAAGAAGGTTCCCCAACCCCCAAAGCCCTAGTAATATGTTTCACTAAGAAAGGGACCAGCTTCAGGCCCATGTACCCCCAGACAGCGCCCAAGCCAACGTCGTTTGCATATCAAAGCAATAAGGCCGTTCCGTGGAAGTATACCCGTCCCGCTTTTGGAGAAAGAGTTTCAACCAAAGTTGACTCCTTGTTAGCCAAGGTGACCAACATCACCGGCCTGAGTAGTGTAACCCGCAGTGGCCGGGTGTTCGCTCCCCCTCACTCGGCGGAATTGCCTTCCAAGGGGAAGGCGCCCATGATCCAAGAGCCCACAGACGTAGCCACCCCCTCAAAAGAAGTGGATCCTCTGGTGGTAAAAGGAGCCGAAAAGAAAGAAGGTCTTCAAGGAAAGGCGGTGACTTTGGAAGAGGCTCATGAGTTCCTTCGTCTCATCCAACAAAGCGAGTTTAAAGTAGTTGAGCAACTGAATAAAACTCCGGCAAGGATCTCTTTGCTCGAACTGCTCATAAGCTCCGAGCCTCATTGTGCACTATTGATGAAGGTCCTCAACAAAGCCCACGTAGCACGCGACATCTTAGTTGAGGGTTTTGAAGGCATTGTTAATCATATAATCACCAATAACTATATCGCGTTTGCGGAAGAAGAGATTCTCGTCGAGGGGAGAGGGCACAACAAGGCTCTACATGTGTCCGTCAGATGTATGGACCATGTCATCGCTAAGGTACTCGTCGACAATGGTTCAAGTTTAAATGTGATGCCAAAGACCACCTTGGAGAAGCTTTCTTTTAGTGTGTCACGTCTAAAACCAAGTTCGATGGTGGTACGAGCCTTTGACGGTAGTCGATGGGAAGTGATGGGGGAAATCGACATCCCCATTCAGATAGGCCCCCACACTTGCAATGTGGTTTTTCAAGTGATGGACATAAATCCCGCCTACAGCTGCCTCTTGGGGAGACCCTGGATTCATGCGCTAGGAGTGGTCCCTTCGACGCTTCACCAGAAATTGAAGTTCGCGGTTGGTGGACTTTTTGTGATAGTGTCAGGCGAAGAGGATATGTTGGTAAGCTGCCCCTCCTCCGCACCATATGTAGAAGCAGCGGAAGAATCATTGGAAATAGTTTTCCAATCCTTCGAGGTGGTGAGTTGTGCCTCTGTGGAAACAAGTCTGTTGCTACCTTCTCTCTCTAATGCGGCCATAATGGTGGCACGGGTTATGCTCAAGCACGGTTATGAGCTCGGAATGGGTCTGGGCAAGGACGGCCTCGGGAATGCCGAAGTGGTCGACATTAGGGGAAACCCGTACAAATATGGGTTGGGGTATGAACCCGAGATGCCGGGAAGGAGGAATGCGCCATCAAGACTCCAGGCAGATAGGGCATGGCCCGGCCATGTTAGCCAATGTTTCACCAGTGCCGGAATAATGTTCGAGGAAGAGGTGGCAACAATAGGAGAGGAGTTCCCACAAGACCCGCCAAATTTCGTGCGGTCGTGCCATCCCGATTCCTAAGTGGGGAACTAGCGCGTGATAAGCCAGTCAGAGGTCTATACCGCTGATTCAATGTAATTAGAGGCTATAGATTCCTTTCTCTTTTGTTTTGTGAAACCTACCTTATTAAATAAACAAAGAGGTCTTGTTTCATCTGTTCTTGCAGTTCCACCTTTTCTCATATCATTTTGCATGTTTTTGTTTCTTTTGTCTTGATTGGTATAGATTTGAGGGTCGATTCTTTGAGGATCCTAACAATGAGGGTTTGACAATCAATTTTGACCAAGATGTGAGCCAAACGATAAACGAAGAAGAGGAAGACGATGTCCTTTCACTAGAGTTGGAGAGGTTGATCGTTCAGGAAGAACGCGAAATGAAGCCTCACCAAGAGGAAACCGAACTGGTAAACTTAGGGACCGGAGAGGGAAAGAAAGAAGTAAAAGTAGGAACTAGTATGACCGCACCTATCCGCCAAGGCTTGATAACCCTTCTTGAAGAATATCAAGACGTCTTTGCGTGGTCATACTAAGACATGCCCGGTCTGGACTCCAACATTATGCAGCATAAGTTGCCATTGAATCCTGGGTCTTCCCCGGTTAAGCAAAAGCTACGAAGGATAAGACCCGAAATGTCTTTAAAAATCAAAGAAAAAGTGAGAAAGCAGTTCGATGCGGGTTTCTTAGCTGTAGCTCGATACCCGGAGTGGGTGGCCAACATTGTCTCGGTCCCAAAAAAGGACGGCAAAGTGCGAATGTGCGTAGACTATCGGGACTTAAACCGAGCCAGTCCTAAAGACAATTTTCCCCTGCCACACATTGATATACTGGTAGATAATACAGCCAAGTTCGCCCTTTTCTCTTTTATGGATGGTTTCTCAGGGTATAATCAGATAAAGATGGCACCCGAAGATGTGGAGAAGACTACTTTCGTCACCCTATGGGGAATGTTCTGCTACAAAGTGATGGCCTTCGGGCTGAAAAATGCTGGACAACCTATCAGTGTGCCATGGTAGCGTTGTTCCATGACATGATGCATAAAGAGATAGAGGTCTACGTAGATGACATGATTGCCAAATCTCGGACTGAGGGCGAACACCTCGTCAATCTGCGTAAGCTATTTGGAAGGCTGCAGAAATACCAACTGAAACTAAACCCAACCAAGTGCACCTTCGGGGTAAAATCGGGGAAGTTGCTGGGATTTATCGTGATCCAGAAAGGGATAGAGATAGACCCGAGAAAGTGAAGGTCATTCTTGAAATGCCAGAGCCGCGCACGGAGAAGCAGGTTCGAGGTTTCTTGGGCAGGTTGAATTACATCGCGAGATTTATCTCGCAACTCACCCCTACATGTGAGCCCATCTTCAAGCTATTACGTAAGAACCAGGCGGTCCTGTGGAACAACGACTGCCAAGAGGCCTTCGAGAAGATCAAACAGAGCCTCGCAAACCCCCCGGTGCTCATGCCACCTGTAATAGGAAGACCTCTTTTCCTGTACATGACTGTGTTAGACGAGTCTATGGGGTACGTGTTGGGTCAGCACGATGACTCTGGGAAAAAGGAACAAGCCATTTACTACCTAAGCAAGAAGTTTACCGCATGTGAGATGAATTACTTAATGCTGGAAAGGACGTGTTGCGCCCTGGTATGGGCATCACATCATCTTAGGCAGTACATGCTCAGTCATACCACGTGGCTTATTTCCAAAATGGATCCCGTGAAATACATCTTTGAGAAACCGGCCCTCACGGGACGAATCGCTAGGTGGCAGGTACTACTATCTGAATTTAATATTGTGTACGTCACCCAAAAGGCGGTAAAGGGAAGCGCCTTGGTAGATTATTTGGCCTAGCAACCCCTCCAGGATTATCG
Organism: Glycine soja; assembly: GCF_004193775.1. Taxonomy (NCBI): domain Eukaryota; kingdom Viridiplantae; phylum Streptophyta; class Magnoliopsida; order Fabales; family Fabaceae; genus Glycine; species Glycine soja. Next base: position 10,464,027 of record NC_041004.1, on the reverse strand, counting down.
GCCGATGCACCCTGAGTTCCCGGATGAAGACATCATGGCCCTGTTCGAAGAGAAGCGGACGCATGAGGACAAAGACAAATGGATTGTTTGCTTTGATGGGGCATCTAATGCTTTGGGCCATGGAGTAGGGGCAGTCCTTGTATCCCCGGATGATCAGTGTATTCCTTTCACGGCCAGGCTAGGTTTCGATTGTACCAACAATATGGCCGAATATGAAGCATGCGCCCTTGGGATTCAAGCGGCCATTGATTTTGATGTAAAGCTACTCAAAGTGTATGGAGACTCGGCTTTGGTAATACGCCAGTTGAGAGGAGAATGGGAAACTAGGGATCCGAAGTTGACACTCTATCAAACTCACATCTTGAAGTTAGCCGAATTCTTTGACAACATTTCTTTCCACCACATACCTCGGGAAGAGAACCAAATGGCTGACGCATTGGCCACCCTGGCATCCATGTTTCAACTTGCCCCACACGGGGATCTGCCGTATATTGAATTCAGATCTCGGGGCAAGCCAACACATTGTTGTGCGATAGAGGAAGAGCGAGATGGGAAACCGTGGTACTTCGACATCAAACAATATGTTGAGAGCAAAGAATATCCACCAGGGATTTCCGACAATGACAAAAGAACGTTAAGGAGATTGGCTACTGGTTTCTTTGTAAGTGGTACCATCCTGTACAAACGAAACCACGACATGACCCTCCTACGATGCGTAGATGCCAAAGAGGCGAACTACATGATTGAGGAAATCCACGGGGGTTCATTTGGGACACATGCCAATGGGCATGCTATGGCCAGGAAGATCCTTAGGGCCGGTTATTACTGGCTCACTATGGAAAGCGATTGTTGCGCCCATGTAAGGAAATGTCATAAATGTCAAGCATACGCGGACAATGTCAATGTTCCGCCACATCCTCTGAATGATATATCCGCCCCATGGCCTTTTTCCATGTGGGGGATAGATGTCATTGGGGCCATCGAACCCAAAGCTTCGAATGGTCATCGCTTCATTCTTGTGGCGATAGACTACTTCACCAAATGGGTCAAAGCGGCCTCTTATACCAATGTCACGAGAAGTGTGGTGGTCAGATTCATAAAAAGGGAACTGATTTGTCAATACGGACTCCCTAGGAAGATCATTACTGACAATGGCACCAATCTGAACAACAAAATGATGCAGGAAATGTGCGGGGATTTCAAGATCCAGCATCATAACTCTACCCCTTATCGGCCAAAGATGAATGGGGCTGTAGAGGCTGCAAATAAAAATATTAAGAAGATTATTCAGAAGATGACGGTGTCATACAAAGATTGGCATGAGATGATGCCTTTCGCCCTGCACGGATATAGAACCTTGGTACGAACTTCTACTGGGGCAACACCATATTCCTTGGTTTATGGGATGGAAGCGGTACTCCCATTTGAGGTAGAGGTCCCTTCCTAGAAGATACTAGCGGAATCAGGCCTAGAAGAGTCAGAGTGGGCTCAAACACGCTATGACCAACTCAACCTTATTGAAGGTAAGCGTTTGACGGCCATGAGCCATGGGCGCCTGTATCAACAAAGGATAAAGAACGTGTTCGACAAGAAGGTACGCCTGTGCAAGTTCAACGAGGGGGACCTTGTGCTGAAAAAGATATCCCACGTTGTTAAGGATAATCGAGGGAAGTGGGCCCCAAATTACGAAGGACCTTTCGTCGTAAAAAGGGCTTTTTCTGGGGGTGCTCTAGTACTCGCCAACATGGATGGCGAGGAACTACCCTCGCTCGTGAACTCCGATGTCGTTAAACGATATTACGCTTGAAGTCTGGGGCAATTGAGGGAACCGCTGCATGTTTCTTTTATTTCTGAGTTTTTTGTTCTTCTTGGTTTCCTCCAGGGATTCCCATCCGCTGTAATTATCTCATCACGTTTCTTTAAAAGAAGAGAACATGGGTTGAGGCTTCAGTCCTCACTTTGGTTTTAAACCTTGTGTTAGTTTGTAATAACCTGAGCCTTTTTCACTCAGTTCATGGGGTGCCCCAAACGCTTAATTAAAACTGAACCTAACCAGTTTTCACTAAAAAGATCATTGCATTGAAAACATTCATGCATGCACATACACATGCATATTTTGTGATAACAGGGGCAGAATCGTCTTAGGCCACGGTTAGAAGTCGAGACAAAGTTAACGGCAGAAATCAACCAAGGTAAGACGACGGCCCGGTCACGATTTTCCATGCATTGTTGTTTCCTACTTTCAGGTACTTAGGGACGGATGCAAATGGAGGATAGGGTCACGACCAATAGATCGTCGTCCCTTCCCGGCGCTAGACAAGCGGAAAACGTCGCTGCAAAGCAGCCCAGTATCCTTTAAATTCGCAGTATTTATTACTATCGTTTGTTTCAAATAAATAATGGATGCCTGATCTAACTTAAGTGGGTTCGAGTAGGCAAACGCTAACCTGTAGGGGGCATGGTTATGTTTCCCCTAAAAAAAAATTTGCAGGTTAGCTCGCCTGGGCAAGCAACCCCTGCACCAAATTATAAAAAACGAGGGAGGGGAACGTTTTCTGCACCCAAAAACTTCCCCCCTCATTCAAAAGGAGAGAGCTCACGAGACTCACGGTTTTTGCTCCCCCAAGCCACCTTTGGTTACATTTTGCTTTCATTTTTTGTATTCCTACTCACTCCAACAAGTAAGTATTTAATCCTTGAGTTTGTTAGCTTTCCATTGGCGCATTTTGTTCATCTTTTGGTGCTCTAAATTGTGAGAATGTGCTCAAATTTGTGGGGCAGTTTTGGGTTGTTTTCATGCTTGAGTTGTTTGAGTTGAGGGGTTGTAGGGGATGGCCTTAAGCCTATGTTGTATTCTGAAGCAATGGGGCATGCCACATTGCCCCCATTCTCTTGCTATTTATGCCTAGACATGCGCACACCAAGTGCTCGGTGAAATGCCCCAATGACATAAGAATATGGTTTTGTAAGATTGGGATTGTGGGACTGTTTTATATAC